>NW_022589718.1:5007790-5076932 GCF_004348235.1 Phoca vitulina
GTGAATTGTGCAAGACTGTTGAATCTCAGATCTGTACCTCTGAAACAAATAATGCAATATATGTTAAGAAAGAAAAAAAGAAGAAGAAGAATGTAGCAGGAGGGGAAGAATGAAGGGGGGGAAATCGGAGGGGGAGAAGAACCATGAGAGACGATGGACTCTGAAAAACAAACTGAGGGTTCTAGAGGGGAGGAGGGTGGGAGGATGGGTTAGCCTGGTGATGGGTATTGAGGAGGGCACGTTCTGCATGGAGCACTGGGTGTTATGCACAAACAATGAATCATGGAACACTATATCTAAAACTAATGATGTAATGTATGGGGATTAACATAACAATAAAAAATTAAAAAAAAAAAAAACAAAGCTGTCATCATCAAGACAGAATGGCACTGGCACAAAAACAGACACATGGATAAATGGAATGGAACAGAGAGCCCAGATATGAACCCTCAACTCTATGGTCAATTAATCTTTGACAAAGCAGGAAAGAATGTCCAATGGAAAAAAGACAGTCTCTTCAACAAATGGTGCTGGGAAAATTGGACAGCCACATGCAGAAGAATGAAACTGGACCATTTCCTTACACCACACACAAAAATAGACTCCAAAAGACCTCAATGTGAGACAGGAGTCCATCAACATCCTAAAGGAGAACACAGGCAGCAACCTCTTCGACCTCAGCCGCAGCAACTTCTTCCTAGAAACATCATCAAAGGCAAGGGAAGCAAGAGCAAAAATGAACTATTGTGACTTCATCAAGATAAAAGGCTTTTGCACAGCAAAAGAAACAGTCAACAAAACCAAAAGACAACCGACAGAATGGGAGAAGATATTTGCAAATGACATATCAGAAAAAGGGCTAGTATCCAAAATCTAAATCTATAAAGAACTTATGAAACTCAACACCCAAAGAACAAATGATCCAATCAAGAAATGGGCAGAAGACATGAACAGACATTTTCCAAAGAAGACATCCAAATGGCCAGCAGACACATGAAAAAGTGCTCAACATCGCTCAGCATCAGGGAAATCCAAATCAAAACCTCAATGAGATACCACCTCACACCAGTCAGAATGCCTAAAATTAACAAGTCAGGAAATGACAGATGTTGGCAGGGATGCGGAGAAAGGGGAACCCTCCTACACTGTTGGTGGGAATGCAAGCTGGTGCAGCCACTCTGGAAAACAGTATGGAGGTTCCTCAAAAGGTTGAAAATAGAGGTGCCATATGACCCAGCAATTGCACTACTGGGTATTTACCCCAAAGATACCAATGTAGCGATCCGAAAGGGTACGTGCACCCTGATGTTTATAGCAGCAATGTCCACAATAGCCAAACTGTGGAAAGAGCCAAGATGTCCATCGACAGATAAATGGATAAAGAAGAGGTGGTATATATATACAATGGCATATTATGCAGCCATCAAAAGGAATGAAATCTTGCCTTTTGCAAAGACGTGGATGGAACTGGAGAGTGTTATGCTGAGCGAAATAAGTCAATCAGAGAAAGACATGTATCATATGACCTCACTGATATGAGGAATTCTTAATCTCAGGAAACAAACTCAGGGTTGCTGGAGTGGTGGGGGGTGGGAGGGATGGGGCGGCTGGGTGAAAGACATTGGGGAGGGTATGTGCTGTGGTGAGTGCTGTGAATTGTGCAAGACTGTTGAATCACCGATCTGTACCTCTGAAACAAATAATACAATATATGTTAAAAATAAAAAAAGAAGAAGAAGAAGAGGATAGCAGGAGGGGAAGAATGAAGGGGGGGAAATCGGAGTGGGAGATGAACCATGAGAGACAATGGACTCTGAAAAACAAACTCTGGGTTCTAGAGGGGAGGGAGGTAAGAGGATGGGTTAGCCTGGTGATGGGTATTAAAGAGGGCACGTTCTGCATGGAGCACCGGGTGTTATACGCAAATAATGAATCGTGGAACACTACATCAAAAACTAATGATAATGTATGGTGATTAACATAATAATAAAAAAATTTATAATAATACAATGACTGTGGAGGAAGCGTTCCTTTGACTAATAGAAATTCTGATGTTTGAATCTTAAGATCATGATATAGTAACCAAAATTTGTAACATTAATTATAAATGAAAAGTCTTAAGGTCCCTTTCTCTCTCTCTGTTTCTCTTTCTCTCTCTCTCTCTTTCTCTCTCTCCCTCTCTCTCATGCACAAACACATACACAGACACTCAGATACACACATATATGGAATGAAGTAAAATTTTTATTTACCTTATTTACTCCACACATAGTGCCATTGTTCATTTGGGTAATATCCACACTTGAAGCTGTTTTATTTCTTAAAAACGCTGACAAACAGATATGGCCTCCAAGGTAAGTATATTGAACATCATAAGTTGTTGTTGGTACTATTTCTGAATGTGTCCAGTGACAAACTATCTTTCCACAAAGGATATCCCTGTCAACAGAAGGCAGAAAAAAAGCTCATATGTCATTTAGAGACACAATATGTTAAGTAAATAACAGTTCAAAACATGAAAATAATTCAAAATGTTACTCAGATCATAACATCAAAGTTATTCAGAACATACATCATCTTAGGAAGTATAACAAATAAGTTCATCTGTATATACTAGGTTCATCTCTCATTTGTATTAACTTATTTTTGCACACACACATGCTTTTGAAAAAGTATAGTTATCTAAATACACACCCAAAATTGCACTGCGTTTCTCTACAGTTTCCAAAATTATCTCCTTGAAAATTCACTTCTTGTGTACATAGATAAGTAGAAACTTTAGCAACTGAAAATATAAAGTTACAATTACTCATCTTAAAAAAATAATATAGGGACATCTAGACTATAGCAATGCCCAGTGAGTGTCATCTACTATAAATTTTTAGTGTCATCTACTGGCTATAAAAGGAGAAACACTAAAAACTACGCACTTGATAATAGGAAAATTATATCATAGGCAGAAATGATTAAGAAAGCAGTCATTTGTTCTATTATCTACAATTCTAATATTCTATTCTTCTTTGCACCAATCACCTGAAATTTGATTAATACCTTCTTTTTTTTTTTTTTTGTCCTGTATTTATTGGTCTATTTTGCCTCCTTACATAGTTCAATGTCACATCGATTCACAATTTCATTTTCAAATTTGAATTTACACAAACAGTACCTTTTATGGTGGCTATTGGATAGATTACTGACTTTAGAAAAATACAGTTTGAAAATGAACCCCAGAAAAAAAGATACAACTATTACATTTCCCAAATAATTTTTCACACTGTATATCCGGATCTTGGCATATTCCATTAAAGCAATAGGCAGTCTTATTATTGCATGGTTCTAAATCAGCAGATTTCACATCAGGTACACAAGATACAGATGATCCATTGCAAAATTCTGGAAAATCACATGGATCTGTCATTTTCCTACATAAACGTCCTCTTTCAGCTATCTGTGAGACAAAGAAAAATCAGTATTTTTTTAAAGTAGTAAACCAAAAATGTAAAACACTTAAGAGCAATGTATTTCTGTCATTTCCATTATTATTACATTTTTAACTAAAGTCAAATTATGAGTTTACTTAAAAGCTCCAGTGAAATGGATTGGAAAAAACCCAAATGTCCATCAATGGATGACTAGATTAACAAATCGTGGTATATTCGTTCAATGGAATATTTTCAGCCATATAAAGAAGCACTGATACATATGTTACAAGGTGGATGAACCTTCAACACTATGTTAAGTGAAGAAAGCAGACACAAAAGGTCATGTATTCTATGCTTCTACTTATATGAAATATCCAGAATAGGTTACTCCAGACAGAACACAAATTGGTGGTTGCCAGGGACTGAGGGGAAGGGAGAAAGGAGAACAAGGGCTTAAAGGGCTGGGAATCTCCGGTTTTAGTGAGGAACATGTTTTGGAACTAGATAGAGGTGGCAGTTGCACAACATTGTGAATGTACTGAATGCCACTAAATTGTTCACCTGAAAATGGCAAATGTTATGGTACATGATTTTCACCTTAATGTTTTTAAAGGCTCTACCAAATGTAGGAATTATCCCTGTGTGTAAGGGAAGGGGCAAGGGACTGTGTAGAAAAGGCTTATTGCTCAATCCTGCTGATTTGGAGACAAAGGCCAAGATGAGAGCTCTGGTGAAGGGAAGAGCAACAAGGTTTATTGCTAAGTGGCAGAAACTCTAGGCTTGCCTCTATATTCATGCTCCTTGAAGATAAGTACCACTGGCTTTAGTTATTAGAACATAGAGTGAAAAAGAACACACATAGAACAAAGTAGAATGACGTTAGAAGAGATTTCATTGACAGAGAACCTGGCAAATCTGAAATCTGGCAATCAAGATCTCTAATTAATCAGCTTCTATAATTGTCGTTGACTCCTGAAAGTGACACAGAAAAGGCAAGATGCTACAATGAAGTGATCCCCAAAAGACAAATCTTACTCAGTCTCCTTTCAGGTGTGGCTATAAAGGAAAATTGAATGGAAAACGTCCCGAGGGAAGTCAAGGATTCAATCTACTTCTGGGACCAGGAGTCCTTGCAAAGTTAAACTTCAGTATTAGACATGCTACATGTTGTTGACTATTCTACATGGACTCCTTTTCTGCTGTTCTCAAAATGAGATTATTATTATTATTGTTTGTTTATTCAAACATTGTATGTCAACTTTGTGTTGGGTGGCTTATTTGTAATTTTGTCATAAGTTGCCTGATCATGAAGAGCTACATTCAGGTATGACCAAGAGGAATTCATAGTGTCCAAATAATCTGGAATTAATATTGAATAAAAACGGATGGGGCCAAAGTAGATTAAAAACAATGCAGTGAAAGGCACAGCTAAGGAGGTTGGAAAAGATCTAAAGACCTCCTCAGAACTTGGAAATCAACTATGTATGAGTCAGGTATATAAAGTTACATATTTGAAAGCTGTGTAAAAAAACAGTTTAAAAAACTCTATAAAAATGAACACATAAGAATACAAAAAATTATGGAAAGTAATCATGTAGTATTTTGAAAGCTTACCAGACAAGTTTTTCTATCACAGCATGGTCCATTGCCACACTCTGCATATCCAATCAGAGTACAATCGTTAGGATTACAACATTTTTTATGACTGCATTCCTACAAGCAAATATAAGAGTTAAGTAATAGGAATTTTCAATCAAATACATAATTGTACTTATTGTCAAAATATACAAAATATTTCACCAAGTTAATTACTTGGGGAATACTTTTTTATTTTACCAGACCTCCTCAAGATAGCATCTTGGGAGTATATAACAATTTATGGATGTGACAGAATAGAGATTCTAAATTATAACATGTTATTAACGTAAATAATGTTTCAAAGAAAAAAGTTTGTCATTATATTTTTAGCTCTAAGACCTTACATTAAACATTAATTCTAGAAATTATTAGATAATAGAGTACAAAAATAATAATGACTCTTTATCATATACTATTTTCTTCTTCCTATATAGTAAAAGAGTGATGTTTCACAAGACTGATAGTAATATTTAAAAATTAGTAAAGTGGATAGGCACAAATAACTTTATATTTGTTTCAATATTATTTTTATTACTCGTGTGCTGAAAATTTTACATATCTGCACATTATGATTTATTTTATATTTCTGTTGATGAATTCCTCTGTTTATTTCCTTTATTTATAAGCATTATATTAATGATATTAATTCCTAGCCACCAACATATTATCACTACATTTTAAAATTTGTCATGACAATTTACTTTTGATTTTTTTTTTCTGGTAACTTCTTGATATTGTGATATTTTGAAATGGTAGACTCATGAATCTGAGTACAATAATCTTTTTTTTTTTTTCTGGTTTTGTTCTTTAATTTTATGGATAAAACTTTACTCCACCCTGACTCCACTAAATATGTGAGTTTATAGTATGTGTGTAAAATGTTAGTGTTATACATATGTATTCATTTATTTTCATTTTATGTTGAATATTTTTGAGTATAGCTCACAGCATATTACACTAGTTTCAGATGTACAACTTTGTGCTTTGACAAGTTTATACATTATGCTAGGTCAATAAGTGTAGCTACCATCAGTCCCCATACATCATTCTAACAATATCATTGACTATATTCCTTATGCTGTGACTTTTATTCCTGTAACTTATTCATTCCATAACTGGAAACCTGTATCTCTCTCTCCCCTTCACCCATTTTGCCCAACCATTCACCATCCACCCTTCTGGGAACCATCAGTTCTCCGTATTTATAGGTCTGATTTTGCTTTTTGTTTGTTTATATATTTGTCTTTTTTTAAAAATATATTCCACTTATGAGTGCAATCATATGGCATTTGTCTTTCTCAGTCTGACTGATTTCACTCAGAAAAATGCCCTCTAGGTATATATATGTATGTTGTCTCAAATGGCAGAAGCTCAACCTTTCCTACAGCTGCAGAATATCCCATTGTGTATGTGTGTGCGTGTATACACCATTTTTCTTTATCCATTCATGCATTGATGGACACTTAAATAGCTTCCATATCTTGGCTATTGTAAATAATGTTGTGATAAATGTAGGGGTGCGTGTATCTTTTTGCATTAGTGTTTTTGTTTTCTTTCGGTAAATAACAGTAGTGGAATTATTGGATCATATGAATTTCACTTTCAATTTTTCGAGGAACCTCCATACTGTATTTCACAGTGGCTGCACCAATCTAAATTCCCACCAACAGTGTACAAGTGTTCCTTTTTCTCCACATCCTCACCAATAATTGTTATTTCTTGTCCTTCTAATTGTTACCTATTCTTTCTGGTATAAGGTGATATGTCACTGTGACTTTGATTTGCATTTCCCTGATGATTAGTGATGTTGAGCATCTTTTCATGTGTCGATTGGCCATCTGGATATCTTCTTTGGAAAAATGTCTATTCAACTTTAAATCAGATTATTTATTTTTTTGGTGTTTATATAAATTCTATATATATTTTGGATATTAACCCCTTATCAGATATATCATTTGCAAATATCTTGCCCCATTGAATAGGTTGCCTTTTTGTTTTCTTTTTTCTTTATTTTAATTCCAGTATAGTTAACATGCAGTGTTATATTAGTTTCAGGTTCCATACATCACCCAGTACTCATCATGACAGGTGCACTCCTTAATCCCCATCACCTATTTAACTCATCCCCCCACCCACCTCCCCTCTGGTATACATCAGTTTCTTCCATATAGTTAAGAGTCTGTTTCTTGGTTTGCAAGGATGTGGAGAAAGGGGAACCCTTTTGTACTGTAGGTGGGAATGAAAACTGGTGCAGCCATGCTGGAAAACAGTATGGAGGTTCTTCAAAAAGTTAAAAACAGAACTAGCCAACAACCCAGCAATTATATTATGAGATATTTACCCAAAGAATACAAAAATACTAATTCCAAAGGATTCATGCACCCAATGTTAATAGCAGCCAAATATTGTAGCCAATAACTACAATAGCCAAATTATAGAAGCAGCCCAAGTGTTCATTGATTTATGAATAGATTAAAGATGTGTGGCATATATTTATGATGGAATATTACTAAGTCATAAAAAAGAATTAATTTTGCCAATTGCAATGACATGGATGGATCTAGAGTATTATGCTAAGCGAAATATGTCAGAGAAAGAAAAATATATGATTTCGCTTATTTGTGGAATTTAAGAAACAAAACAAATGAGCAAAAGGGAAAAAAAGAGAGAAAGAGTGAGGCAAACCAAGAGACAGACTCTTAACTATAGAGAACAAACTGATAGTTACCAGAAGGGAGATGGGTAGGGTGATGTGTTAAATAGGTGGTGGGGTTAAGGACTGCACTTATTTTGATGAGCACCAGGTGATGTATAGAATTGTTGAATCATTATATTGTACACCTGAAACTAATATTACTCTATGTGTTAACTGGAATTTAAATTTTTTTTAAAAGTCTATTTTGTCTGATGCAAGTATTGCTACTCTGGGTTTCTTCTACATTCCATTTGCATGGTTAGTTTTCTCTATCCCCTCACTTTACAGTCTACAGGTATCTTTAGGTCTGAAATGAGTCCCTTGTAGGCAGCATGTAGATGGGTCTTTTTTTATCCACTCTGACACCCTCTGTCTCTTGGAGTTTTTAGTCCACTTATATTCAAAGTAATTATTTTGATAGGTATGTATTTATTGCCATTTTGTTACTTCATTTATAGTTGTTTGGGTAGCTTTTCTCTGATCTTTTTTTCTCTTTATCTCTTCCATGGCTTGTTGGTTTTCTTTAGTGATATACTTGAATACCTTACTCTATTTTTTGCATATCTGTTACTGGTTTTTTGATTTGTAGTTACTATTCAATTTATATATAACATCTTCTGCATATAGCAGTCTGTATTAAACTGATGGTTGCTTAATTTTCAACTCATTCTTTACTCTTCTCCCCTTCACATTTCAGTATTTGGTATCATATTTTATATCCTCTTATTTTATGCATACCTTGATTGACTTTTACAAAAACACTTATTTTTACTGCTTTTGTGTTTTTTATTTTTCATATTCTTACTTATAGTCTTTCCTTTCCATTCAAAGGGACCTCTTTAATATTTCTTTTAGAGCTAGTTCAGTGGTTATGAAATCCTTTAGTTTTGATTGTCTGAGAAACTACCTCTCCTTCAATTCTGAATAATAGCCTTACTAGATAAGAGTATTCTTGGATACAGATTTTTCCCTCCACACTTTGAATACATCATGCCACTCCCTTCTGGAAAATCACCTTATAGCCTTATGGGGTTTCCTTTATATGTAACTATCTTTAATTCTCTTGTAACTTTTAAAATTCTTTATCACTATTTTTTGCCACTTTAATTACTATGTGTCTTGGTGTGGACCTCTTCGGGTTGAATTTGTCAAGGGCTCTCTGTGCCTCCTGAAACAAGATGTCTGTCTCCCTCCCCAGATTTGGGAAGTTTTCAGCTATTATTTTTTCAAGTACATTTTCAGCCTCCCTTTTTTTCTCTTCCCCTTCAAGGATCCCTAAAATGTGAATGTGATTATGCTTAATGGAGTCACTGAGTTATTTAGGTGTATTCTCATTATGCCATATTTGTTTGTCTCTCCCTTGTTCAGCTTGATTGCTTTCCATTCTATCCTCTAGGTCACTGATACATTCCTCTGCTTCCTGTAACCTACTATTCAACCCATCCATTGTATTTTTAATTTCATTTATTGAGTTCTTCATCTCTGGTATGTTATTTTAATCTCTTTGTCCAGGGTCTCACTGATACCGTCTACTTTTTTTCCAAAGTCCAGTGAGTATCTTTATAATCATTAAATTCTCTATCAGGCATATTATTTCTATTCCACTTAGATCTCCTGCTGTGATTTTGCCATGTTCTTTCATTTGGGACAAATTTTTCTATCTCATTTTGTCTACCTCTCCGTTTCTATGTGTTAGGAAAGTCATTTATATCCTTTGCTCTTAAAAGTAGTGGCTTTATGAAGAAGAGGTCCTGTAGTGCCCTGCAATGCAGTGTCCTCTGTTCATCAGAACCTGGCACTTCAGAGGAGTCTCCTATGTGTGTTGCTTCTGTCCTGCTATTGTGTCTGAGTATCTTTTCCTTTCAGTCTAGACTTCTGTACTGAATCTCTGCCTGTTGTGGGCAGTGCTTGCTCTCTGTGGTGTCAATGAAACCCAGGCAGGCTAGCTCTCAGGGGACATAACTACAGGAGGGCTCACAGTGGGGTGGTGATCTTAGCAAAATTTGCACTGAGCTGTTAGTCCTAGGCATGCTCCCCCAAAGTGCAGCAGTGGCCAGGAGCATGGTGCATGTTAATGGCAGCAACCAGGGTGCAGTGTGTGTGGCTGCCAAGGTGGCCAGGATCATGTGGTGGCTGGCCACAGTGTGAAGCATCTATGAGCTCAGGGGCTGGGCATGGAGCAAGGTGGTGGCTGGATAAGGCACTCACAGCATTAGCAAAATTTGTGCTGAACCAGTAGTCTTAGATTGGCTCCCCCAAAGCAAGGTGGTCGCCAGGGTTACAGTGCATGTTAGCAGTAGCAGATGGGGATGCAGTGTGGTGTCTCTCTCTCAATCAGATGGAAGCCCCCAAATGTGGGGCAATGATTGGGTGAAAGCCAATGATCAGGCAGTGAAAGGATTCACCCAAGACAGAACAAAGGAGATAGAAGTTTATTGAATATACTGCGAGGGAATGTGGAAGGGGGGAATACACAGCAAAGATGAGGCTGTCTGCAATAAGGCAGTGGATGGGGACCATATTTAAAGTGAGAAGGTGAGGAGGTATTTTGGTAACTGTGCCTAGTTGTAAGTAACCCATTGGTTAGTTAGGGCCTATGGATACTTTGAGGTGGGTCGCCTGATGGGCCTGTCTGTATTCAGCCAGGTGGTCACTGTGGGCCCTTTCTACATTCCATTGCTCAAGACTATTAGCCTAAAAATAGCCTCTACAGGTGGCATGCTGCAGTGGTGACAATCTGGGGCATATGGTGTCTGTGTCCCTGCTAGCTGGGCGTGAATTGTGGCAGAAGCTGAGGTCTTGTGGTGTCTCTACCTGTGGTGGGTGGGTGGGGCACACATAGCAGTGAGCAAAATTTACACTGAGCCATTAGTCCAAAACTGGATCCCCTAAGCGATGGCCATGCCATGGGGGATGCAATGCCTGGAGGCAGCAGTTGGGTGGGGTGTGCAACACTAAAACAATTCACACTAAGTCCAGTTCCGAGGCTAGAAGCCTTGGAGTGGGCCAGTCCTCAGTGGGTGGAGCACAGTGTTAGCAGGTTAGGTAGCAAGTATATATGTAGCACCACCTTCTGCAGGTGGCTCTGTGTTTATGCTGGGGGACTGGGGAGGAAAATGACAGCTGCCAGCCCCTTTGTTCCCAGAAAAGACCCCCAACATGCTCTAAAATCCTTATAAAGGAATATCTCTCCCATTTGTCTCAGGTGTTGTGCAAACTGTCCATTCTATATTGCCTCTCTGCAGGCTGTTGTCTTTTTAAGGGTGGGGACTCAGCTATTACTTGCCCTCCAGGCTAGTCCAGTGCTGAGTCAGCTGACTTTTAAAGCTCTAGGCTCCAAGCCCCCCTGGTTATACAACCTCACAGAATTCAGTCCATCTGGTTTTCAAGACCAAACATTATGGGGATTCATTTTCCCCATGTGGGCTTGCTGGTGTTTTCCACTTTCCATGCCTGTAACTCCCTCCTGCGGGCAGCTCCCAACCTCTGTTTCTACCCTTTCTAACCTCCCAGATTCAGCTTCTTCCCTACATTTAGTTGTGGAGTTTGTTCTGCCAGTCTTCAGATTGCTCTCTAGTTTATTGACTCAGATATGAGTGATATCTAGTTGTGAACATGGGACAAGGTGAGCTTAGGGTCCTACTACTCTGTCATCTTTCTGGAACCTCCTTGCCTTTTTGTTTTCTTAATGGCTTCCTTGGCTACAAAAGCTTCTCATTTTGATGTAAGTCTCAACAGTTTATTTTTACTTTTGTTTCCCTTGCCTGAGGAGACATATCTAGAAAAATGTTGCTGTGACCAATGCCATAGCAATTACTATCTCTTCTAGGTTTTTTTTTATGGTTTTAGATCTCACATTTAGGTCTTTAACTCACTTTTAGTTTATTTTTGTTTATAGTTTAAGAAAGTGGTCAAGTTTCATTCTTTTGCATTGTAGCCATCCAGTGTTTCTAATACCATTTGTGTAAGAGACTGTCTTTACCCCATTGCATAGTCTTGCCTTCTTTGTCAAAGACTAATTGACCATATATATCTGCATTTATTTCTGGGCTCTTGATTCTATTGATTGATGTGTCTATTTTTGTGCCAGAACCATTCTGTTTTGATTACTACATCTTTGTAGTATATCTTGGAATCTGAGATTGTGATACCTCCATCATGGTTCTTCTTTCTCAAGATCACTTTAGCTATTCAGGGTCTTCTGTGATTCGAAATAAATTTTAGTGTTATTTGTGTTAGTTCTGTGAAAAATGCTATTGGTATTTTGATAGGAATTGTACTAAATCTGTAGATTGCTTTGGGTAATATGGACACTTTAACAATATGAATTTTTCCAATCCATGATCATGGAATATCTTTCCATTTGTTTGTGTCATCTTCAATTTCTTTCATCAATGTTTTTTCAGTTTTCAGAGTACAGCTCTTTCACCACATCTAATATCATACTCAGTGTGGAAAAGCAGAACTTTTCTTCTAAGATCACACAGAAGACAAGGACCCTTTTATTCAAACCCTTTTATTCAACATAGTACTAGAAGTCCTAGCCATAGCAATCAGACAAGAAATAAGAGGCATCCATATTGGTAAATAAGTTGAGCTGTCTCTATTTGCAGATAACATAATACTATACTCAGAAAATCCCAAAAATTCCACTAAAAAACTACTAGAAGTAATAAATGAATTCAATAAAGTTGAAGAATACAAAATTAATACCTAGAAATGAGTAGTGTTTCTATATACTAATAACAAAGTAGCAGAAAGAAAAATTAGAAAACACCATTTATAACTGCCTCCCCCCAAAAAAAACAGAACACCTAGGAATAAACCTGTACTCTGAAAACTAAAATACATGGAATTGTTTAGAGTAGTATGTTGTAAGAGAAGCTGTAATGAGGGTCTTCCTTCCAAAATAGGAGATAAATTTATCAGGTGCTTTTATAAAATAACAATTTATTCCTGATCTTTTGTAATACCTGGTTTATCATGTAATGTTTCATATAAAATTAGATACAATGTCTTCAGTTACACTAACTATGAAGTTAGTGTATTATTAAAGTATAACAAACTTTTATTACTATATAACATGTTTTAAATTTACAGGAGTCAGATGATATTCTTTTGTCATTTTTATATTTCAATATTAACAAAAGTGTGTTATGGTTCACAATATAAATATTTTAATGAAAAATTATCAAGAGTACTCAAGGAAGATAGGGGACCAAATACACACTAAATATTAATGTGGGGGGGAGCAAAAATCAATGACATCACAGGGAATTCCAAGGCTAGTTTCAAAGAGAGAGCTATAGTAGAGAGCAAGTTTTCACAATACGCAATGAATAGTGTAAATCTAGACTATATGCCTGGCTTAGATATTGACTTGTAAGGACACCTGTGCTTTAGGAACAGAATTCCATCATGAGACTGGAAGCCAGAACTTTATAAAATAGGTAGCCAAGGTTCATCATTGAGAAATTTGAGATTCAAAAGGACATTTTCTTTTCTCCTAGTTGTCCAAACCATTGTCAAATTCTCTTCAATATGTAATATCTTACAATTTTTCTCTCTTTTTAAATTTAATAATATATGTTGAAAAATACTGAAATGTTCCTCTATTTCTGGAATAAACTCCAGAAGCATATTCTTTTTCATATACTCATTTCTGTTGATAATTCTGATACATATATTTTGTAAGTATTTTTCAAAATATAAATCAGTCATTCAAAATAACATTAATAGGAGGAGTGAACAACTTTCATGATTTAATTCTATTTCTATATGCCTGCAAATGATACTGGAATTAAAACTTTTACAAGTACTCACTTCACAGTAACATTCAAAAACATGAAATATTTAGGATTAACTTTAAGAATTAAAGATACCTAAATAAATGGAACAATATGTCATGCTCACAGTTTGAAAATCATAACATTATGAATATGTCCATTCTCTACAAATTCTTCTATAGATTTTTAAAAATCCCAATCAAAATTCCATCAGAATTACTTTTTTCTTTAGGAGGTGTGAGTAGAAATAGAAAAGTTGATTCTAAATTTTACATAGAAATGCAAAAACCTAAAATCACCAAATCCATATTGATAAAGAAATACAAAATATGAAGATACATTTTACCTGATTTAATGAGTTAAGGTAAGGAGAGCTGGTATTGGTATAAGGATAGATATATGGAACAATGGAACACAAAGTATGTGATATATTGTTTTCAACATAGGTACCAAGAAAAATATCATTTTTCAACAAATGGGCCTAGAACAATTGGAAATACATATAGAAAAAAATATACCCTGATACTTACAAATATTACTTAAAATGGATCATAGATATACACATAAAAGCTAAAATCAATAAACTTCTTGAAGAACACTTATGAGAAATCTTCACAATCTTGGGATGGATAAGGCACAAGTGGTATAATGCATAAAGGAAAAAAATGATAAACTGAACTTCATCCAAATAAAAACTTTGACTTTTTGAAAGATATCATTAAGAAAATACAAGCCAAGTCACATACTGGGAGAAAATCTTACAAAAGACTTGTATATAGTTTATATTAAGAATTTCTATAACTACATAATAGAAAAAGCAAACAACCCTATAAATATGTGCAAAATGTTTGAACAGACACTTTAAAAAGGAGAAATATGAATGTCCCATAATCATATGAAACATTGTCCAATATAATTAGTCATCAGGGAAATACAAATTAAAACCACAATGCACACGTTCAAATGACTAAAATGAAAAAGACTGGCAATAACAAAAGTTGATGATGATAAGGAACAGCTACCACTCTCATACACAGATGTTTGGAATGTAAAATAATACAATATTTGGGAAAGCAGTTTGACATTTTATTATAGATTTAACAGTAAATTAACGTATGACCCAGCAATCTTACTCCTAGATATTTACCCAACAGAAATGAAAACATAAGTCAATAAAGATTTGAACATGAATATTCTTTGGAAGCATTTTTCATAATAGTCACAAATGAAAACAACCTAAATGTTCATTAATAATTTCATGGATAAACACTCCATTATATAAATATAATGAAGACCACCTAGACACATCATAAGTTTTTTTGTTGAAAACCAAATATAAGGTCATAATGCCTTTGTAGATACAACACAGATGGGTTCTATGGATCATCTGGCTAGGTATGGCAGGCAGAAGCAGAATTAGGCACTGATGTCTTCAGTGACAATGGGACAGATGGTTAAAAATAGAACTACCTTATGATCCAGCAGTATCATACTGGGTATTTACCCAAGGATACAAAAATACTGATTTGATGGGATACAAGCACCCCAAGGTTTATAGCAGCATTATCAACAGTAACCAAATTATGGAGAGAGCCCAATTGTCCACTGACTGATGAATGGATAAAGAAGATGTGGTATATATATATATAATGGGATATTACTCAGCCATAAAAAAGAATGAAATCTTGCCATTTGCAACAGTGTGGATGGATCTAGAGAGTATTATGTTATACCAAATAAGTCAGTCAGAGAAAAACAAATGCCATATGATTTCCCTCACATGTAGAATTTAAGAAATAAAACAGTGAACTTAGGGGGGAAAGAAAGAGGCAAACCATAAAAGAGACTCTTAACTATAGAAAACAAACAGAGTTTATGGAGGTAAGGTGGGCAGGGGATGGTCTAAATGGGTGATGGGTTTTAAGGAGGGCATTTGTTGTGATGAGTACTGGGTGTTATATATAAGTGATGAATCACTGAATTCTACTACTGAAACTAATATTACATTGTCTGTTAACTAACTGGAGTTTAAATGAAAATTTGGGGAGAAAAAAACAATTTCACACAGTTTTAACAAAACATTAATGTAGATTTCTGAATTTCAGAATTATTTTAATTTTCTAAGAAAAGAAAAAAAAAACTACATTTGACCAGATGGACTAATAGATCAACATTCCATCCAAAAGCACAAGAATACATATTTTTCTCAAGTGCACATGAAAGAGTCTCCATTTTAGATCATGTGTTGTCCACAAAGGAAGTCTCAGTAGTTTTAAGAAGACTAAAATCTTGTCAAGCATCTTTTCTGACAAAGGTATGAAAGAAGAAATCAATTGCAAGATGAAAACTGGAAAAATTACAAATATGTGGTGGCAAAACAATATGCTAGTGAATAACCAATAGGTCAATGAAGAAATTTTTAAAAAATCAAAATATACCTTGAGACAAATGAAAATTTAAATGCAACACAGAAAAATGTATGTGATGCAGCAAAAGCAGTTCCAAGTGGGAAATACACAGCAATATAGGCTTATCTCAAGAAACAAAAAAAATCTCAAACAATCTAACTTTATAGTTATAAAGGAGGTAGAAAAAGAAGAAAGTTAGTAGAAGGAAGAAAATTAAAAAATCAAATGGAAATAAACTAAATGGAGACTGAAAACTCAATAGAAAAGATCAATGGAAACTAAGAGCCAATTCTTTCAAAAGATTAAAAATATGACAAACTTTTAGCAAGACTCACCAAGAAAATGAGAGGTTTCATAAATAAAATTAGAAATGGAAAAGGAGAGGTTACAACTGATACCAAGAAATACAAAGGTTCATAAGAGACTACTATGAACAATTATATGCCCATAAATAGAACAACTTAGTAAAACTGGATAAATTCCTAGAAATACATATACCAAAACTGAATTATGAAGAAATAGAAAATATGAATAGATTGACTACTAGTAAAGAGATAGGGTCGGTAATCAAAAACCTCCTAAGAATCATAAGACCAACTCTAACACCGTACACAAAGATAAACTCAAAATGGATGAAAGACCTCAATGTGAGACAGGAATCCATCAAAATCCTAGAGGAGAACATAGGCAGTAACCTCTTTGACATTGGCCACAGCAACTTCTTTCAACACATGTCTCAAAAGACAAGGGAAACAAAAGCGAAAATGAACTTTTGGGACTTCACCAAGATAAAAAGCTTCTGCACAGCAAAGGAAACAGTCAGCAAAACAAAGAGGCAACCTACAGAATGGGAGAAGATATTTGCAAATGATACTACAGGCAAAGGTCTGATTTCCAAGATCTATAAAGAACTTCTCAAACTCAACACCCAAAAAACAAGTAAGTCAAAAAATGAACAGAAGACATGAACAGACACTTCTCCAAAGAAGACTTACAAATGGCTAACAAACACATGAAAAAATGTTCATCATCATTAGCCATCAGGGAAATTCAAATCAAACCCACATTGAGATACCACCTTACACCAGTTAGAATGGCAAAAATGGACAAGGCAAGAAACAACAAATGTTGGAGAGGTTGTGGAGAAAGGGGAACCCTCTTACACTGTTGGTGGGAATGCAAGTTGGTACAGCCACTTTGGAAAACAGTGGGGAGGTGCCTCAAAAAATTAAAAATAGAGGTACCCTATGACCCAGCAATTGCATTACTGGGTATTTACCCCAAAGACACAGATGTAGTGAAAAGAAGGGCCATATGCACCCAAATGTTCATAGCAGCAATGTCCACAATAGCCAAATAGCCTGTGGAAAGAGGCGAGATGCCCTTCAACAGACAAATGGATAAAGAAGATGGGGTCCATATATACAATGGAATATTACTCAGCCATCAGAAAGGATAAATACCCAACTTTTACATCAACATGGATGAGACTGGAGATTATGCTAAGTGAAAGAAGTCAAGCAGAGAAAGTCAATTATCATATGGTTTCACTTATTTGTGGAACATAAGGAATAGCATGGAGGACATTAGGAGAAGGAAGGGAAAAATGAAGGGGGGGAAATCGGAGGGAGAGATGAACCATGAGAGACTATGGACTCTGAGAAACAAACTGAGGGTTTTAGAGGGGAGGGGCGTGGGGGGATGGGTTAGCCCAGTGATGGGTATTAAGGAAGGCACATACTGCATGGAGCACTGGGTGTTATACGAAAACAATGAATCATGGAACACTACATCAAAAACTAATGATGTACTGTATGGTGACCAACATAACATAATAAAATTAAATTAAATTAAAAAATAAAAAGAATCATAAGACCAAGACCAGATGGCTTCACTGGTGAATTCTTCCAAACATTCACAAAAGGTTTAATACTTACTTTCCTAAACTCTTCCTGAAAATTGTAGAGGAGGGATCATTTTCAAATTTACTTGATGAGGCCTAAATACAAATTATTCAGGCGCTTAAGTATCTATCCTTAACACACTTTATTCATCTTTCATGCATATATTTCATGTGTATTTTATATCACAATGAAATGATAAGTATGACATAAATATTTATTGTTAAAGTGGGCAGAGAACTTCCTTTCAAGGGAACTAAAATATACTAAAGTATGTTTTAAGAAAAAGAATATAATTTAAATGAAATTCTTTCAGGAGGGAACTGTGACATGCAAAGAAAAATACTAATAACCAAAAGGAACAATAGGTAAAATAAAGAAAGTATTTTGAGAATAAAATCTTCAGGCTATTTTCTAATGAAAAGCACAGAGGTGACAGAAATATACTATTTACAAGAATTTTATGTAAGTTAAATCCCATTATTTTGGAGGTGGCCTAGATATGGTTAAATATGTATGCTAAGAATGCAAGAATAATCACTAGAGGAAAATAAAAAGTACAGATCCACTAAATTGTTGCAATAAATGGTGGAAGAAAGAAAAACAAAGCATGAAGTTTCCAAAGAAATGAACAAAAATTCAATTAAAAAATAAACATGGCAAAATGAACATAGAAAATATGAAAATTTTGAGACAACTAAACATAAAAAGTATGCAATCTAGAGGAGTGTAAGGAGTCAAAACAGCTAAATGTAATGAGATATCCTAGAGAAGATCCTGGTATCAGAAAGAAGCTATTTGGTAAAAAGAAAAGAAATCCAAATAAATTGTGGACTTTGGTTAATTAAAAATATGCAAAAATATTAATCACAATAATGTTTAAGAGGATAATATGATAAATCAAAGACAAATTGGATAGTAAATCAAAACCCAATGTAGATCTTGAGCTTACTAGTACAGAAAAACTAAATGAGAAGGGAGAAATATCAGGGAAATACTGACTAACAAAAGCTAATTTGTGCATAGATATATAGATATGTCAGACCAAATAGACTTTAAAACAACATTAGAGATAAAGAGATTCAGCATTTGAATATAAAAGTTAAATTTCTAGGAAGATATAACAATCATAATATAAGTCTCCACTGTAGAAAACAGCTTCAAAAAACAGAAAGTATAAATTGAAGAATATATACTGAGAATTAGGCAAATCCAACAGCATAGTTGTAGGTATCAATATTATCTCTCAGGTACCAAGAGTTCAGGTGAATAAAATCCATAAAAATACAGAAGATTTGAGGCATTCACTTAAAAATTATCATGCAATCAAGTTCTATATATAGGAATTTTGTTTCTAATAATTCAAGAGTTTATATCTTCTCAAATGAACATGGAACATTCCAAAAACTCACCATGCATAAGTGTGTGAAAACAGGCACAACAAAATGCAGTGATTAGCCATCTTACCAAGCACAACTAATAAAAGGGTAAGAGGAAAAAGCTAAATATAACAATAAAAAACCAAGGATTATTATTAATCCAATTCTGTGAAGTCAAGTTAAAATAAATGACATTCCCTCAGATGCAAGGATGGAAATTAGGAGATGAGGAGGTACAACATACATGTAGTAACAGTGAACCCATGCAGGCACTTTGAGGAATTCACATACTTGAGGTGATAATTACAGGATTGATGTTACCAATGTTTATGATACAGGAAGGTAGGTGTTACTATTAACGCTTACACCGTAAAGAAAATCTACCTCTTTAATCCATGCTACACTTATGCTTCACTTAAGCTTTTCAAATGCTTCAAATTCAGGATGAGTCAGTTATCACATGCCCCATATCTCTGTATCTTGGATGTTTAATAAAATGGTAGCCGCAAACTCTTTCAAAAAGGGTCCTCCTACATCACATCTACATTTATAAAACTACATGAGAAACACAAAAACAAATCTTTAGATGAATTAGAAATGTTTGTCACTAACCTCTGCAAGGCCGCAATCACATTCTTCGGGAGGTTCCAAAATTCCATTGCCACAAACTGCTGCTGCTCTTCCTTGGTAAACCACTTCTGAAACTGTTTGATTCCGAAGACATTCAAATTCAGGCTGTGAAACCATACGCTTAAATTCATCCATGCTGCAACTGCTAAAAAACTTTACACCATGGGAATGTCTAAAAATAAATTATATTCCTCAGATAAATGGAATAAAATGGAAAAAAATCACTATCAAAATAACACTCTATGAATTACTGAAAAGTACCATAAATTCTGTAATACTGCACTTACAGAGGAGCCAAGAAGGAAGGGAGAGGATTTTTATCTTTAATACAAGTTGTAAATAAAAGCAATGTTTATTTCTATTGTAATTCAATATAATAGACATCTAGCAAGTAGAGGAAGTTAAGGTGACATGAGTTAAAATATATTACAACACAAATAATGTTTGCCACACAAAAAATCTCTCTTTAGCTATGTTCTACTATTATTTTCATTATGATTGCCAACATCCCAATTATAATCATTATTATAAGCACTAATTATAAGAAAATGAAGCATACTAGAAAAATTTATGTGGAAAACTGAAGAAATAATAACGGTGTTACAGGAAAAATGAGAATCATTTGTATTTTGATAACAAAATTAATCAATTAAAATATCTCAACACTAATTATATAAAATATATAAGCCCTAGATTTGTTTTATTTTGTTACCTTTTGAAATATTTCTGTACTTCTACATGCACTATTTAATGAATGTTTATTTCATTTTGGAACAATCTACAACTTAGAGAAATGACAAAAAAATAGACCAAAAAATAAATTTTTCCCAAAACAATGAATAAGTTGCCAAACATGATTCTAATAACTCTAAATATTTTAATGTATAATTCCTACATAGACATTAATTCTAAAAAAGACCCTTCAAAATCAGGAAATAATGTCATCCAAATTTCACCATCATCACAATATTGGCACTTTATAGCAAAAAGGTCCAGTTGAGAGTCAACCATCGCATTTTTTCTTCAATTTTTTTCTCTCCAAATTTTTATTTAAATTCCAGTTAGTTAACATGCAGTGTAACATTGCTTTCTGGTATAGAACTTAGTGATTCATCACTTACATGAGACTCCCAGTGGTCATCACAACAATGCTCTTCTTAATATCCATCACCCATTTAACCCATCCCCCCACACAACCTCCCCTCCAGCAAACCTCAGTTTTATTTCTATAGTTAAGAGTCTCTTTTATGGTTTGCCTCTCTGTTTTTCCCCTAAGTTCACTGTTCTATTTCTTAAATTCTACATGTGAGGGAAATCATATGGCATTTGTTTTTCTCTGACTGACTTATTTGGTATAACATAATACTCTCTAGATCCAGCCACACCATTGCAAATGGCAAGATTTCATCTTTTTATGGCTGAGTAATATCCCATTGTGTATATATACCACATCTTCTTTATCCATTCATCAGTCAATGGCCACTTGGGCTCTCTCCATAATTTGGCTACTGATGATAATGCTGTTACATAAACCTCAGAGTGCATGTATCCCATAGAATCAGTATTTTTGTATCCTTTGGGTAAATACCCAGCTATGCAACTGATGGATCATAGGGTAGTTCTATTTTTAACTTTTTGAGGAAACTCTAAGTATAGAGTTCTCCAGACTGGCTGCAGCAGTTTGCATTCCCACCAACAGTGTAAGAGGGTTCCCCATTCTCTGCATCCTTGCCAACACCTGTTTCTTGTGTTGTTAATTTTAGCTATTCTGACAGGTGTGAGGTGATATCTCATTGTTGTTTTGATTTATATTTCCCTGATGATGAGTGATGTTGAGCATCTTTCCATGTGTCCATTAGCCATCTGGATGTCATCTTTGGAAAAATGTCTGATCATGTCTTCTGCCCATTTCTTGACTGGATTATTTGTTTTTTGGGTGTTGAGTTCATTGATAGGTTCTTTATAGATTTTGAATACTAACCCTTTATCAGATATGCCCTTTGCAAATATATTTTCCCATTCCAAAGGTTGACTTTTAGTTTTGTTGATTGTTTCCTTCACTGTGAAGAAGGTTTTATCTTGATGAAATCCCAATAGTTCGTTTTTGCTTTTGTTTCCCTTGCCTCCAGCAATGTGTCTAATAAGAAGTTGCTATGGCTGAGGTCAAAGAGGTTGCTGTCTGTGCTCCCCTCTAGGATTTTGATGGCTTCAGGTCTCACATTTAGGTCTTTCATTCATTTTGAATTTATTTTTGTGTATGGTATAAGAAAGTGGTCCATTTTCATTCTTCTGCATGTTGCTATCCAGTTTTCCCAGCACCATTTGTTGAAAAAACTTTTTTCCATTGGATATTCTTTCCTGCTTTGTCAAAAATTAGTTGACCATATAGTTGTGGGTCCATTTCTGGGTTTTCTATTCTGTTCCATTGATCTCTATATCTGTTTTTGTTCCAGTACCATACTATCTTGATGACTACAGCTTTATAATATAGTTTGAAGTCCAGAATTGAGATGCCTCCAGGTTTACTTTTCTTTTTCAAGATTGGTTTGGCTATTCAGGGTCTTTTGTGGTTCCATACAAATTTTAGGACTGTTTGTTATATTTTTGTGAAAAAGGCTGTTGGTGTTTTCATAGGGATTGCATTAAATGTAGAGATTGCTTTGGATAGTATAGACATTTTAACAATATTTGTTATTCCAATCCATGAGCATGGACTGATCTTCCACTTCTTTGTGTCATCTTCAATTTCTTGCATCAGTGTTTTAGAGTTTTCAGAGTACAGATAATTCCCCTCTTTGGTTAGGTTTATTCCTAGGTATCTTATGGTTTCTGGTGCAATGGCAAATGGAATCGATTCCTTGATTTCTCTTTCTGCTGCTTCATTATTGGTGTATAGAAATGCAACAGATTTCCATATATTGATTTTGTATCCTGCCACTTTATTGAATATGTGTATCAGTTCTGGCAATTTTTTGGTGGAGTCTTGGGTTTTCTGTATAGAGCATCATGCTGTTTGCAAATAGTGAAAGTTAGACTTTTTCCTTGATTATTTGGATGCCTTTTATTTCTTTTTGTTGTCTGACTGCTGAGGCTAGGACTTCCAGTACTATGTTAAATAACAGTGTTGAGTGGACATCCCCATCTTTTCTTACCATAAAAGAGAAGCTCTCAGTTTTTCCCCATTGAGGATGATATTAGTGGTGGCTTTTTCATATATGGCCATTATGATGTTGAGGTATGTTCCTTCTATCAAGAATTGATGTTGTACTTTGTCGAATGCTTTTTCTGCATCTATTGAGAGGATCATATTGTTCTTCTCCTTTCTTTTATTAGTGTGATGCATCACATTGATTGATTTGTCTATATCGAACCACCCCTGCAGCACAGGAATAAGTCCCACTTGGTGGTGGTGAATAATCCTTTTAATGTACTGTTGAATCTGATTAGCCAGTAACATGATGAGAATTTTGGCATCCATGTTCATCAGGGATATTGGCCTGTAGTTCTCTTTTTTAGTGAGTCTTTGTCTGGTTTTGGAATCAGGGTAATGCTGGCCTCATATAATGATTGTGAATGTTTTTCTTTCATTTTTATTTTTTTGGAATAGCTTGAGAAGAATAGGTTTTAACTCTTCCTTAAATGTTTGGTAGAGTTCGTCTTTGAAGCTATCTGGCCCTGGACTTTTGTTTGTTGGGAGATTTTTGATTACTGGTTCAATTTCTTTGCTTGCTCTTAGTTGTTTTAGTTTTCTATTTCTTCATGTTTCAGTTTTGGTAGTTTGTATGTTTCTAGGAATTTATCCATTTCTTCCAGGTTGTCCAATGTGTTGGCATATACTTTTTCATAATATTCTCTTATAATTGTTTGTATATTTGTGGTATTGGTTGTTATTTCTTCTCTTTCATTTGTGATTTTTTTTTTAATTTGGGTCCTTTCTCTTTTTTTCTTAATAAGTCTTGCTAGGGGTTTATTAATTTCATTAATTTTTTCAAGGAACTAGCTCCTGGTTTCATTTATCTATTTTTTTTTTTTAGTTTCTGTATCATTTTTTTCTGCTCTAATTTTTAATGTTTTTCCTTCTTCCATTGGCTTTAAGCTTCATTTGTTGTTCTTTTTCTAGTACCTTTATGTGTAAGATTAAGTTGCTTACTTGAGATTTTTCTTACTTCTTGAGGTAAGCCTATATTGCTATGTATTTCCCTCTTATGACACTTTTGCTGCATCCCAAAGGTTCTGGACCATTGTGTTTTCATTTTCATTTGTTTCCATGTATTTTATTATTTCTACTTTAATTTCCTGATTAACCCGTTCATTATTTAGTTGCATGTTGTTTAACCTCCATGTATTTGTGGTCTTTTCCAATTTTTTCTTGTGGTATACTTGAAGTTTCATAGAGTTGTGGTCAGAAAATATGCATGGTATGATCGCAATCTTTCTGTATTTGCTGAGGGCTGATTTGTGACCCAGTATATGATCTATCCTGGAGACTGTCCCATCTGCACTCAATCCTGCTGCTTTAGGATGAAATGTATCTGTGAAGTCCATCTGGTCCAGTGTGTCATTCAAAGCTATTGTTTTCTTGTTGAATTTCTGTTTAGATGATCTGCTCATTGGTGTAAGTGGGGTGTTGAAGTCCCCTATTATTATTGTATTAGTATTAATGAGTTCCTTTATGTTTGTTATTAATTGTTTTACTTATTTGGGTGCTCCCATGTTGGGGAAATATATATCTACCTTTGTTAGATCTTCTTGTTGGATAGTCTCCTTTCTTAGGATACATTGCCCTTCTTCATCTCTTGTTATAGATTCAGTTTAAAATCTATTTTGTCTGATAAAAGTATTGCTACTCTGGCTTTCTTTTGACGGCCATTGGCATGATAAATGGTTTGCCATCCCCTCACAATCTGCAGGTGTCTTTAGGTTAAAAATGAGTCTCTTGTAGGTAGCATGTAGATGGGTCTTGTTTTTTATCCATTCTAACACCCTATCTTGTGATTGCAGTGTTTAATCCATTTACATTTAAAGTATTATTGATAGATATGTCTTTAGTGCCATTTTATTATTTGTTTTGTCATTGCTTCTGGAGATTTTCCCTTTTCCTTTCTAGTCTTTGTCTCTTTTGGTCTCTCCTTCCCACTCAAAGAGTCCCCTTTAATATTTCTTGCAGGGCTAGTTTAGTGATCAAGAACTCCTTTAGTTTTTGTTTTCCTGGAAAACTCTATCTCTTCTTCATTCTGAATGATAGCATTGCTGAATAAAGTATTTGTGGCTGCAGATTTTTCCCATTCAGCATGTTGAATATATCATGCCACTTCTTTCTAGCTTGTCACATTCCTGTGGAGAGATCTGCCGCTAGCCCTATGGGTCTTCCCTTTTTTTTTTTTTAGATTTTATTTTTTTTATTTTTTGAGAGAGAGAGACAGAGATAACGAGAGAGAGAGAGCACAAGTGGGTAGGAGAGGGAGAAGCAGGCTCCCCACAGAGCAGGGAGCCCGATGCGGGACTCAATCCCAGGACCCTGGGATCATGACCTGAGCTGAAGGCAGACACTTAACCGACTGAGCCACCCAGGCGCCCCTGGGTCTTCCCTTCTAAGTTAAGGACTTCTTTTGTTCTTGCTGCTTTGGGATTTTTTATCACTATATTTTGTAAATTTAACTACAGTATGTCTTAGCATTGGCTTGCTTTTGTTGATTTTAATGGGAATTCTCTGTGCCTCCTGGATTTGGGATTCCAGATTAGGGAAGTTTCCTTCCCCAGATTAAGGAAGTTTTCAGCTATTATTCCCTCAAATAAACTTTCTGCCTCCTTTTCTGTCTACTCTTTTTCTGGGACTCCTACAATATGAATGTTATTACATTTGGTGGAGTCACTGATTTCCCTAAGTCTGTCTCATGATCCATAATTATTATTTCTCTCTTTTGTTCAACTTCATTTTTTTCCATTATTCTCTCTTCCATATCACTTATTTGTTCCTCTGCTTCTTCCATCTTTGTGGTCATTACATCCAGTTTGTTTTGAATCTTAGTTATTGCATTTTTCATTTCTGATTGTTTTTTAATGCTTTTATCTCTGTGGTGAGGGCCTCCCTGAAGTCTTCCATTCTTTTCTCAAGCCCAGCAAGTATCCTTATGATTGTTCTCTAAATTCTCCATCAGGCATATTACTTATATCTGTTTCACTTAGATATCTGGCTGTGACCTTTTCTTACTCTTTCTTTTGAGATGAATTCCTTTGTCTTGGCATTTTGTCTAAGTCTCTTTTCTTCTTCTGTGCATTACAGAAGGCTGTTATGTTTCCTGCTCCTGAGAGTAATGGCCTTATGAAGAGGAGATCATATAGTGTCCAGGGCCTGGCACTTTAAAGAGTGTCTCTGGTGTGTGCTGCATGTACTCTGCTGCTGTGTTTTGGCTGCTCTATCCTTCCAGGAAGTCGTCTGCAGAGGCTGTCCTTGGTGGGAGTGGGCAGTGTTTAGACCTTGTCCAGAGTGTGGCAAGTTTTAACTAGATGTGCTCTGGTCTGCTTGTTAAATAATACCTGATGCTACTTCCACTAGGACAAAAGCCTTACAGAACTCTGTTCAGGAGACATAGTGCATGCAGGGGTTTCTGCTGGTTTTGTGGGGGAAGGGGCCCGCTGGGCTGGGACTTAGGCACACTTGCCTGAGAAAAGCAGTACCAGCAGAGTGCAGGTGGGTGGGACTTAGTGTAAGCAGGTTAGGCAGCCAGTATCCATGCTGTGCTGTTTACTGAAGCTATTTTATGCTATGGGGCAGGGAAAGGAAGCCAGCTCCTTTATCCCCAGAGATGCTTGCTCTCAGGGAAGCACTCCTAGAAGAGCAAATAATCTCCCTTCTCAAGTGCCAGGTGTTTTTCAGATTGCTGTTTTCACACTGTCTCTGGGTTGCTTGCCTGCCTGGAACAGCACAGTGCACTATGGGCTTTATCCCAATGAAGCCTACTGACCTTTAAAACTCCAAACTTTAGGGATGTGCTATGGTGGGGGCCTATGCTGGTCTTTTGGGCAAGGGTCTGACCCTGCTGGGATGGATGCAGGTTTGACTGAGAAGGGCAGGCACACTAGAGGGCAGGGAAATGGGCTTTGGAGCAAGCAGGCTAAACAGCCAGTGTCCATCCAGGTTAGCCTCCCCCAGCAGGTGTCTCTGTGCCTATGCAAGGGAGGGGGGGATGAGGACATGGGGATGGGGTTGGGGTTGGGGTAGGAAATGGTGCATGCCAGCTCTTTTGCCCCCAGAGGGTCATCTTTGTGACCACCACCTCTCACAGATGAGCTCCAGAAAAGGGAACATCTCTCCCCTGTGCACCTTTAGGTGATCCTCCCAATCATTTGCTGTCTGCCCCCAGGGTCCCCAGGGTGCTTGCCTGTCTTTTCCCCAGGAGTAGGGCAGTGCCCTCAGGGCTCTATTCCAGCTATGCTGGCCATCCTCTAAAATCCCAGTCTTTGAGCCCTGCTGGTTGCAAAACCTCACAAAAATCAGCCCCTCTGGTTTTCTCAGCCAATGGATTTGGGGAAGTGTTCTCGCTGTTTGCTTCCCTGTGTGTTCCCTACCCCTCCTTTATCTGTTACCATGGCTCCCTTTCCTCTGCAGCACCTGGAATCCATTTCTCCCCCAATCCGTGTTTCTGCACCTCCTACCATCTCCATGTGGCCTCTTCTCTCCCTATAGTTGTGAAGTTTGTTCTGTCAGTTGTCAGGTTGATTTCTTGGGTGTTCAGAATGGTTTGATGGTTACCTAGTTGTGTTCCAGGTACTAGACAAGCCTAGGGTCTTCCTAGTATGCTGCCATTTTAGCTCCTCCTCAAACATTGCGTTTAATTCTCATGTCTCCTAAGTTTAGTTACCTACACTTTTGTTGTTGTTGTTGGACTACATGATCATGGAAAGTTTTGTGATTACAGACTGACTATTTGGTAGAATGTCCCTCAGTTTAGGACTATAAAATATTTCCTCATAATTAAACTGAGGTTATGCATCTTGGCAACACTATCACAGGAGTGTTGCTCAGTCTGTGTCATTGCATCCTAACAAATGGCACAGGATTTCAATTTGTTATATTACTGATGATAGTCATCTTGATTAGTTGATTAAGGTGTATCTGCTAGTTTTCACTCTATTATTACTTTTTTCTTATTAGTTAATAATTATCAGGAGAGAAATACTAAAATGGGTTATAATCCATTACTATCACTATTATTTATAACATTCAGATTCCCACAGATTTAATTATTGGGAGCTGACTTTGTGTCCCTTTGGTAAGTCTCCATAATTATTTAAACACCTCTTAATTTTTTCATACAACATGTTCCAAGCTCATTTTTATTTTCTTTGCTTTATAACTGGAATCAATCATTCCTCCAAAGTGCCCCAGTTCTTTTTAGTGAGGAATAGTATTTTTAAAACATGATCCGGGTGATACATGTACTATTAGTATTACTAGATTTTTTTTTTAAGAGCAGAGATCAAGGCAATGCTAACATCTTAAGAAATATTCACAGCCCCTTTGCTCTTACCTACAATTTGCTATATCCCCACCAGTTCTGGCTCCTGCAATGGCATGAGCTTACAGTCTCAGTAGGGACAACTTCTTAGTGTATGGCTTAGCCAATGATTTATAAGGTCAGTAAGACTTTTAGAGTTCTTATTGTCCTCCTATTTTATTTCCTGCTACACAGCTACTTCTGGTTACTTAGTTCTTTGTCAGTGGATTGGTCCCAGCTGCTGATATTTTTGGTGCATTTCAGTTTGGGAAACTTGTGGAATATGCTTTTGCTTCTTAGTTTGTTTTCCTAGTTTCACTCTGTATTTTGTGAGAGAATTGGGGGAGGCTAAAATACCATGCTGATACTTTTACCATTTGATTTCCATCTTCTCCCTTATTCCTAAAACATATTCCTCCCTAGGTAAGACTCCATTATCTTGGTCCTTCTTTCTAATATTTTCTTCCTTCCTGTTTCTTCTCATGGCATATCACTGGTTTCTCCTCAATTACTAAGCCTGTAAATATGAGAAGTACCCTTATCATTCTTTCAACTTCTAAATGACCTGTTCATGGTTTTAACTTCCACCAATACAGTGATGGCTTACACATTTTAAATTCCTTGTCCTCAGATCAGGACCTATATAACTGTGCATTTAATTCTAATGGATGACTTGGAATCCCCAAATTAACATAAACTGCCCTCAAGACTTCTCCTCATTTTTCTGCTTTCCTAAAATACTTGCCTTTTTCAGTATCGGTTAATAATTATGATATCAAAAAGTCTACAAATAATTCTTCACATCTCCTTTTTTTTCTCAATCTTAATAAACTACTATAGATTATTATGAGAATCATCTCCAAAATATTACTATATTGTTCCCTCTGATATATTTTAATTCATTTTAAGATAATTTTTACTATCCATACTGCATAAATCAACTTAAAATGTATTTGGTTAACATTTATCACAAAATCCCAACTCTTGCATCCTGATTGTACAATCAGACTCTTTCATACACATTCCTGAATCACCTTGCCTTCCTCCCCTGACTTATGCTTTAGCCTCATTGTATTTTACTTTCTTTTCTTTATGTCCAAAACATTCTTCCTTATAGTCCCAGCTATTTCTTTTTTTTTTTTTTTTTTTCATTTTTATCCATCTCTCAATATCCTTATTCTAGTCTGTTGAGCTTTTCAAGCTTCTTGCGAATCAAGTATCAATTTGCTTGCCTGGAAAGTTTTCAACAAGCTCTTTACATGACCAAATTCATATCCCTCATAACTATTTCCTCAGAAAACTTCCTTTATCAGAAAGTTTATTCTCCCCATGTATTCCCTATTTATTTATTTGTTGGCACCTATAATAAGCTGTTTATACTTTGTTTATTTCTAGGTCTACTTTTAAATTTTCAGACCCTGATATGTTAAGATATTTATGACATATTATCTTGTTAGCCATTTATAGGACTAACACGATCCTGCAAAGCAGTAGATGCTTAATACATACTTTTAGAATGAATGAATTTCATCTCAAGACGCTAGTAAACCCCCAGAAA
The DNA here is from genome assembly GCF_004348235.1 of Phoca vitulina. Lineage (NCBI taxonomy): Eukaryota > Metazoa > Chordata > Mammalia > Carnivora > Phocidae > Phoca > Phoca vitulina. The sequence goes on from NW_022589718.1 coordinate 5,037,706, forward strand.
GTCATCATCAACATTCACGTTCTCTGTAACATCGAATGTAGAAATATTAAGCACATTTTCCTTTTTCTTTTTATTAACACATAATGTATTATTTGTTTCAGGGGTACAGGTTTATGATTCATCAGTCATCACAAATCACAGTGCTCATCATAGCACATACCCTCCCCAATGTCCATCACCCAACCACCCTATCCCTCCGAACCCCCTCCACCCCAGCAACCCTCAGTTTGTTTCTTGAGATTAAGAGTCTCTTATGGTTTGTCTCCCTCTCTGGTTTCATCTTGTTTCATTTTTCCATCACTTCCCCTATGATCCTCTGTGTTATTGCTCTAATTCCACATATCAGTGAGATCATATGATAATTATCTTTCTCTATTTGACTTATTTCACTTAGCATAATACCTTCTAGTTACATCCACATCTTGTAAATGGCAAGATTTCATTTTTTGATGCTACATAATATTCCATTGCATATGTATACCACATCTTCTTTGTCCTTCATCTGTTGATGCACATTTAGGCTCTTTCCATAGTTTGGCTATTGTGGACATTGCTCCTATAAACACTGGGGTGTACGTGCCCCTTGGGATCACTACATTTGTATCTTTTGGGTAAATACCCAGTAGTGCAATTGCTGGGTCTTAGGGTAGCTCTATTTTCAAATTTTTGAGGAAAATCCATAATGTTTTCCAGAGTGGCTGCACCAGCTTGCACCAACAATGTAGGAGGGTTCCCCTTTCTCTGCATACTCGCCAACATCTGTTGTTTCCTGAATTATTAATTTTAGCCATTCTGACTGGTGTGAGGTGGTATCTCATTGAGGTTTTGACTTGGATTTCCCTGATGCTGAGTGATGTTGAGCACTTTTTCATGTGTCTGTTGGCTATTTGGATGTCTTCTTGGCAGAAATGTCTGTCCACGTCTTCTGCCCATTTCTTGATTGGATTATTTGTTCTTTGGGTGTTGAGTTTGTTAAGTTCTTTATAGATTTTGGATACTAGCCCTGTATCTGATATGTCATGTGCAAAAATCTTCTCCTATTCTATAGGTTGTCTTTTGGTTTTGTTGACTGTTTCCTTTGCTGTGCAAAAGCTTTTTATCTTGATGAAGTCCCAATAGTTCATTTTTGCCCTTGCTCCCCTTGTTTTTGGTGATGTTTCTAGGAAGAAGTTGCTGTGGCTGAGGTTGAAGAGGTTGCTGCCTGTGTTCTCCTCAATGATTTTGATGGATTCCTGTCTCACATTTAGGTCTTTCAACTATTTTGAGTCTATTTTTGTGTGTGGTGCAAGGAAATGGTCCAGTTCCATTCTTCTGCATGTGGCTGTCCAATTTTCCCACCACCATTTGTTGAAGAGACGGTCTTTTTTCCATTGGACATTCTTTCCTGCTTTGTTGAAGATTAGTTGACCATAAAGTCGAAGGTCCATTTCTGGGCTCTCTATTCTGTTCCAGTGATCTATGTGTCTGTTTTTGTGCCAGTACCATCCTGTCTTAATGATAACAGCTTTGTAATAGAACTTGAATTGTGGAATGGTGATGCCACCAGCTTTGCTTTTCTTTTTCAACATTCCTATGGTTATTCAGGGTCTTTTCTGGTTCCAATCAAATTTTAGGATTATTTGCTCCATTTCTTTGAAAAAAGTTGATGGTATTTTGATAGAGATTGCATTAAATGTGTAGATTGTTCTAGTTAGCATAAGTACCTAGAAATTTAACAATAGCAGAGAAATTTACTAATATTTGTTCTTCCACGAGCATGGAACATTTTCCCATTTCTTTGTGTCTTCCTCAATTTCTTTCATGAGTATTCCATAGTTTTGAGAACAACGGACCTTTGCCTCTTTGATTAGATTTATTCCTACTATCTTATGGTTTGGGGTGCAGTTGTAAATGGGATTGACTCCTTAACTTCTCTTTCTTCTGTCTTGTAGGTGTATAGAAATGCAACTGATTTCTGTGCATTGATTTTATATCCTGCTACTTTACTTAATTCATGTATGAGTTCTAGAAGTTTTGGGGTGGAGTCTTTTAGGTTTTCCACATAAAGTATCATATCATCTGCAAAGAGTAAGAGTTTGGCACCTTCTTTGCTGATTTGGGTGCCTTTTATTTCATTTTGTTGTATGATTGCTGAGGCTAAGTCTTCTAGTACTATGTTGAATAGCAGTGGTAATAATGAACGTCCCTGCTGTATGCCTGATCCTTGGGGAGAAGCTCTCAGTTTTTCTCCATTGAGAATGATATTCGCTGTGGGTTTTTCATAGATGGCTTTTAAGATACTGAGGTATATATCCTCTATCCCTACACTGGGAAGAGTTTTAATCAAGAAAGGATGCTGTACTTTGTCAAATGCTTTTTCTGCATCTATGGAGAGGATCATATGGTTCTTGTTCTTTCTTTGATTAATGTGTTGTATCACATTGACTGATTTGTGGATGTTGAACCAACCTAGCAACACAGGAATAAATCCCACTTGATCGTGGTGAATAACCCTTTTAATGTACTGTTCGATCTTATTGGCTAATACTTTGGTGAGAATTTTTGCATCCATGTTCATCAGGGATATTGGTCTGTAATTCTTCTTTTTGGTGTGGTCTTTGTCTGGTTTTAAGATTAAGATAATGCTGGCGCATGAAACGAGTTTAGAAGTTTTCCTTCCATTTCTATTTTTTGGAACAGTTTCAGAAGAATAGGTATTAATTCTTTTTTAAATGTTTGGTAGAACTCCCCTGGGAAGCCATCTGGCCCTGGGCTCTTGTTTGTTGGAGATTTTTAATTACTGCTTCAATTTCCTTACTGGTTATGAGTCTGTTCAGTTTTTCTATTTCTTCCTGGTTCAGTTTTGGTAGTTGATACATCTCTAGGAATGCATCTATTTCTTCCAGATTATCTAATTTGCTGGCATATAATTGCTCATAATATGTTCTTATAATTATTTGTATTTCTTTTATTGTGATCTCTCCTCTTTCATTCATGATTTTATTTATTTGGTCCTTTCACTTTTCTTTTTGATAAGTCTGGCCAGGCATTTATCAATCCTATTCTTTCAAAGAACCAGCTCCTAGTTTCGTTGATCTGTTCTACTGTTCTTTTAGTTTCTATTTCATTGATTTCTGCTCTGATCTTTATTATTTCTCTTCTCCTGCCGGGTTTAGGCTTTATTTGCTGTTCTTTCTCCAGCTCCTTTAGGTGTAGGGTTAGGTTGTGTATTTGAGACCTTTCTTGTTTCTTGAGAAAGGCTTGTATTGCTATATACTTTCCTCTTAGGACTGCTTTGCTGCCATGAATTTTTTTAATTCTTCTTTAATTTCCTGTTTGACCCATTCATTCTTTAGTAAGATGCTCTTTAGCCTCCATGTATTTGAGTTCTTTCCAACTTTCCTCTTGTGATTGAGTTCGAGTTTCAAAGCACTGTGCTCCAAAAATATGCAGGGAATGATGCAATCTTTTGGTAACAGGTGAGACCTGATTTGTGACCCAGGATGTGATCTATTCTGGAGAATGTTCCATGGGCACTAGAGAAGAATGTGTATTCCATTGCTTTGGGATGGAATGTTCTGAATATGTCTGTGAAGTCTATCTGGTCCAGTGTGTTATTTAAATCCTTTATTTCCTTCTTGATCTTTTGCTTAGATGATCTGTCCATTTCAGTGAATGGGGTGTTAAAGTCCCCTACTATTATTGTATTATTGTTGATGTGTTTCTTGATTTTGTTATTAATTGGCTGCTCCCATATTAGGGGCATAGATATTTATAATTCTTAGATCTTCTTGTTGGATAGACCCTTTAAGTATGATACAGTGTCCTTTTTCATCTCTTATTATAGTCTTAGGTTTAAAATCTAATTTGTCTGGGTGGGGTGGAGCAAAATGGCAGAGGAGTAGGAGGCCTGGATTTCGTCTGGTCCCAGGAGTTCAGCTGTATAGGTATCAAACCATTCTAAACACCTACAAACTCAACAGGAGATTGAAGAAAAAAATAGCAGCAACTCTCTGAACAGAAAAGTAACCACTTTCTGGCTGGTAGGACATGTGGAGAAGTGACTCCGAGACAATATTCGGGAGGATAGACTTTGGGGGAGGGGGCCTCCGTCAGCCGTTTCTGACAAGTGATAGAGCAGCAGAGCACAAAATCAGAAATTTTAGAAGTCTGCTCCCCTGAAGGATGTCGCTACGGTGGCTAAGTGGGGGGTAGAATGCTCACTGGGACAGTGTGGTCCAAGGACCCTTGGGGTCACAGAAAGACTGGCGGTGCCTGAGTGTGGCAGAGCTCCCAGGTATGGGAGCAGGGAAGCCAGCTGCAGAGAAGAAGCTGAGGAGTGGGCTCTCAGCTCAGGGTTGCCATAAACCGTGATCCGTGGCACAGTCAGGCCATTGTTCTTCCAGCATGGACCCAAAAAGAAGAAGATCTGAGGAGACTCCCCTTCCTCCCCTGGGAGAAGTGGTGTGGGAGCGCACCGCAGGGATCTGCTGGGTTTAGAGACTCCACACAGGGTCGGGTGCCAGAGATAGAAATGCTGGGTGAGCATGGACTGCACCTGGGGACCGGGGAGACAGGAGTGACTGACTGCTTTTCTCTGGGGGCTCACTGAGGAGTGGGGCCCCCAAGTTCTCAGCTCCTCCAGGGTGGAGATTGGGATGCTGCCATTTTCACTCTTGTCCTCCAAATCTGTACGGAAAGCTTGCAGGGAACAAAAGCTCCCAAGAACAAACCCAAGCAGATTACTTAGCCTAGACCTGGCAAGGGTGGGGCAATTCCACCTCCAGCAAAGACATTTGGAAATCACGTTAACAGGCCCCTCCCCCACATCAGTGAAAACAGCCAGCCAAGACCAAGTTTACCGATCAATGAGAACAGCAGAACTCCAACGCTAGGGGAATACTGCACATAGGATTCATGGCTTTTTCCCCATGATTCTTTAGTGTTTCAAAGTTAATTTTTTTTAACGTTATTTTTTTTTAATTTTTCTTTTTCCCTTTTTCAACCAACATCTTATCAATCCCTTTTTTAAAAACTCTTTTTTATTTTTAATTTTTAGAGTCATATTCTATCCCTTCAGAGTAGTTAACCTTATTTTTGGTATATATATATAAGTTGTTCTCTCTTTAAAATTTTAGGATACAGTTTCTTCTAACAGACCAAAATATACCCTAAATCTCTAGTGTATGGTTTTCTTCTAGTCTCCTGCCTGATCACATTCTCTCCTTTTTTTTTTTTTTAAATCCTCTTCTTTCTTTTTTCAACCAACTTCTTCTTATCAATTCCTTTTATAAAAACTTTTATAATTTTCATCTTTACAGTCATATTCCATCCCTTCATCATATTAACCCTTATTTTTTACATATATAACTTTTCTTTCTTTAAAATTTTGGGAGGCACTTTCTTCTAACAGAACAAAATATGCCCAAAATCTAGTCTATGGCCCTGATCTATCCACCAGCCTGATCATATTTGATCATATTCTGTTTTGGTTTTTTGTTTGTTTGTTTTTTTCCTTTTCCTTTTTGTTCTTTTTTCTTTCTTTCCCTTTCTTTTCCCCCAGTTTCAGGTCTTTTCTCATTTGTTTACTGTATATTTTCTGGGGACGTTGTTACCCTGTTAGCATTTGTTCTCTCACGCATCTATTCTCCTCTGGACAAAATGACAAGATGGAAAAAATCACCCCCCCCCCAAAAAAAAAAAAAAAAAACAAAACCAGAGGCCATACCAACTGCCAGGGACTTAATCAATGGGGACATTATTAAGATGTCAGACCTAGATACGGAATGATGATTATAAAGATACTAGCTGGGCTTGAAATAAGCATAGAAGGTAGTAGAGAATCCCCTTCTGGAGAAATGAAAGAACTAAAATCTAACCAAGTAGAAATCAAAAAGGCTATTAATGAGGTGCAATAAAAAATGGAGGCTCTAACTGCTAGGATAAATGAGGCAGAAGAGAGAATCAGTGAGATAGAAGACCAAATGATGGAAAATAAAGAAGCTGTGAAGAAGAGAGATAAACAACTACTGGATCATGAGGGCAGAATTCAAGAGATAAGTGATACCATAAGACAAAACAACATTAGAATAATTGGGATCCCAGAAGAAGAAGAAAGAGAGAGAGGGGCAGAAGGTATATTGGTGCAAATTATAGCAGAGAACATTCCTAATTTGGGGAAGGAAATGGGCATCAAAATCCAGGAGGCACAGAGAACCCCCCTCCAAATCAATAAAAATAAGTCAACACCCCAACACCTAATAGTAAAACTTACAAGTCTCAAAGACAAAGAAGAAATCCTGAGAGCAACTTGGGACAAGAGATCTGTAACCTACAATGGTAGAAACATTAGATTGGCAACAGACCTATCCACAGAGACCTGGCAGGCCAGAAAGGACTGGCATGATATATTCAGAGCACTAAATGAGAAAAATATGGAGCCAAGAATACTATATCCAGCTAGGCTGTCACTGAAAATAGAAGGAGAGATAAAAAGCTTCTAGGGCAAACAAAATCTAAAAGAATTTGTGAATACCAAACCAGCCCTATAGGAAATATTGAAAGGGGTCCTTTAAGCAAAGAGAGACCCCAAAAGTAACATCTTAATAATGTCCCCATTGATTAGGTCCCTGGCAGTTGGTATGGCCTCTTGTTTTGTTTTGTTTTCGTTTTTTTTTTTTTTGAGGTGAGTTTTTCTGTTTTGTCATTTTGTTCAGAGAATAGATGAATGAGAGAACAAAATGCTAAAAGGGTAACAATGACCCCAGAAAAATATACATTAGACAAATCAGAAGAGACCCGAAACCAGGGGGAAAAGAAAGGAAAAAAAAAAAAAAGGAGAGAATGTGATCAGGCAGGAGACTAGAAGAAAGCCATACACTAGATTTAGGGTATTTTGGTCTGTTAGAAGAAACTCTATCCCAAAATTTTAAAGAAAGATAAACACATATACAAAAAATAAGGTTAAATACAATGAAAGGATAGAATATAACTGTAAAAATGAAAATTAAAAAAGATTTTTAAAAAGGAATTGATGAGATGTTGGTTGAAAAAGGAAAGAAGAAAAATTTTTTAAAAAGAAATAGAAAAAGAAAAAAGAAAGAAAATTTTAAAAATTAACTTTTGAAAGACTAAAGAATCATGGAAAAAAAGCTATGAATTCTATGTGCTGTATTCTCCTAGTGCTGGAGGTTTGCCTTTCTCATTGATCGGTAAACTTGGTCTTGGCTGTATGTTCTTGCTGATCTTCTGGGGGAGGGGCCTGTTGCAGTGATTCTCAAATGTCTTTGCCAGAGGGGAATTTCCACCACCCTTGCCAGGGGCCAGGGTAAATAATCTGCTCAGGTTTGCTCTTGGTAGCTTTCATTCCCTGAAGGCTTTCCGTATAGCTTTAAAGGACAAGAATGAAAATGGTGACCTCCCAGTCTCTGGCCCCATAGGAGTCGAGAGCTCGGGACCCCACTCCTCAGTGTGCCCTCAGAGAAAAGCAGTCAGTCATTCCTGTCTCCCTGGTCTCTGGTTGCACTCCATGCTCACCTGGCCTGTGACCAAGCGTTTCTATCTCTGGCTCACAACCCTGTTTGAAGTCTCCAAACCCAGCAGATTCCTGTGGTGCACACCTATGGCACTCCTCCCAGGGGAGGAAGGAGAGTCTCCCCCAACCTGCTGCTTGTTGGGTCCATGCTGGAAGAGTAGTGGCCCGACTGTGCTATGGATCACAGTTTATGGCAACCCTGAGCTAAGAGTCCACTCCTCGGCTGTCTTTGCAGTCAGTTTCCCTTCTCTGATACCTGGGAACTCTGCCACACTCAGGCACCCTCTGGTCTTTCTATGACCCCGAGGGTCCTGAGACCACACTGTCCCAGCAAGGGTTCCACCCCCTGCTTAGCCACTGGAGTGACGTCCCACCCCCAGTGGTCTATCTTCTCAGATATTGCCTCGGATTCACTTCTCCACACATCCTACCTTATAGAAAGTGGTCCCTTTTCTGTTTATAGAATTGTTGCTATTCTCCTCTTCGATCTCCTGTTGAGTTTGTAGGTGTTCGGAATGGTTTGGTAAATATTTAGCTGAATTTCTGGGACCAGATGAAATTTAGGTCTCCTAGTCCTCCACCATCTTGCTCCAACCCCTAAGTACATTCTGTACAATATCAAATACTCCTCTTTAAATAAGATAAAAACAGAGAGGGAGGCAAACCACAAGAGATTCTTAACTCTAGGAAACAAATTGAGGGTTTTTGGTGGGGAGGTTGGTGGGGGGATGGGGTAACTAGGTGGTGGGTACTAAGGAGGGCACTTGATATAATGATGATGGGTATTATATGCAACTGATGAATCATTAAATTCTACCCTTGAAACTAATAATACAGTATATGTTAACTAAATTGAATTGAAATAAAAAAATTAAAATAAATAAATAAGTTTAAACAAGTACATTATGTCTTTAATAAAAAATATTCTTACTCAAGTTGTATTGCAAGATATTATATAACAGTGACTGCTATAAACATTGCCCAGAAGAAGACATAGATTTGATAAAAATAAAATCTTACATTGCTTCAGAATTCATTATGCATGTAGTTCCTGGACAGTAACAATTGTAGATATCATCGTATGTTAATCCCAGATTAATTCCAAGCAACTGTACCATAACAACTGAAAATGCATCCAAAGTTATCATCTGTGGATACTAAATGCAAAAAACAAAACAAAACAAAACAATTTTTGCCTAAATTATTTCTTCACCTCTTTGATCTTTTCTTTTTGACCATATTACCTAAATGCAAATACAAATTTAAGAAACTACTATGCCAAAGCTCATTATTTTCTTAAGGATATGGAAAATAAGAAAAAATGGGTAAATTTTGTTTTTCTTTTTGGGTTATTATATTTTTAATCCAAATGGCACTGACATATACCTAAATAAGATTAATGCTATCATATGCTTTTATTACATATTAAACACCAATAAGCTTTAAAAGTTTTTTGAGAAGAATATGCACTGTTTCAGTAACTATATTATTTTTTAATGAACACTTAGGGAAAAAAATACACGGATTCTTAAGGGTTGAATTTGTAATCGGTTTTGACTTCAGAAATAGTTTTGGAAAAGAGTCAAATTAATTTTTTTTAAAGGCAGAATACTATTACACTTTGTAAGTAGAATTTTTGTCTTCAAAAAAAAAAAAAAAAAAACACACATGGCAAGTAAGAATGGCAACAAGACACAAACCCCCAGCAACCTATAATCTTTTTACTATCTCCACAGTTTTTCCTTTTTCAGAAAGTCATATAGTTGGACTCACGGTATGTAGCCTTTTCAGATTGGCTTTTCTCACTAACCACTATGCACTTAAGTTTTTTCATGGCTTGATGCCTCACTTTAAAAAAAAAATCATTGGATAGTACCCCTTTATATTAATTTACTCCAGTTTGTTTATCCATTCATCTCTTAAAGGACATCTTGGTTGAGCCCAATCTTTGGCAATTATGAATAAAGCTGCTACAAACATTCACACAGGTTTTTGTGCAGATAAAAGTATTCAACTCATTTGGGAAACACCGAAGAGGACAACTGCTGGATTATATGGTAAAAATAAATAAATAAATAAAAAAGACTAAGAACTTGAGTAGATATTATTTCCAGAGATAATATACAAAAAGCAAAAAGTATATGAAAAGATGTTCAGTATCACTAGTAATCATAGAAGTGCAAATCGAAACCACAACGAAATATCACCTCATACCACTTAGGATGACTGCTATTAAAAAACAACAATAACAGAAAATAATGTATTGATAAAGATGTGATGAATATAAAATGTAAACTGCTGGTGGCATTATAAAATGGTGCAACCATCCTGAAAATAAGTATGATGATTCCTCATAATATTAAAAATAGAACTACTACATGATCCAGCAAATACCTACTCCTGGTATATATCCAAAATAATTGAAATCAGTATCTTGAAGAGCTATCCGCACTCCCATGTTCATTGCAACATTACTCACAATAGCCAAGGAATGGAAATAACCTAAGTGTCCACTGACTGATAAATGGATTAAAAAATGCCATACACATATGAATGTTCACATGTATATTAAATTCACATATATATATTATTTAGCCATAAAAAGAATGAAATCCTGCCATTTGCAACAATATGGATGAACCTGGATGAAATCATGCTAAGTGAAACAAGCTGGACAGAAAAAGACAAATATTATGTGATCTCTCTTATATGTGGAATTTGAAAATGTCATACTCACAGAAACAGAGAGTAGAATGGTGGATTCCAGAAGCTAGATTTTCTGGAAAATGGGGCAAGTACGTCAAAAAGTACAAATATTTATTTATGCAAGATATAAAGTTCTGAAGATCTGTTTCACATCAATGTGAACATACTTGGCACTATTGAATTGTACATTTAAAACTAGTAAAAATGGTAAATTTTATGTTATTTGCATTTTACCACAATAGCAAAAAACTTTTAAAATTATAACATTTGAGTTTCAAAATCTAAAAAAAAAAAAAGCATACTCTTAGAAAAATTTGTAAAAACATCATGGCAGATATACTATACATATTTTCTTCCTTGAAGTAGATGTTTCAAAACATTATATAATTACTGAATAGATGGGAATAAAATGCATACCAGAGCAATTCCTGCAGCAAACTTTGGATTGCATGCCATTCCATGATATGTTGCTCCCACATAATTAAGATGGTCCCTATAACTAAATAATAAAATTTTTCTTCTGAATAAATGCATTTTAAATTACTACTAACTTAATGACCTTTTAAGAATTGGATTTCTCAATAAAGCTATGTGTTTTTTTAAATACAAATATTACATATCACATCTCATGCTTTCAATCATTTTGTATTTGGGTAATCTCCCACAGTTCCTACAAAGTTAAGTTCTAAAGTCTACTTTAACATTATATGATACACAGCCCAAAACCCAGTGGTGCCTAATCCTTCCAAAACATTAATCACCACTGTTGCCACCACTGGATAGATATAATTTGAAGATGTACAAGTCAGGACAGCTCACTGCCATGATTTGCATATAGTGAACCCCTAAAGCATGTAAAAAAATGTTGGATTAGAGGACAGGGAGACAAAGAGAATACTCAGTAGACTCATCAAGAAAAAAAGAGAATGTAGCAAGTGTCCTCATACATTTCAGTCCTTAGTTATTGTAGCTCCTGAGTCCACAAACCTGACCCTAAATTCCACAGGAAACACCAATAGATTTATAAATATATTGCATATTATTCAGATCTTCAGAATTTTTATTATTTCCATCTCAATAATCAAAGTATTAACAGAAACCTATATAAAGACTCTTGAAAAAAATAGTGCAAGTAGTTAAATAGCTGCACCTTAGGTCAGTATAGCTATACCGGATGGTAACCACATTAGTAATTTGATATATGGTATTTTAACCAGCATTATATGCAATTATTGCATTCTGTTAACTAATTTACATTGTGTTTAAAGTTCAAATGATAGTTTTAATTATTTACCTCTGAGAAAATCTTTAAAATCATTGAGGACCCCTGTTTATCTCAACGCTTTCCAAATTCTCAAGTTTCTTACATTTCTATAGATAAAAAGCCTAGTGGAGAATAATGGCCCACCATGACTTAGTGTCTTACATTGTTTTCAGAATTTTATATTTTGTAATTTGTCAACACAGTAGGCATATAACATTTTTTGAAGTGTCTTGTCATTACATATAACACATTTTATATATAATCTTGATAGCTAACATATGAAATAATTTGACAAACCCTATGTCAATACGAATAAGGTACTTACATTAATAAGTATGCCATATCATGGGACCTTTGAAACAAAAATTCTTTCCATGACACAAATCTTTGTAGTACTTCATTAGCATCCCCGCTAAGTGAAATCTTATTTTGATCTGACCAGAGCTCCAAAGAAGTTAGTATAATAGTTATGTTGAGCTGGGAAAACATCTGAAAACAGAAGATACATAATATATAGTTTTTAGGTAATCATAAATATAACATTACATCTCTATACATAATGCTAATATATTCAATTTACTCTTTTTTGGAAATGAAATCCATTCATTGATGGATGAAACCAGTTGGTAGGATTACATTTTTAAAAAACTGGATATGCTATTTTACAAACAGTATTACTGCATTAATAGGAATGTTTCTTACTTAAATGAAACATAAATACTTACAGTGTTGATTAGACCAAAGATATGGACAACTTTCTCAGCTGCAACTGCCACTTCAGAGCCCATATAATTATACTGAAAGACAAATTTTGTTTAACTGTTAGTGAAAATTACTGAACTGTCACATTTTAAATGGATATAAAATGTTAAAATAATGCAGTGTTCAAGTGAAAGGAAAAAAATATTAAGACTTACCAAGTACTTAGTAAGTTTTAGGCATAAACCTAGAGACTTTATATATTAATCAATAATCTTAAAATAAGAAGGTTGTCATTAACTTCCTCTTCACACATACAGAAATTAAGAGTCAAAAGTTAAGTTTACAAGATTGCAGAACTACTGAGGGTAAGAACCAGAACTCAAGTCCCCAACTAACTAAACTAGTAAGTTTTTTTTTTTTCTACTATAGTATGCTGCTATCATTTGTCTTCATCCCACTAAGAGATGACTATATATCCTGATAAACAGTGTGGTTTCTAAACACAGAGCTCTGAGGACCATTACAGCTAGTAATCTCAAGAATATGTCTTCATTCAAAGGAACATAAATCATAATATTTTCTCTAAATATATCTAATTATGTGTATGTACACATTTCTAAGTGTTAGCGGAAAACATAAAAAGTGGCAACTTTCTATCTTCAGTAATCTTCAGCAAGTCTGCCAAAAACTACTAATAGAAAATAAAATGTAATCGATACAGTTCTCTGATTTGGACAAAAGAGATGTTATCCTCCTAGGTCCTTAGAGACTATTTATACTTTGCTATTTCTCTGTATGTAACCTTTCCCAATAAACTATATTGTATATTTACACAATGCAGCAATGTGTGATATGAGTGAAGGTGATCCTTTGCAAAACTGAATACATGAAAAGCAAGACAAAAGAATACAAAAATGGGTCTATGGAAATAAATCCATATATGTCAATAATCACAAATTATCAACAGACCAAATACTAGGTAAATGAAACTTTAAAAAAAAATCCACTACATGCAAATTAAAATAAAAACCTCTAAATTATGAGTACATAGAGATATTGAGTCAAAGGATGAAAATATATAACCAAGAAAATAATAGACAAAAAGCATAAGTCATATGATAATTACATGAAAAAAGCTTAAAAGCAAAAAGTGGAAATAATAATTATCACAGTGCATTAATAAAATATTCAATTATCAGGAAAGATGGAAGCATTCTAAACTTGACTATAACTAATAGCATAGCAACAAAATGTATAAAACAAAATTGAACAAAATTATAAGGGATTTTTACATAGTTCTCTTAATCATTACTAGATCAAGCAGACAAATTAACAATAAATACTTGAGTATTTAATTTGATTTAATTTATTTAATTTAATTTAATTTGAGTTTTCAAATTAAAGCAAAATTTAGATATGTATATACAAAAGTTTATATAAAACAATGAGATAATATTTTTTTCAACTATACAATGGTGTTTTTACATAGATTGACTTATATTAGGCCATAAAATAGTTATTTGACTATAAAACATAAGTGTCACTTAGATCACATTGCCCAACCACAATGCAATTAAGATATAGTAATACAGTGTTATTTGATTAAAATACTTATAGTAATACTTGATAAAAAGTATTTTAATGATGTTATTTTTACTTACATGGATAACTCTCTAAAAGCTCCATGATACAATTTACAACTTACTTTCAAATAGAGAGAGCACAAATGATAATGGGATATAACGTTAAACAATAAATCTAAGAAAAGAGAATATAGGTGTTCTTTCATTATTCTTATTCTTACAACTTTTATGATAGTTTGAAAATATTTCCAAATAAGATGTTTAAAAAAATGAAGGTAAGGGGTGCCTGGGTGTCTCAATCTGTTAAGCATCTGCCCTCAGCTCAGGTCATGATCTCAGGGTCCTGGTTTCAAGCATCAGGCTTCCCTTCCCAGCGGAGAATCTGTTTCTCCCTCTCCCTTTGCCCCTCCCCCTGCTTATGTGCTCTCTCTCTCAAAGAAATAAAATCTTTTTTAAAAATGAAGATAAAATAAAAATTTCATATGAACAAAAGTTGAAGAGACTTTATCAACAGGCTAAACAAAAATATCAGAAACACAGACCTACAAGAAGGAATGAAGAATTTTGGAAATATTAAAATGTGGGAAAAAAATGAAATGCTTTTTTCCTTTCCTTAATTTCTTTAAACAGTTGAATAATTTAAAATAACTCATCTTGTGGTTTATAACATATGAAGAAATAAAAATATATTACACTAACATCACGAAGGGGTTCTATGGAACTTCTCTGTTGTAAGGCTCTTACGTTGTATGTGAAGTGGTATAACATTAAGTTTAGATTGTAAAAAGTTAGGAATGTTCATTGGAACCATTAGAGAAACCACTGGGGTAAGAGGTAGGGGATAAAGGGGTATAGCAGAGAAAACAATATAGTAGATAAAAACAAATGCTGAAAATAACCTACCAATCCAAGGGTAATAAGGGAGGAACAGAGGAGTAAATAATTGATGGGACAAATAGAACACTAATAGGAGAGCAGCACTTAACCTACATCCATAGTTATCAGTAACTTTGGTATACATAATTCAACTGAGTGCTCTAATGAAGAGGCAGAGATTATCTGACTGAATAGAGAAAAAAGACCTATCAATATTCTGTTTACAGAACCAGACTTTAAAATTGAAGACAGATAAACTAAACATAAAAGAAGAAATACTAATCATAGCATATTTTAAGGAACTCTTGGAGTTTTTAGTCATAGTTTTGGGTTTCTTTGTTTTGTTTTGTTTTGCATGATGTCATTTGTATTGAAAATGCCTTCTATTGTTATTGGAATGGTAAGAAGGTATCTAGCTAAGTGGAGAGAGGAAAATAGGCTGTCTAGATTTAATGTTAATAACCTCATGGGAGTGGCTGTGGCAAAGCATAATGCCACTACTTGTGATCTTAGTTTTAGGCCAAATAGTATTATTCCCCATGTAACAACAAAAATCGAAATCTAAATCCCCGGGGTTAGTTAAGATGGTAAAGTAGTAGGAGGGCCCTATGTTTGCCTCATCCCTGGAACACAGCTAAATAAATACTGGATCATTCTAAACACCCAAGAAATGGATCTGAGGGCTGACAGAACAAACCTGCACGACTGGAGGGAGAGAAGAGGTCACATCATGCAGGGTCAGAGGTGTGGAGACACAGTTTTGGGGAGAAAAGAATCATGGGTGCTGCAGAAGGAAGGGAGCCCTGCTCATGGAGAAAGGAGAGAGAGAGAGAGATAGACAGGCAGACAAAAAGAGAGAGAGAGAGAGAAGGAGAGAGAGAGAGCAGTGCACAGGGGATCACAGAGGGAAAACTCTTCCCCAAAGTCATTGACTGGGAAAACAAGAGAGGCTGATTATCTTAAGTGTTTACAACCAGTGGAACTCAAAGACTGGAGTTTTATACTTCTGTGTTGTGGGTGGTGTGGAGCCCAGTGGGTGCTGCAGTGCTCCTATGCAGAAGGAGGGTAGATGCCAGGAGCTGATGGTGCGATCTGAAGATCCCCAGAGATGCACTGGGAGAGACATTCCCTCTTTTTGGAGTGTATCTCGGAGAGATGGCTTTGCCTATCAGAGACAAAAGAACTGGTGGGCACCATGTGCTCCCCCCTGCCCCTTAAGCATAGGGGCACAGACACCTGCCAAGGTGGCTAACCTGGACTCAGGTTTTTTGCTGTGTGTTACTCTAAACTCCCAGCTCCTGTGCACTGGTGTGACTGCCCCTTTGGGACAAACCGGCACAAGCCTTAGCCCGGCAAGACCCTCTCCCAGAGGACCAGCATGGGTCTGTACCACAACAGGTTCCTAAAGTTTGGAATTTTGAAATTCATCCAGTGTGTCTAAGATAAAACACAGGTGCACTGCACTACCTGGCAGGCAGACAACCCAGACACAGACAGGGAGAAGGTAGGGAACTGAGAGATGCCTCTGACACATAAGAGGAGACTTTGCTCTTCTGTGAGGGCTTCCTGTACAGAGGTGGGTGTGAACTCACCTTTCTGGAGACAAGGGACAAGGCCAGTGCCACTTTTCTCCCATACCCATCAGCACAGACTGACTTCAGTGAACGGCATAGCCCCATCAACAATAGAGACCTGAGCCAATTACAACAAACCATGCCTGCTCACATTCTGCTGGTGCTTCTTAACTAGGGCAAGTGTGCCTGAGAGCAGCAGTTCCCTACCCCAGAAGACCAGCAAAAACCTCCATATGCACCAAGTCTACTGACCATAGTGTTATAAAGCTTTAGCTCTAGTGGAAATATCATCAGGCCTCTTTTAACAGGAAGACCAGAGTACACCTAGTTAAAACTTGCCACACTCTGGACAAGGTCCAAACACTCCCCATTGCAGGCAAGGAGAAACTGCAGAGGGCTGACCTGAAGGAAAGAGCAGCCAAAACACAGCATCAGAGTGTACACAGCATACACCAGAGACACTTCCTGAAACACCAGGCCCTATAAGGCCATTACTCTCAGGAGCAGGAAACATAACAGGCTTTCCTAACACACAGAAAAAGACAGAAACCTAGACAAAATACCAAGATGGAGGAATTCATCGCAAAAGAAAAAACAAGAAAATGTCACGGGATCTAATCAAAACAGATATAAGTAATATGCCTGGTCCAGAATTTAAAGCAACAATCATAAGGATATTAGCTGGGCTTGAGAAAAGCATAGAAGACACCAGGGAGTACCTTTCTACAGAGATAAAAGACCTAAAAACAAGTCAGGCCAAAATAAAAAATGCTATAACCTAAATGCAAAACCAACTGGATGTAATGACCACAAGGATGGAAGAAACAGAAGAATGAATAAGTGATACAGAATGTAGAATAATGGAAAATAATGAAGCTGAAAAGAAGAGGGAAAGAAAAATATTGGATCATGAATGTAGACTTAGGGAATTCAGCAACTCCATAAAGTGTAATAACATTCATATCATACAAGTACCAGAAGAAGAAGAGAGGGGAAAGGGGCAGAAAGTTTATAGCTAAATTTCCCTAATCTGGAAAGGAAACAGACATCCAAATCCAAGAGGCACAAAGAACTTCCATCAAAATCAATAAAAGCAGGCCAACACTAAGACATACTGTAGTAAAATTTACAAAATATAGAGATAGGGAAAAAAATCCTAAAAGCAGCAAGGAAAAAGAAATCCCTAACTTGCAAGGGAAGACCAGTAAGGCTAGCAGCAGATCTCTCCACAGAAATTTGGCAAGTCAGAAGACAGTGGCATGATATATTCAATGTGATGAATGGGGAAAATATGTAGCGAAGAATACTCTATCCAGCAAGGCTATCATTCAGAATAGAAGAGATAAAGAGCTTCCCAGACAACCAAAAACTAAATGAGTTCATGACCATGAAACCAGCCCTACAAGAAATATTAAAGGAGACTCTAAGAGTGGGAAGAAAAGACCAAAAGTGACAAAGACTAGAAAGGAACATAGAAAATCTCCAGAAACAATAACTTAACAAGTAATACAATGGCATTAAATTCATATCTATCAACAATTACTCTGAATGTAAATGGAATAAATGCTCCAATCAAAAGACATAGAGTGTCAGAATGGATAAAAAAAAACAAGACCTATCTCTATATTGCCTACAGGAGACTCATTTTAAACCTAAAGAAACCTGCAGATGGAAAGTGAGGGGATGGAGAAAGAATCCTGAAAGGAGCAAGGGAAAAAAAAAAAAAAAGTCCTTAATCTACAAGGGAAGACAGACCAGGTTCACAGCAGATTTGTCCACAGAAATTTGGCAGACCAGACATGAATGGCAGGATATAATCAATGTGCTGAATGGGAAAAATATGCAGCCAAAAATACTTTATCCAGCAAGACTGTCATTCAGAAAAGGAGAGATAAAGAGTTTCCCAGACACATAAAAACTAAAGGAGTTCATGACCACTAAACTAGTCCTGCAAGAAATACTAAGGGGGACTCTCTGAGTAGGGGAAAAAAAGACCAAAAGCAACAAAGACTAGAAAGGAACACAGATAGAGCACTTAGTAAATCAGTTAGTAAATTAAATTATATTAAATAGATTAATTGGACACTATGTGAACTTCAAAATTAAATTGAAATAATATATCTCATTAATATGTGGGAAAACATTATAAAATAACTTACAAAATAGCATATATAAGACAAAGGTATATGAATATACACATGTATACATTAAAAACAGAACATGTCTGCATATAATTTACCCCCTGATTTATAAAACTATGTGTGTTTTTTCTTTATTATTTTTTGTCTGTCTATTCTTTACTGTTACTGATTTTTTTAATTATTTAAATATCTAAATATTTCCTTTTATTTTTTTAAATATTTCCTTTTATGAACAAAATCATGACATTATGACTCTCATTGAGACACTTTATGCAAAAATTATCAGTGATAATGGACAAATCTGATTTTTTAAGTTGCTACTCATATGACTTTGCTCAAACTGTATAAACAAGAATTTCCATACCTAAATGGATATTCTTATGAATAAATCTCATTTTTGAAATACAGAACTTCCACTAGAGAACTCAAGCAATTATACAATGTAAGGTAATCTCATAAAAGATAATATTTAACAACAAGGATCTTTAACTGAGTAATAAACGAAATAGCTTGTTTTAAAATGTAAATCAAAAATAATAATAAAATAAAATAAAATGGAAATTGATTTAAGGAGAAGAGTTCACCATGAGTGGATTTAAAAATATCTATAGCTAGTTGTAATCCAATAGATTATAGTATAGTAGAACCTTGCATACATACAGAGTTATACATTATTGCTAGAATTCTATACTGATTTGGAAATCAATACCATAAATATTGGCCCCTGTATGTCAATGTAAAAGCAATTGACAACCTTTTTTTTCTGTCCTGCTATCCGGAAATACATATTGTGAACAGAGTGAAATATCTACATTGCAAACAAGGCAAGTTTCTTTTTCATATTCCCTTTGAACTTAAACACAAGACAAAGATATGATGACATATATCAATAATACATACCAAGGCTTTATCCATAACAATTTGTATTTTCAGAACTCTTTTCAATAGTGCAACATCTGACTTTTCCTGTGAAACAGAGGACATTGTGAGTTAAATAAAACATGTTTAAAATTCTTATATTGTTTGTAATTATCATGAACATTATATAAGTATATATATGTATATATACACATATATATACATACATACCCAAAGAAAGGTATAGATACATAGAAAAACAGATACAGATTCATCAAGATATAGATAATTAGAAAATAAGAGAATAAATGTCCACTGAATAAATAAGCAGATTCCAAATACAAATTTTAGGAACAAATCAGAAGATTTTGTTCCTGATAATTAAAATCCTCAAAAAGTTACTGGAGGGAGAACCCATGTTTCCTTCCTCTCAAAACCTTCTTGCAAGACCCTCCCCCAACCTAAATAAACTCTAATCGACTGTCCTCCAAATGTTTCCTCTATTTTCTCATTATTTTAATTCTGCATTAACTTGTGGCTTACACGCAATGGAATGTATCCGTTTTAAAATACAGTTACATGAATTGGTACTGATGTAAATACCCATGTGACAATTTCCATAAGTAAGATAGAGGTAATTTCTAACTTGCTCTTCCAAGTCAATTGCCAAAGGCAATTGCTGAAGGCAACCAAGGATCTACTTTCTCTCACCATAGCTTAGAATAATCTATTCCAGAATTTTATATAACTGGAATCATATAGTGTGTACTCTTTTATATCTGACTTTTTTTACTCAGCATTCCCCCATGTTGTTGTGATTATTAGTAATTCGTTAGTTTTTATTGCTAAGTAGTGTGCCATTTTAGAAATACACTAAATTTTGATTATGCATTTACCTGTCAATGATGTGAAAGGTGGAATAAAATGGGGTCACTTTTGTGAAGGGGTTTTAAAATGGAACTGGAGGCCATTAAGGAGGTAGGCCATATGCACATCCTCACTGGGTAGTACCCTGAACTTCTGAACTGGGCGCAGCCTTAAATATTCCTAGGACTCTGCACAGATTTATCTGCAACTTGCTATAGTAACAAATTTTTGTTTAGTGACAGCCTTAGGAATCAATTATGTTTAGCCTAGTTTACTTTTCTGCCAACAACAATCAAAATCTTTGTAAACAACATATGCAAGCATCCCCTTTTGTCTTTAAAATAAAACCTTCACTTTTGTTCCCTAGAGGGACACAATTGGGTTGCTACTGAAATCTGTGCTCACTGAATTGTAATTCTGAGACCCCAATAAATATTTTTGTTTTATTTCAGCTTTTTTCTGTCAGCAATATTTTGGATTATTTAGACCTTTTAGCTATCATAAATAAAGCTGCTATGAATATCTATGTACAGATCTTTGTACAGTTATATTCATTGTTCTGGGGAAATATTTAGAAATATTTAGAATACCTGAGTTGTATGATAATTGTGGGTGTGTAAAGTAATACAAAAGTACCAGACTGCTTTCTAAAGTAGTTTGATTGTTCTGCATTGTCGCCAAGAATTAATAAGAGTTCTAACTGCTCTGCATTTTTGCCTATATTTGGTATTGTCTTTTCCATCGTTTCCATTCTTGTTGGTCTGTGCTGATATCTTGCTGAGGTTTTAATTTGCAATTCCCTGATGATTAATGTGGAACAGCTTTTCACATGCTTATGGCTCATTATTTTGGTTTCTCCTAAGTTCCCTACTAGAAATTTTATGTTTAGTTTTGACATTTAAGTCTACACTCTAATTCAATTTTGTGAATAAGGGTCAAGATTCAATTTATTCCCTACAGATGTCCAGTCTTCCAGCAACATTTATTGAAGAGATCATTCTTTAACCTTTTAAAGTCCCTAGCACCTTTGTGGAAAATCAGTCTGCCAATAGCATGTGGGTCTACTTCTGATCTATTCTGTTTCACTGATCTATATGTCTATACTTACACCAATAATACAGTATATATCTCTATAGCAGAGGTCAGCAAACAATGACCCAAGGATGGCCATCTGTTTTGTAAAAAATATCTTACTGGAACAAAGCCACGCCCATTTGTTTATATATTGTTGATGCTGCTTTCATGCTACAAAGATGGAGTGAAGTAGCAGCAACAGACCATATAACTCACAAGCCTAAAATATGTACTATCTGCCCTTTAAAAAAAAGTAATGTAATTCCTCCATTTTGTTCTTTTTAAAACTGTTTGACTATTCTAAGATCTTTACATTTCCTTATGAATTTGAAAACTAATATCTATGAAAATGTTTCCTGGAATTATCAAAAGTGGGATTACACTGAATCTATAGATCAACTGGGGGAAACAAACATCTTAACAATGTCAATATCTTTGTTTCCTTTGACTTTGCTAGACACTCTTATAGTCCTGATAGCATTGGAAGATTTTCTTTGTGATCTACACACAGAGTTAGGTCACTAAAAACATAAGGTTATATTTTTCCTTTCAAAAAATGTATGGCATTTATTATTATTCTTTTTCCTATTGTACTATCCAGAAACTCTAGTAAAACATTGACTGGAAATAGGGCAGACAGCCTTGAATTATTCCTAATTTAGGGTCTGTTTTAGTCAGTTCAGGCTATAACAAATATACCATAGACTAGGTGGCTTACACAACAAACACTTATTTCTCAACAGTTCCAGACGCTGGGAAATTCCAGATCAAGACATCAGCAGATGTGGCGTCTGGTGAGAGCACTCTTCCTCGTTTGCAAATGGCCATCTTCCTTTTGTATACTCACACGACAAAGCAGAGAGAGAGAGAGATCCATGTCTCTTCCTTTTTTTTCTTTTTTTTTATTATGTTATGTTAATCACCGTACATTACATCATTAGTTTTTGATGTAGTGTTCCATGATTCATTATTTAATAAAAGCATTAATCCCATCATGAGGACCCTATGCTCACAAATGACCTAATTTAATCCTAATTATTTTTCAAAGGCCTCCTTATGCCATCCTACTGGGGGTTAGAGTTTTAGCATATAAGTTTGGGAAACACAGCAAGCAGTCCATAACAGGGGCAAAACATTCAGTCACTTACATTCATTATGTTAGCTGTAGATACTCATAGATGTTCTTAAGTAGATCAAAGAAGTTTCCTCTTCCTAGTTTTTATCACAAATGGGTATTGAATTTTGCCAAATGAAATTTCTGGAACTACTGATTAGATCTTATGGCTTTCTGCATAAACATGTTGAATTGTTTTATTTAATTCCTCTTTTCCTGTACTGATTTAAGTAATAATGCCTCAAAATCCCATAGTCAGAATTCTTGAAAAAGAAAGAATGTTTTTATACCATAATGGCAACTGGACTGGGTAAAAAAAATGTTAGGATATTTTACACCCCTTAAAAAGGCCATTCTCTACATCCCCTAGATAGACATTCTTGACTATCTTATGAGCACTTCATTTTGGCAAAGGCTAAAGCCAATCTGAGTTTTTCCACCTTTGAGGTTGACTCTCTTTGATGCCAAGATTCCTATTGAATTATTCATTATTTATTAAGTCCAGAATATTAACCACATTATATCTTGGTGTTGCCAGTTTTTATCAGGGTTTCTTGAGAAAATTTTCAAATTCAGGATTCTTTTACTCAACAAGGTTTTATTCAGAAATATTTGGTTCTGAAATTTGAATAATAATGAAATATTTTCTCTTACTCCTCAGAGGATGTTGCCATTTTGTTTTCTCACCCTCTGTATTCTTTGGTACCTCAAACTTTAAAAATTTGATTTTTTCATGTCTCTATCATCCATATTAAATTGTTTCATCGTATGTCTAGTGCCCCCTCATATTAGCAACTGAATATTTAACAGCTTATTCCAACATCTCTATGACCATATATGGAGTTTATAGGCTATTGTCTTCAGAGAAAGCAATGTGTCTGGGTTGTTGGTTGGGAAAATTCTGTCAATATGAATAGTTTTTATTCTTTTGGCTGGTTTAATTCCTTCCTGAAGAGGGGTCTTTCAATACACTTCTTAGAATGTGTAAGCCTGGTTCCCAGTATCCAATGTGCCAAGTTTAAATTAAACACACTAGTTTCAGTATGGTATTCCTCTTCTATTGGGAAATACAGTAGAACATCTGTGACAGGTGTCCCCATTTCATAGAATCCCCACAGAAAACAGCCTTCAATGATCTGTCAGTCTACAACAGAAACAATTCATTAGGACAGGAAAACAGGATTGCTAAATACCAACACAACTTATTTCAACCAATTATCTTAAAGTCCACTTTTAAAATCACTTCCTATTGCAATTCAAGAAACATCTGAATAGTACTGCAGTACATGTCAAGTTTCCCAGAGCCTATTCCAATTACTGTTTCAGGATTTCTTTTCCTTTAGTGCCTGGGGTTCTTGGTCATGCCACTTCAAAGAATGAAGAGGTAGACAAGACGAAGAGTGGTGGGCAGCAAAGCAAAGTTTACTGAGCGATAGTACAAAGCTTCCAAAGAGGGAGGGGACCCGAGAGGGTTGCCATTTTGGCGTTCAAATTAAGGGGTTTTTACAAGCTCTTTTACAGAACTATTTTAAATAACCAGAGTGTGGGCCCCCTGCAGACTGGTTGCTAAGTCATGCCAATCAGGGTTTTGATCATGCACCTGTCTACCTAACATGTTAGTGTTTACGTGCTGATGGTCTTTTTGGGCTGACATCTGGAGACTTATGTCTTAACTGCTTCAGCTCATGATAGTGACAAATGTTTTATGGTCAATTGATGTATCAGGATGTTTTGCGAAAGTCACTTTTACAGAAGTGCAAAATGGGAGGCTATTGCTGTCTTGTTTAAGCTATAAAATAGGATGGTAGTGCAGTTTTGTCTTAGCTGTCCTGGCTCCCTGTTTTCTTTTTGGGGACCCTGGCCCTGACTACCTAACTGTCCAACTAACTCTTAACATTACCAGTTTAGGATTCTGCTTTTTGGGGGCTAAATCAGCTATCTGATATTTAATGTCCATTGTTATTTCTCCTCTCCTGTTCTGTTTGTGTTTGTATGTTTATGCCATTTTAAAAATACCTTTTCATTTAGTGGGTTTTTAAAAAGGGACAAGAGGGATAAATGCATGTGTTTAATATGCTTGCAGTAGATAAGCCCTTTATAGTATTTTGTTTGGTTTCTGTTCTACTTTTTAACTCTGAATTATAATGAAGGTGTTCACCTTGTTTATAAGTTTCTTTGTGTTTACTTTCATGAATGTAAAAATATGCCTAAAATATGTCTTTATGTTATTTTTTTCTGTTCTTCTTAAAAATCTGATATATTGAAGATACTCATTCTCTTTATTCATGCTCATAAAAGCACTAGTCATGTGATAATATGTTTAACTAAACTTATAGATCTAAGCCTATCAAATTCAGAATGAAAAGCAATTTTCAAGTTACTTCATGAAAGATATAAAACATATATCAATCCTGACTTATCTCCATTCCTGCAATGATATCCCTGGTTTCTTCTTTGGTTCTGAAATTTTTGTTTCTATTTTACTTCATTACTACATTTTGTTTTGTACCCAAACTTTCCATAATGACTTCCAAATACATTGTTCCACTACATCAGAAAATATGGTAAGCAAATAATAACAACGATTTTTACTGATCACTTTTTTGTCTACATACTATGCTAAGTAATTTCCATTTATAAACGTATTTAATCTTTGAAATAACTGTATGAGTTAGGTATTATTTTTATTATTTTTTTCAGAAATAAGAAAATTTACACACAGAAAAGTTATGTTACTCAGCCAAGTTTTAGCCACAAGAACTTGTGTAACATTATATTAATAGAATGTTAATTCAAAAACAGGGCAAATATGTATATATGCATCAACATACTTGCAATTAGGAAAATGTGAGAATTTTGATTTTTTAATTATGTGTGTTTATATATATTACATTTTCTATATATCATATAACTAAACATAAAAATATACTTAAAATAAACATCTTGCAACACAAGATTTTAACATAATTTTTTTTTAAGTTTTTTTTTAATTTATTTATTTGACAGAGAGATAGCACAAGTAGGCAGAGCGGCAGGCAGAGGGAAAGGGAGAAGCAGGCTCTCTGCTGAACAGGGAGCCCAATGCGGGGCTCGATCCCAGGACCCTGGGATTATGACCTGAGCCGAAGGCAGCCGCTTAACCGACTGAGCCACCCAGGTGCCCCAAGATTTTAATATAATTAATATCATTTAAATTTGTTTCCAAATGTAACAGTTCCAACGTGAATAAATTTATCAAAGACAACACAATTGAAGACAACATAGAAGTGGTTACTTACTTCTGATTTCACAAGAATCCTGAAGGACTGATCTACCAGTTGGGTCGTAGGATAATTTTCTTGTACAGGGGAAAAATCAATTTTATTATTCTTTATTTGATAAAGCATATGCTCATAAGCAGCTGCAGATTCCAATGGCTCAATGCCATAACTGGCATTCTGCAACAGCAATAATCCCCTAGGTATTTAAACACGTAAAAAAGAAATAAAACGATAGTTAATATAGACCACCCGTGGAGAAATATAAATCAACATTAAATAAAAAAATTTTATGGGAATTTAACAGTGGTCTTTGTGGCCTAATATCTAAGAATCATCTCTTCTTACTTGGGTAAACTTTCAAACACAATTTTACAGCTTCTTCTCTCTATTATGGCATTTAGAAGTCATTGTGTTGCTAGTGTGGCTAAGACATGTGAATATTCTTCATACTAGTGGAGGTTTTCCTGCATAAGTTTTATGACTGCCAGCCTAGGATAGAGACAGAGAATAGGAAAAATGATAAGATGAGGAGGAAGAAAGGAAAGTATATGAGAAGAAACACAATCAAGGTCTCTATTTTTTTTGTCTTCACTCTATCCTTCAAGATGTTTCTAAAAATTAAAGGGTCACACAAGATTTTCAATCAGGTACATCTCTAGATCATGCCATTACCTGAGCCCAGAACAAGTGCTAAGTGTCACAACTGATTTTGGAACTTCTGCGGCATATCCTTGATAAAGGCAATGGCCCTAAACAGGAGTACACAAAGATACATTCATGAATGATTTGGATTTTTTTTAAGTTTTTATTTAAATTTGTTAGTTAAGCACACAGTGTAATATTAGCTTCAGGTGCACGACACAGTCATTCTACACTTCTATACAACACTTGGTACTCATCACAACAAGTGCATGAATGATTTGTAAATAAAGTTTTTGGTGTATCCTTACTTCCTAGATATCATCAAACATTTAATTTAGCCATTACCATAATATTATCTACCAGATATTCCATTATCTGCAATCTCTTCCTCTTAAACATTTTTGCCTAAGAATAGTCATGACTCCTATCCTTCCCCCAAATAATTCTTACTTTAATTCTAAATATTTGACAAACAACTTTTTATCTGCTTCTTTTCTTTCTCAGCCACATTTCTTAAATGTATAGTTTATAACTACTAACTTGATGTAATTCACAGCATTAATTTGACTTCAAATGTGAACATTTCACTTGTTTTTTTTTTTAAGTAACCCAAAAGTATCTTAACTGAGATTTCTTCATTTTCTTTCTCTTTAATATCTCACCAAGTTAATCATCCTTAGTTCAAGCTCTCCTCCCCATGGACTTTCACAGCATTAATCTTCCCATGTTCTCCCCTAATAATCTTTTTCAGTGAATATTCCCTTCTCTTCCCTTAAAAGTCTAGTGATATCTACAGTCAGCCCTGTTCCTTTGCTAATGCTGTGCTATGAAAACTTTAGTATCATCACATTCCTATGAATTTGTTTCTATGTTATTATTATCTGTTATTAGCTGTGATATATATTATTTCCATCAGTTCCAGATAGGAACTTTCCTCACTGAAGGGGGACTAGCAAAAATAGAGTGAGAGGCACACTGACATCAAGTGGCTGGAGTACAGCCAGAAGAAATGCTGTCCATCCCATTTATCCCTCATCATCTGACCCCATCTAGCAGTACAAGGTGGTTCAGGTAAGTACCTCTTACCACCACAGGCTGCAATAGCAGAAGTCCAGCAGAGCCAGAAGAACAAAGTTCAACAGAATAACATTAAAAGCTATAAGAAAGCTAAAGTGTCATTGGAACAACACATCACACTAAATCTAAACCTAAATTGGGTGACTTCTTCAAAAACAGAAGATTTAATCATCAAGGATACAAGTGAAAATCACCCACTATACCAAGAACCAGAAAAATCACAACAAAAAGGAGAAAAGACAACCAACTGATGCCAGTATTGAGATAAACCACATGTTGGAACTATCAGACAAAGATTTTAAAGCAGCCATGGAAAACTGCTTCAATGAACAATTACAAATTATCTTGAAACAAAAGACAGAATAGAAATAAAAGCCATAAAAACAAAGTATTAGAACTGAAAAATATATACACATAAAACAAATGTCTGGATAGGCTCAAAAGTAGACTGGAGATGACAAGGGATAGAATCAGTGAACTTGAGGACAGATTAGTAGAATTTACTCAATATATAAAACAGAGAAAAATGAGCTAAGAAAATGCATGGAGCCTCAATAACTTCTGGAACAATACCAGATCTAAAATACATATCAGAATCCATGAAAGAAAACAGAAAGAATGTGGAGTTGAAAAGTACTCAAAGAAACAAAGGCTGAGGGCACTTGAGTGGCTCAGTCAGTTAAGCATCTGCCTTCAGCTCAGGTCATGATCTCAGGGTTCTGGGATCAGGCTCAGCAGGGTGGGGAGTCTGCTTCTCCCTCTCCCACTGCCACTCCTCTCCCCCCCAGCTCATGCACTCTCTCTCTCTCAAATAAGTAAATCTTTAAAAAAAAAAAAAAAAAGGAGAAAGAAATAAAGGCTGAATTTCTGGTCAGGAAGAATGGAGTAAGAAGCCCTGGGCCTTCCACCATAGGACAAATACACCAATTCAGCAACAATTCATGGACAAATTCCCTTTATAATTAATCAGAAATTAGTTGAAAGGCACACCCTAGAAGAATGCAAAATCAAACTCACCAAAGCCAATATGAAGATTTGGTGTACCTTTCAACAGGGACACTGCCCAGAGCACTGCCATATGATCTCAAGTGACTTTCCAGCTCCCAGATTGACTGGGGAAGGAAAGGGATTTGTTCACATGTCAAGTGCCCCAATTGTTCGGAGGGGGCTAGCCAAAGAACTAGTATCTGTATCACCAGTCTTAGGAGTCCTGATAAATTCAACACAGTCTTAGCCACCCAGGTAAAACAGAGGTAGTGACTTGGGCTAGTACAAATCATTGATTTGCAACCCCACAACTCAGCACAGAGTGAGTGAATGAAAAACCCTAGCTTTCTGTTTCTCACTGGAAAAGGAAAAAGTTGATCCATGCATGTAGTGCCTCCACTTCACCAAAACTGTCCATAGAATTAGCATCTGTCTCACGAATCCTGTAGCACTGATAGATCTGGCAGAATCTATTTGCCTACAAGAGACCAGAGGCAGCAGTTTGGGATGGTAGAGATTATTGACCCTCCCTTCTGTCTAGCACAGAGAAAGCAGGAAAAAGACAGGTGCCTACTTCTCCTTGAAGAGATAAAAAGTTAGTAAAGGCCCCCAAAATTAATGGCAAGGCCCACTTCTGCACAAGGCCAGTTGGTGAAGACTGAGAGAGTTGACTGCTTTGACTATTAGCCAAAAAAAATCAGTGAGTCAAGTAAAATGAAGAATCAGGAAAAGATGTTTTAAACAAAGGAACAAGATAAATCTCCAGAAATTGAACCTATTGAAATTAACTTAAATGATTTACTGTACAGAGAATTAAAAATAATCCTCAAATACAAACTCCCAATTATAAAATAATAAGTAATGAGGATGTAATGTACAACACAGCAACTACAATTAGTAATACTGCATTGCATATTTGAAAGTTGCTAAGAGACTATATCTTAAAATTCAGTAACTGTATGGTGAGGGATGTTAACTAGACTAACTGTGGTGATCATTTTGCAATATATACAAATATTGAATCATGTTGAACATCTGAAATGCATATAACGTTAATGTAAATTATACCTCAATAAAAAAAGAACTCTCATAAAGATACTCACTGAGGTAAAAAAAAAAAAACAATGCACAAACTAAGTGAGAATTTCAAAAAGAGATAGAAAAATTCACTAGAAAGTTTCAACAGCAGACTGGATCAAGCATAAGAAAAAATAACTGAACTCGAAGACAAGTCTGAGTAGCAAAAAGAAAAGAGACTGAAAAAGTGAAAAAAGCTTAAAAGACGTGGAACACTACCAGGAAGAACACTATCCACATTATGGAAGTCTCAGAAGGAAAAGAGGGAGAAAGAAAGGAATAACTACATGACATAATAGAGGTGTTAGCTAACACTAAAGTGGTAATCGTATTGCAACATATGAATGCATCAAATCAACACATTGTACACCTTAAAGTTATACAATATTATATATCAATATATCTCAATTAAAAAAACAGAAAGCTTGTTCAAATAAATAATGTCTAAAACTCCCCAAACCTATATAAGGAAATGGATATCCACTTCCAAGAAGCTCAAAACACCAAATAAAATGGTCCTAAAGAAATCCACATTCAGATATACATAATCAAATTGTTAAAAGTCAAATGTAAAGAAAGAATTTTGAGAGCATCAGGAGAAAGTGATTTGTCACATATGATGGAACAGCCTTAAGAGTTTCCATGGATTTTTCAGCAGATACCTGGCAAGACAGAAGAAAGTGAGATGATATATTCAAAGTGCTGACAGAGAGAAAAAAAGCCAACCAAAAATATTATGCCCTGAAAAACTAAAGAAATGAAGAGACTGGTCTATGGTTATATATACAAGGAACTTGGAAGTTACCACTCCATGTTAACTATAGGTAAAAAGCTTAACAGACTGAAAAATCAACAACATTTTTTAGATCTGGAATAGAGGTGAGGACACAGAGCAAACCATAGACCCCAAGATTGGGGAGGTAGGCAGGAAAACATGGGGAGTTACAGCTTACTGAAGCAGAAGTAGTAAAAAGTGCTGCTGGAAATAGTGTTAGGGTATTTAATCCTCACAGTAATTGATGAAATGCTAGACAGTTAGTGTGGACAATCCTGAGAAGTAAAAATTCCAAAGAAACTCATAATGAGTCCCCACAGTTTTGTGACATTTACATCCAGAAGCATGACAAACATGCCATAGTAAATATCAGAGAAAAATTCCTCATGCTTTCAGTAAGGGGATGAGAAAAGGGACCATTTTGAAATACATCAGAGCATTCTGTTCTTAACAAGGCCTGATATCAGTGGAACCATAAAACTAAAGACTAATTTGCTGGGAAATTATCAAAGCCTAACTGACATGGGGAAGGGAAATACCCAACTCCAGCCCACTCAGGCCATTCTCTCCCACCCAAAGAGGAAGAAAAAGAAACTGAGAAAGACTTGTGTTGTGCACAGTCCAGAGGCATAGGCCAAGTAAAAACCTGAGTCTTAATCATATGACTGCAGAACACTTCCTCTCTCCCCATACCTCACCACTACATTACTGAAGGCATATTTATAGCAGTTCTTTTTACCTGGTACATCATGTCCAGTTATTGAAAAAAATGCCAAAGACAAAAACGCAATTTGAAAAAACAGAACAAGCATCAGAATGAGACATGGCAGGAATGCTGGAATTATTAGATTGAGAATTTAAAACAACCATTAATTATTGTTATGCGAAGGGCTCTAATGGATAAATCAGACACCATGCAAGAACAGATGAGCAATGTAATCATAGAGATAGAAATCATGAGAAAGAACCCAAAATAAAAGCTAGAGATTAAAAAAAAAAAAACTGTAACAGAAATGAAGAGTGCCTTTGATGGTCTGGTAGATGGAAGTGTCTGACGAAAGAATCTCTGAACTTGAGGATATATCAACAGAAACTTTAAAATCTAAAAAGCAAGAAAACAAAGACAGAATAAAACAGAAGAACATATTCACAGACTATGGGACAACTACAAAAGTTGCAACATACACATGATGGGAATATGAAAAAGAGAAAGGAATATAAGAAATACCTGAAACAATAATAACTGACAATTTCTGTAAATTAATGTCAGACACCAAATCACAGATCCAGAAAGCTCATAAAATTAAAAAACAGAATTAAAACAGAATTTAAAAAAAAAAAAAAACTACACCTTGGCATATCATTTTCAAATTATAGAAAATCAAAGATAAAGAAAAAAATCCTAAAGGAAGCCAGAGGGGAAAAAACTTTGCCTACAGAAGACCAATAGTAAGAATCATAAGATTTCTCTTCATAAATCATGCATAAAAGAAGGGACTGGAGTGAATATTTAAAGCATTGAGAGGAAAAAAAAAAAAAACCAAACCACCAACCTAGAATTCTATACCCTGCAAAACTATCCTTCAAAAGGAAAGAAGTAAAGATTTAATGAGACAAAAATTGAGGGAATTTATTGCTAGTAGATTTGTTTGCAAGAAAAAATTTTAAAAATTCTATATAGAAAAGGAAAATGATATAGGTCAGAAACTTGAATCTCCATAAAGGCAGACTACTGAAGAAGGAATATAACAGTAAAATAAAAACTTTTATTTTTCTTATGCTTAACTGATATAACAATTGTTCAAATAATAGCAACAATATATTTAACTACATATGCTTACACAGATACCATATATAAAAGATATGCATTTTACTACATATTTCATATATATGTGTGTGTGTGTTATATATATATATATCTGCTTATATATAAGCAAAATGAATGGCAGCAATGATACAAGGGATAGGAGGAAAGAACTAGGATTATTTTTTATTGTAAAGGACTCACACTACCTATGATATGCTATAGTGTTACTTGAAAGTGGACACAGTTGAACTCAGCAACATCATCAATCAACTGGATATAATTGACATCTACAGACTACCTCATCCAACAATAGCAGAATATACATTCTTCTCAAGTCCATATGGAACATTCACCAAGACAGACATTCTGAGTCATAAAAAATACCTTAACAAACTTCAAAGAATAGAAATCATAGAGTGTCTGCTCTCAGACTACAGTGGAATTAAACCATAAATCAATAACAAGAAGATAGCTGGAAAATCCCAAACACATGAGATTAAAGACATGCTTCTAAAGGACACATAGAACAAAAAAGAAATCTCAAAAGAAATTTTAAAATATTTTTAACTAAATGGAATAAAACACAGCTTTTCAAAATTTGTGAGATGCAGCAAAAATAGTGCTTAGGGGGAGGTTTATAGCATTTAATGCTTATATTAAAAAGGAAGAAAGACCTAAAATCAACAATCTAAGTTTCCAACTTACATAACTAAAAAAAGAAGAGCAAATTAAATACAAAGTAAACCGAAGAAATTATAATGACACTGAAAACAGGAAATCAATAGAGAAAATGAATGAAACCAAAAGCTGGTTCTTTGAAAATATCAATAAAATCAATGCGGCTCTAGCCAGGCAAACTAAGTAAAAATGAGAGAACACTAATTTCTAATATCAGAATTAAAAAGGTAGCATAACTACAGCTCTCATAAATATTAAAAAGATAATAAAGGAATATGATGAACAATTCCACACCCACAAATTTGAAAATGTAGATGAAATGAACCAATTCCTTCAAGGACACAATTTGTCAACCCTCACACAAGATGAAATATACAATCTGGGGTGCCTGGGTGAGTCAGTCAGTTAAGTGTCTGCCTTCAGCTAAGATCATGATCTCAGGGTCCTGGGATCAGGTTCCATACTGGGCTCTCTGCTCAGTGGGGAGTCTGCTTCTCCCTCACACTTTCCCTCTGTGTTCTCCCTCCCTCCCTCTCTCTCTCCCTCAAATAAATAAATAAAATCTTTAAAAATATATATATACAGTCTGAATGGGTCTATATTTATTAGAGGAATCAAATCAAAAATTAATAATCTTCCAAAACAGAAAGCACAAGGACCAGATGGGTTCATCTTTGAATTCTTCCAAACACTTAAGGAAGAAATTATACAAATTCTTTACACACTCTTTCAGAGTATAGATGCAGAGGGAATGCTTCCTAACCCATTCTCTGGGGACAGTATTACCCTAATACCAAAACCAGACAAGAATATTAAAAGAAAACTTCAGACCAATATCTCTCATGAATATATATGCACAAATCCTCAACAAAATTAGCACATCAAATCCAACAACGAATAAAAAGAATTATAAACCAAAACCAAGTTAGATTTATCTCAAGTTTGCAAAGCTGGTTCAACATTCAAAAATGAAGTAATGTAAGCAATCACAGCAACAGGTTAAAAAAGAAAAATCAGTAATGTTTTAGGAAACAAAATCAACATGTAAAAATCAGTTGTGATTCTATACAATAAATACCAGAGAAATTAAAAAAGCAATCCCATTTACAACAGCAGCCAAAAGAATAAAATAGGAATAAATTTAACAAAGGAAGTGAAAGGCCTATACACTAAAAGCCATAATACAATGATGAAAGAAATTGATGAAGACACAATGCTAAGATATCCTGCATTCATATATTGGAAAAAATAATATTATTAAGTGTCCATGCTACCTAAAGCAATCTACAAATCCAATGCAACCCCTAATTCAGTGGCATTTTTCACAGAACCAGAAAAAAAAAATGTTAAAATTCTTATGGAGCCACAAAAGACCCCAAATAGCCAAAGCAATCTGGAGAAAGCTGAGGTATCATAATTCCTGATTTTAAAATCTAGGACAAATTTGTAGTAATCAGAAAAGTATGATATTGGCTTAAAAACCAGCAGATAGACCAAAAGAACAGAATTAAGAGCCTAGAAATATACCTACACATATAACATCAATTAATCTTTCACAAGGGTGCCAAAAATACACAATGGGGAAAGATAGTCTTTTTAATAAATGGTTCTGAAAAAACTAAATATCCACGTGCAAAATAACATCACTTGCAAAAATTAACTTGAAATGGAGTAAAGACTTAAATACAAGATGTGAAACCATAAAACTAGAAGAAACAGGAAAAACCTCCTTGATGTTGGTCTTGGCAATCATTTTCTGGATTTGAGGATTTGACACCAAAAGCAAAAATTTAAAAATGGAACTGCATCAAACTAAAAAGCTTTTGCATAACAAAGGAAGCAATCCACACAATGAAAAGGTAATCTATGTAACGGGGGAAAACATGTGCAAACCACTTATTTGATAAGGGGTTAACCAAAATATATGAGGAACTTATATAATTCAATAGCAGAAAAACAATTAATCCAAATACAAAATGAGCAAAGGACCTGAAAAGATATTTTTTCCAAAGAAGATATATAAATGGCCAACAAATAGATAAAAAGGTGCTCAACATCACTAATCATCAGGAAATGCAAATCAAAACCACAATGAACTATCACTTCACACCCAATAGGATGGCTTTTTATCAAAAAGACAAGAGATAACAAGTGTTGACAAGAATGTGAAGAAAAAGGAACCATTGTACACAGTCAGTTTGAAGAATGTAAATGAGTATAGTCATTACGGAAAACAATATGGAGATCCCTCAAAAAATTAAAAATAGAACTAAAATATTATTCAGCAATCCCACTTCTGGATATATATCCAGAAGAAAGGAAATCAGTTTCTCAAAGAGACATCTGCACTCATATGTTCATTGCAGGATTATTCATAATACCTAATATATGGAAACAACTTAACTGTCCAAGGATGGATGAATGGTATAGAAAATGTGGTACATATATATGAATATTATTCACCCATGAGAGAGAAGGAAATCCTGCCATTTGCAACAACATGGATGGATCTAGAGGACATTGTACTAAGTGAAATTAGCCAGAGAAATACAAATGCTATGTGATCTCACTTAGGTGTGGAATCTAAAAACAAAAAGTTGAACTCATCAAAACAGAAGTAGAATGGTGGTTAACAGGTGGTGGGGATTGGGAGAAATGGAGAAATGCTGATCAAAGGGTACAAGCCTTCAGTTATAAGATGGATAAGCTCTGGGGATCTAATGTACAGCATGGTAACTACACTTGATTATACTGTGTTATATACTTGAAATTGCTGAGAGTAAACCTTAAGTGTTCTCACCACACACACACACACACACACACACACAAAAGAAAACCACTTGAGGTGTGATGGATGTGTTGATTAACCTGATTATGGTAACCATTCTACAAAGCATATGTATGTGAACCAATCACATTTGTACATTTTAGATACAATTTTATTTGTAAATCATACCTCAAAAAGCTAAAAAATTTTTAATTTAAATTTAAAAAATTAAAACATCAATGAAATATCACTATACAATTATTAAATTGTCCAAAATCTAAAGAACTGATAACCACAACTGCTGGCAAGTGTGTGGATCGACAAAAACTCTCATTCATTGCTAGTAGGAATGCAAAATGATAGAGCCATTTTGAAAAGAATTTCGGGGCTACTTACAAACCTAAACATACTCTTAACATATGAAACAGCAATCTTACTCCTTTTATTTACCCAAAGGAGCTGAAAAGTTATGTCCACACAAAAACCTGTAAACATGGCTTATAGCAGCTTTATTCATAATTGTCAAAACTCAGAAGCAATG
Organism: Phoca vitulina; assembly: GCF_004348235.1. Taxonomy (NCBI): domain Eukaryota; kingdom Metazoa; phylum Chordata; class Mammalia; order Carnivora; family Phocidae; genus Phoca; species Phoca vitulina. The sequence goes on from NW_022589718.1 coordinate 5,073,589, forward strand.
TAGATGTCCCTCAGTAGGTGACCAGATTAATAAACTGTGGTACATCCAAACAATGGATTATTCTTCAGTGCTGATAATAATGAACTATCAACCCATGTTAATACATGGAGGAATCTTAAATGCATATTACCATGTGAAAGAAGCCCATCTGAAAAGGCTTTTTATGGTATGATTCCAACTACGTGACATTCTGGAAAAGGCAAAACTATGGAGACAGTAAAAAGATGAGTAGTTCTCAGGGTGAGAGGAGGACAGAAGGTTGAATAGGTGGAGCACAGAGGTTGTTTAGGGTAGCAAAACTATTCTGTATGAAGCTACAATGGTGACACATGTCATAAGTTTGTGCAAACCCATGAAATGTACAAAACCAAGAGTAAGTATGACATGTTTCATACAGCTACCTCAATTGTAATAAATCTATCACTGTGGTTGGGGATGTCACTAACAGCAGAGCTATGAACATGTGGGTCCAGGGAATATTTAAAAATGCCTGTACCTTCCTCTTAATTTTGCTGCCAGCCCAAAACTGCTCATAAAAAATTAGGTCTTTTAAAAACTGGAGAGATGAAGACTTTCCCATACAAAACTGAGGTAATCTCTCACCACTATATCTGCATGACTAGAAATATGAATGGTAGTTCTTCAAATTGACACTAAAGGGTGCTAAGCAGCAACATGAGCATATAAAAATGAAAATCACTAGTAAAGGTAAATATATAGAAAATGCTGAATACTAAATTAATATAATGATAGTGGGTAAATCACTTTTAATTCTAGTGGAACATTTAAAAGACACAAATATTAAAAATAACTATAACTAAAAATATGTTAAAAGATACACAATATGAAATGATGTAAGTTGTGACATTAAAAACAAAATGAATGTGAGGGGGAGTAATAAAATTGCAGATTTTTGCATGTAGTTGAAGTTCTTACCAGCTTACAATACACTATTATAGCTATATGACATTTCATGTAAGTCCCATGGTAGCCAAAATGAAAATACCAATATAATTAACACAAAAGAAAAAGACCAAATATCAAAACATACTTAAAAAGATCCGTGAAACACAATAGAAGAGAGCAAGAGAAGAAAAGACAAAGTAATCACAAAACAATTAACAAGTGACAACAGTAAATAACCTCCCTATAAATAATAATTTTAAATGTAAATGGATGAAACTACACAAACAAAAGACATAATAAGAGTGCTGAATGGGAAAAAAGGCAATATCCAACTATACGCTGTCTGAAAGAAATTCACTTCAGATTTAAGGGCACATATAGGCTGAAAGTGAAGGCATAAAAAAAGATATTCCAAGCAAATGACAACCAAAAGGGAGCAGATGTAGTTATACTGATATCAGACAAAATAGACATTATGTCAAAACTGACACAAGAATCAAATAAGGACATTTTATAATGATTAAAGTGTCAATTCGCCAGTAAGAAATCACCTCCCACCACTTAGGATTGCTATTATCATACAAACAAATAACAACAAGGGTTAGTGAGGACGTGGAGAAAGCGGAACTGTTGCGCACTGTTAGTGGGAATACAACATGGTGCAGTTGCTGATGAGAACAGTATGGAGGTTCCTCTAAAAACTAGAAATAGAACTACCATATTATCTTGAAATGTCACTTCTGGGTAGTTACCAAAAGCATGGGAATGAGGACCTCAAGCAGATACTGGATCTCCTATGTTCCCTGCAGCACTATCCATAATAGCCAAGATGTGGGAACAACCTAACCAGGTATCAGCAGATGAGTGGATGAAGAAAATGCAGGGCACATCCAATGGGATACTATGCAGTCTTAAAAAGAAGCAAATTCTGCATTATGTGATAACATGGATGAACCCTGAGGACATCATGCTAAGTGATTTCAGTCACAGAAGTCAGTCACAGAAAGACAAATACTGCATGATTCCATTTATATGAGACATCTGAAATAGATTCATACCATCAGAGAGTGGGATGGTGGTTTCCATGGGCTGGGGAGAGGGAGAAATGGGGAGTACTAACTTATGGGCATAATATTTCAGTCAAGCAAGATGAATAAGCTCTAGGATCTTCTGTAAAACATCATACTATAATTAACAAAAATGTATACGCAAAATTTGCTGATGGCAGAACTCACATTTAAGTATTTTTACCACAAGAAAATAAAATATAAATTAAAAATAAGAAAAAAGAATAAGACTGAAAACTTCACAACACTGATGGATGACATATAAACGTTTAGATTCCATAAGCTAAGCAAACTGCAAAGGGAATGGACCCAATGCAACCCACAATAAATAGGTTATCATAATTAAAATAAAAGCAATAAAAATATCTTCAAAGTGACCAGAAAGCAATGTCACATAACCTATAGGGAAATACCAACTTGAATGACAGCAGATCTCACATCTGAAGGAATGAAGGCTAAGAAGAAACACCATAGCAATTTTCAACTGCTAAAAGAAAAGTACAGTCAAACATGAACTCTGTATCTGGCAAATTCACCCTTTAAGAATGGAGGAAAAAAGACACTTTCTCAAAAAAGGAAAACTAGATTTTATAACTAGCACACATACCCTTGAAGAATGTCAACAAGAAACTCCAAAAAACAAAGGTAGTAATATCACATGAAGGCTTGGAGCATCATAAGGAATGGGGAAAAACAGAATGGATTAAAATCGTGGTAAATATAATGGGCAATCTTTTCCCTCATGAGTTTCTTAAATCACATTTTGTGGTTGAAACAAAAATCATACAATATCATTTGATGCTTAATATATGTAAAGGAATTTTTATCAATTGTATTTTAAAAGTGCAGAGGATAAAGGAACTCAAACAGAACTACGGTTTCAATATTTTAGTGAAATAGTAAAAAGTCTACATAATAGTAAGCTATATTGTAAGTTATATATGTATATTGTAATACCTACAGCAAACACTAAGAAAACTATAATAAGGAAAATACTTTAAAAGACCATAAATAATTCATGATGCAATCCTAAAAAAGGTCCAAATACCCAGAAGAAGGCAAGAAGACACGAACAAAGGACAAGCCATTAGGGTTATAAACCCCAATATATCAATAATTATTTTAAATGTAAATAGTCTAAAAATACCAAATAAAATACTGTGCGCCAGGGTAAATGGGAGAAAAAGAAACACTATGGCTCAACTAAATACTCTTTTTTTTTAAATTTTTTATTGTTATGTTAATCCCCATACATTACATCATTAGTTTTAGATATAGTGTTCCATGATTCATTGTTTGTGCATAACACCCAGTGCTCCATGCAGAACGTGCCCTCCTCAATACCCATCACCAGGCTAACCCATCCTCCCA
>NW_022589718.1:5081932-5100175 GCF_004348235.1 Phoca vitulina
CTGTTTTTGTGCCAGTACCATACTGTCTTGATGATGACAGCTTTGTAGTAGAGCTGGAAGTCTGGAATTGTGATGCTGCCAGCTTTGCTTTTCTTTTTCAACATTCCTCTGGCTATTCGGGGTCTTTTCTGGTTCCATACAAATTTTAGGATTATTTGTTCCATTGCTTTGAAAAAAGTGGATGGTATTTTGATGGGGATTGCATTGAATGTGTAGATTGCTCTAGGTAACATTGACATCTTCACAATATTTGTTCTTCCAATCCATGAGCATGGAATGTTTTTCCATTTCTTTGAGTCTTCCTCAATTTCTGTCATGAGTATTTTATAGTTTTCTGAGTACAGATCCTTTGCCTCTTTGGTTAGATTTATTCCTAGTATCTTATCGTTTTGGGTGCAATTGTAAATGGGATCGACTCTTTAATTTCTCTTTCTTCTGACTTGTTGTTGGTGTATAGGAATGCCACTGACTTCTGTGCATTGATTTTATATCCTGCCACTTGACTGAATTCCTGTATGAGTTCTAGCAGTTTTGGGGTGGAGTCTTTGGGATTTTCCACATAAAGTATCATATCATCTGCAAAGAGTGAGAGTTTGACTTCTTCTTTGCTGATTTGGATGCCTTTTATTTCTTTTTGTTGTGTGGTTGTTGTGGCTAGGACTTCCAATACTATGTTGAATAGCAGTGGTGATAGTGGACATCCCTGCCGCATTCCTGACCTTAGGGGGAAAGCTCTCAGTTTTTCCCCATTGAGAATGATATTCGCTGTAGGTTTTTCATAGATGGCTTTTATGATATTGAGGTATGTACCCTCTATGCCTATACTCTGAAGAGTTTTGATCAAGAAAGGATGCTGTTCTTTGTCAAATGCTTTTTCTGCATCTATTGAGAGGATCATATGATTCTTGTTCTTTCTTTTGTTAATGTATTGTATCACGTTGATTGATTTGCAGATGTTTAACCAAACTTGCAGGCCAGGGATAAATCCCACTTGGTCATGGTGAATAATCCTTTTAATGTACTGTTGGATCCTATTGGCTAGTATTTTGGTGAGAATTTTTGCATCCATGTTCATCAGGGATATTGGTCTGTAATTCTCCTTTTTGATGGGGTCTTTGTCTTGTTTTGGGATCAAGGTAATGGTGGCCTCATAAAACGAGTTTGGAAGTTTTCCTTCCATTTCTATTTTTTGGAACAGTTTCAGAAGAATAGGTATTAATTCTTTTTGAAATGTTTGGTAGAATTCCCCTGGGAAGCCATCTGGCCCTGGGCTTTTGTGTTTTGGGAGATTTTTGATGACTGCTTCTATTTCCTTAGTGGTTATAGGTCTGTTCAGGTTTTCTATTTCTTCCTGGTTCAGTTTTGGTAGTTGATACATCTCTAGGAATGCATCCATTTCTTCCAGATTATCTAATTTGCTGGCATAGAGTTGCTCATAATATGTTCTTATAATTGTTTGTATTTCTTTGGTGTTGGTTGTGATTTCTCCTCTTTCATTCATGATTTTGTTGATTTGGGTCCTTTCTCTTTTCTTTTTGATAAGTCTGGCCAGGGGTTTATATATCTTGTTAATTGTTTCAAAGAACCAGCTCCTAGTTTTGTTGATGTGTTCTACTGTTCTTTTGGTTTCTATTTCATTGATTTCTGCTCTGATCTTTATTATTTCTCTTCTCCTGCTGGGTTTAGGCTTTATTTGCTGTTCTTTCTCCAGCCCCTTTAGGTGTAGGGTTAGGTTGTGTACTTGAGACCTTTCTTGTTTCTTGAGAAAGGCTTGTATTGCTATATACTTTCCTCTTAGGATTGCCTTTGCTGTATCCCAAAGATTTTGAATAGTTGTGTTTTCATTTTCATTGGTTTCCATGAATTTTTTTCATTCTTCTTTAATTTCCTGGTTGACCCATTCATTCTTCAGTAGGATGCTCTTTAGCCTCCATGTATTTGAGTTCTTTCCGACTTTCCTCTTGTGATTGAGTTCTAGTTTCAAAGCATTGTGGTCTGAAAATATGCAGGGAATGATCCCAATCTTTTGGTACCAGTTGAGACCTGATTTATGACCTAGGATGTGATCTATTCTGGAGAATGTTCCATGGGCACTAGAGAATAATGTGTATTCCGTTGCTTTGGGATGGAATGTTCTGAATATGTCTGTGAAGTCCATGTGGTCCAGTGTGTCATTTAAAGTCTTTATTTCCTTGTTGATCTTTTGCTTAGAGGATCTGTCCATTTCAGTGAGGGGGGTGTTAAAGTCCCCCACTATTATTGTATTGTTGTCGATGTGTTTCTTTGCTTTTGTTATTAATTGGCTTATATAATTGGCTGCTCCCATGTTAGGGGCATAGATATTTACAATTGTTAGATCTTCTTGTTGGATAGACCCTTTAAGTAGGATATAGTGTCCTTCCTCATCTCTTATTACAGTCTTTGGTTTAAAATCTAATTTGTCTGATATAAGGATTGCCACCCCAGCTTTCTTTTGGTGTCCATTAGCATGGTAAATGGTTTTCCACCCCCTCACTTTCAATCTGGGGGTGTCTCTGGGTCTAAAATGAGTCTCTTGCAGACAGCATATCGATGGGTCTTGTTTTTTAATCCAATCTGATAGCCTGTGTCTTTTGATTGGGGCATTTAGCCCATTTACATTCAGGGTAACTATTGAAAGATAGGAATTTAGTGCCATTGTATTGCCTGTAAAGTGACTGTTACTGTATATTGTTTGTGTTCCTTTCTGGTCTATGTTGCTTTTAGGCTCTCTCTTTGCTTAGAGGACCCCTTTCAAGATTTCTCGTAGGGCTGGTTTCGTGTTTGCAAATTCCTTTAGTTTTTGTTTGTCCTGGAAGCTTTTTATCTCTCCTTCAATTTTCAATGACAGCCTAGCTGGATATAGTATTCTTGGCTGCATATTTTTCTCATTTAGTGCTCTGAATATGTCCTGCCAGTCCTTTCTGGCCTGCCAGGTCTCTGTGGATAAGTCTGTTGCCAATCTAATGTTTCTACCATTGTAAGTTACAGATCTCTTCTCCCGAGCTGCTTTCAGGATTTTCTCTTTGTCTCTGAGACTCGTAAGTTTTACTATTAGATGTCGGGGTGTTGACCTATTTTTATTGATTTTGAGAGGGGTTCTCTGTGCTTCCTGGATTTTGATGCCTGTTTCCTTCCCCAAATTAGGGAAGTTCTCTGCTATAATTTGCTCCAATATACCTTCTGCCCCCCTCTCTCTTTCTTCTTCTTCTGGGATCCCAATTATTCTAATGTTGTTTCGTCTTATGGTATCGTTTATCTCTCGAATTCTGCCCTCGTGATCCAGTAGTTGTTTATCTCTCTTTTTCTCAGCTTCTTTATTTTCCATCATTTGGTCTTCTATCTCACTGATTCTTTCTTCTGCCTCATTTATCCTAGCAGTTAGCACCCCCATGTTTGATTGCACCTCATTAATAGCCTTTTTGATTTCTACTTGGTTAGATTTTAGTTCTTTTACTTCTCCAGAAAGGGTTTCTCTAATAACTTCCATGCTTTTTTCAAGCCCAGCTAGTATCTTTAAAGTGATGATTCTGAACTCTAGATCTGACATCGTACTAATGTCCGTATTGAGTAGGTCCCTGGCAGTTAGTACTACCTCTTGTTCTTTTTGTTGAGGTGATTTTTTCCGCCTTGTCATTTTGTGCAGAGGAGAATAGATTAATGAGAGAACAAAATGCTAGCAGGGTAACAACGTCCCCAGAAAATATACTCTAAACAAATCAGAAAAGACCTGAAGCAGTGGGAAAAGAAAGGGAAAGAGAGAAAAAAGAAAAAGAAAAAAAGAAAAAAGAAAAAGATAAAGATAAAGATAAAAACAAACAAAAACAGAACAAAACAAAACAAAACAAAAACAGAATGTGATCAAATGTGATCAGGCTGGTTTATAGATCAGTGCCACACACTAGATTTTGGGTGTATTTTGGTCTGTTAAAATAAAGTGCCTCCCAAAATTTTAAAGAAAGAAAAACTTATATATGTACAAAAATAAGGGTTGATATGATGAAGGGATGGAATATGACTGTAAAGATGGAAATTATAAAAAATTTTATAAAAGGAATTGATAAGTTGTTTGAAAAAAGAAAGAAGAGGATTAAAAAAAAAAAGGGAGAGAATGTGATTAGGCAGAGGAGTAGAAAAAAACCATACACTAGAGATTTAGAGTATATTTTGATCTGTTAGAAGAAACTATCTCAAAATTTTAAAGAGAGAACAACTTATATATATATGCCAAAAATAAGGGTAACTACTATGAAGGGATAGAATATGACTCTAAAAATGAAAAATAAAAATGTTTTTTTAAAAAAGGGATTGATAAGATGTTGGTTGAAAAAGGGAAAAAGAAAAATTCAAAAAAAAAAAAGAAAAAAGAAAAAAAGACGGTTAAAAAAAATAATTAACTTTGAAAGACTAAAGAATCATGGTAAAAAAGCCATGGATTCTATGTGCAGTATTCCCCTAGCGCTGGAGTTCTGCCGTTCTCACTGATCGGTAAACTTGGTCTTGGCTGGCTGTTCTCGCTGATCTTCTGGGGGAGGGGCCTGTTGCCGTGGTTCCCAAATGTCTTTGCCGGAGGCAGAATTGCCCCGCCCTTGCCCGGTCCTGGCTAAGTAATCTGCTCGGGTTTGCTCTCAGGAGCTTTTGTTCCCTGCAAGCTTTCCGTACAGCTTTGGAGGCAGAGAGTGAAAATGGCGCCTCCCAATCTCCTCCCCAGAGATGCCAAGAACTTGGGGCCCGCTCCTCAGTGAGCCCCCAAAGAAAAGCAGTCAGTCACTCCCGTCTCCCCGGTCTCCGGCCGCACTCCATGCTCACCCGGCCTGTGACCGTGCGTTTCTATCTCTGGCACCCAACCCCGGGTGGAGTCTCCAAACCTAGCAGATCCCCGCGGTGCGCTCCCGCACCTCTCCTCCCAGGGGAAGAAGGTGAGTCTCCCCGGATCTGCCACTTGTTGGGTCCCTACTGGAGGAGCAGTGGCCCGACTGTGCCGCGGATCACGGTTTATGGCAACCCCGAGCTGAGAGCCCGCGCCTCGGCTCCGTCTCTGCAGCCAGCTTCCCTGCTCCGATACCTGGGAGCTCTGCCACACTCAGGCACCCCCGGTTTTCTGTGACCCCGAGGGTCCTGAGACCACACTGTCCCGCGAGGGTTCCACCCCCCACTTAGCCACCAGAGTGACGTCCCTCAGCGGAGCAGACTTCTAAAAGTTCCGATTTTGTGCTCCGCGGCTCTATCACTTGCCAGAAGCGGTCGATGGAGGCCCCTCCCCCGCCGTCTATCCTCCCGAATATCGCCTCAGATTCACTTCTCCGCACGTCCTACCTTCCAGAAAGTGGCCGCTTTTCTGTTCAGAGAGTTGTTGCTCTTCTTTTCTTCGATCTCCTGTTGAGTTTGTAGGTGTTCAGAATGGTTTGATCCCTATCCAGCTGAATTCCTGAGAGGAGACGAAATCCAGGTCTCCTACTCCTCCGCCATCTTTCTCCGCCCCCTCAACTAAATACTCTTTTAAGAAACTCATTTCAAACATAACATAGGTAGACTGAAATTAAAAGAATGGACAAATATGTATCATGTGAGTATTCATAAAAATAAAGCGAAGTGGCTTTATTAATATCAGACAAAGTGGACTTACTAGTAAAAAAATCTACTTGGGACAAAAGGAATCGTTACCTAATCATAAAAGCCCATCAATCTGTCCAGAAGACATGGCAATCCTAAATGTATTGGGCATCAAACAACAAAGCTTCCAAATACATGAAGCAAACACTGATACAACTTAAAGAGAAAGACAAAAAAAAAAAAAAAAAAACCCACAATAATGATGAATTCAATATGTATCATACAGTTATTGATAGTATTAGACAGAAAATCAGTAAAAATACAGAACTGAACAACATCAATCAATATGACCTACATGACATTTATGGAAGATTCCAACCCAAGAGCAGAATACACATATTTTTCAATTTTCCAAGAGCATTCATTGACACATATAATATACCGGATAGTAAAGCAAACCTTCACAAATTTAAAAGAATTGAAATCATACAGGATATATTTTCTAACCATAATGAAATCAAACTAGAAATCAGCAGACAAGGACAACAGGAAAAATCTCCAAACATTTGGAAATTGAACAACACACTTTTTAAAACTCCATGTGTCAAACAAGAAGCCTCAAAGGAAATTTTAAAAATACATATAACTGTATCAAACTGAAAATAAAACATACTATCGTAGGCTGCAGCTTGAGCAGTACTGAGTAGGCAATTTTAGTACTAAAATGCTTACAACACAAAAGAGGAAAGGGTCACAAATTGGTAATGTTTTTCCCTCAACAAACTGGAAAAAAGAAACTCAAAGAAAAGTATAAGGGAGACAACAATAAATATAAGAGCTAAATGCTATGACATTGAAAATAAGACAAAAATATAGAAAAGGCAAGAAAAAGCTGGTTCTTTGATAAATTCAGTAAATTGGAAAATCTCTAGCAGGACTGACGAAGAAGAGAGAAGACAGCCACCATCGATGTCAGAAAAAAACACTCCTATAATCATTAAAAAGATAATAAGGGCTATGACAAAATTACACCCCTAAATTCCACACCTGAGATGGAATGGACCAATTCCTTAAAAAACCACAAACAACCCAAACAATACATATGAAACAGATAAACAAGATATTCCTGTAACTATTAAATAAACTGAGTCGGTAATTAAAAAATCTACCCTCCCACACACACACACAAGTCCCCAGGCCTTGTGAGGACACTAAAGAATTTTACCAAACAACTTAAAAATTAGCATGTTCTTTATACAACATCTTCCAGAAAATAAAACAAATTTGTTTTATAGGGCCCGTATTACTCTACTACAAAAATTAGACAGTCAGTACAAAAAAAGAAAACCACAGACCAGTATTTCTCATGAACTTTGACAAAAAAAAATCCTCAAGAAATTATTAGCAAATCAAACCCAGTCATGGATAAAAAGAATTATCCACCAGGACCAAGTTGTAGCTTTTCTAGATATGCACTATTGTTTTAATATCTGAAAATCAATCAGTGCAATCCGTCATATCAAGAGGCTAAAAAAATCATATGATCATATCAACTGATACAGAAAAGTCATCTGATACAATTAAACACATACCCCTTGATGGGGAGTGGGAAACTCTTAGCAATCTAGAGACAGAGAATTTCCTCAAATTTGTAAGGAATATATTATAAAAAAAAAAAAAAAAAAAAAACCTACAGCTAACATTATCCTCAATGTGGAAAGAATGACTATTTTATCCCTAAGATGGGGAACAAGGTAAATCACTCCTGTGATTCAGCACAGTACTGGAAGTTGTAGCAAGCATAGTAAGGCAAAGCAGAGAGATAAAAAAACATACAGATTGAAAAGGACAAAAGAAAAATGTCTATTTATAAAAGACACATCTATGTAAAAAATCTCAAGTAATCTTAAAAAAAAAAAAAAACATAAAGTATGTGACTTCAGCAAGGTTGTAGGATACCGGACCAACACAAATACATTGCATTTCTAGATAACAATATGTGGAAACTGAAATTCAAATACAATACCATTTACATTTGATCCAAAGAAAATGAAATGCTTTGGTATAAACCTAAAAAAACTATGTACAGGATATGCATGCTAAAATTACAAAATGTTATTGAAAGACATAAGGAAAAAAGATCAAATAAATGGAGAGTCTCACTGCATTCACAGGTTAGAAGACTCAACATAGCAAAAATGTCAATTCTCCCCAAATTGATCTACAGGGTTAACACAATGTCTATCACAATCCTAGCAAGTTTGTTTGTATCCATGAAGTAATTTAGCCTGAAATGTACATGAACAAGCAAAATACCTATGATAGTCTAAAAATCTGGAGAAAGAATAAAGTAGGAGGAATCACTGCAGTCTATATAAATGCTTAATTTACAAGTAAACTAAAGAAGACAGCATGGTAGTGGCAGAAGTATAGACACATAGAAGAACTGAACAGAATAAAGAACCCAAAAATATATCCACAAAAATATGCCCTACTGACTTTTTGACAAAGATGCAAGAGCAATTCAATACAGAATAGCCTTTTGTATCAATGATGTTGAAACAAATAAATGCACATCCTCAGTCAAAAGAATTAACCTTGATCCAAATTTCACACCTTACACAAAATTATCTCACAGTGGACATACAATTAAATGTAAATAAAACTGTAAAACTTTTAGGGGGAAAAAAACATAGAATCTTCAGGAACTAGGGATAAATGGAGTTCTTAAGTTTCATACCCAAACTTCCATTCATAAAAGGAAAAGTTGATAAATTAACTCTCATCAAAATTAAAAATTTCTAACCAATGGGAGACCTTATGAACAAGATGAAAAGACAAATTGCAGACTGGGAATAAATATTGACAAACCACCTATCTGGCAAAGGATTTGTATTTAGAATATATAAACTGCATAAAAATCAACAATAAAAAACCAACCAACCCAATTAGAAAATGGGTAAAGGACATTAATAGATATTTCATTTCATGAAAATATATTCAACAATACTGGACATTAGGGAAATGCAAATTAAAAATTACATGAGATATCACTATACATCTATCAAAATGACTAAAATTTAAAAAGATTTTAAATACTGATCAAATGGTGACAAACATGCAGACCCTTTATCTTTCCTACATTTCCAGTGGAGATGTAAAATGGTACAGACACTCTGGAAAATAGTTAATAATTTATTTTAAAAAAATAAACATATACTTACCATATGACCTGGCAATCATATTCCTGGGCATGTATCCCAGAAAAATAAAAAATTATGTCCACACAACAAATTGCACATGCATGTTCATAGAAGCATTACCATAAATAGTTAAAGATTGGAGAAGGTAAAGTGTGAGAACATGTAGACCTGATGTTTCTTTGTGGGAATGTGATTGTTCAGAAATTTAATTTCTTTTTTTATGCATATATTTTTTATTCAAATTCAATTAGCCAACGTATAGTACATCATTAGTTTTTGATATAATGTTCAATGATTGATCAGTTGCGTATAACACCCAGTGCTCACCATATCACGTGTCCTCCGTGATGTCCCATCACCCAGTTACCCTATCCCCCATCCCCCTCCCTTCCCCCAACCCTGTTTCCTGGAGTCCAGAGTCTAATATGGTTTGTCTCCCTCTCTGATTTTTTCCCAGTTTTCCCTCCCTTCCCCTATGTTCCTTCTCACTATTCCTTATGTTCTAGTTATGAGTGAAACCACATGATAATTGTAATTTCCACCACTTCCTACACTGCTCAGGTCCTATGACATCTCAATTAAAATGACTCTGTATTTAGGGGTTTCTTATTCTTAGCTCCTTAACCCACTTTCTTTCTCTCTCAGACCCCTACTAATACTTCTGATGGTTTAAACAATCTTTTTCGATAAGAGATTCCAGAGTTCCAAATTTGAAAAGTAATTGTTCTGGTCAATCTGCCTTCATAGTAATTGATATTTGGGCTTCTGATGTTTGCCCAATAATTCTGTGGGGCAGAAAGCGTTCCTTTTCTTCCTGCCAATGGCACCTTAATGATATAAAAAAACATAAATCTACAGAGCATAAAGGAAAACTTACCTTTATAAATGAAGAATCTGGATACAATGTTCCTGATTTGTTGTATGCATACACCAGGAAATGAGGGTCTAAAAATGACCTAATTCAACCAAAGTAATGACACTTCATTGTAATAGTAACATTAACATTAACAAAAGCAGAATCATGAAATTAAAATTCACTTTCAATTTTACAAGCTCAAATATCCAAAACTTAAATGGACTCATCTCTTCATTATCTCATTTGCCTTCTGATAGCATATTTTGTATAAGAAAAAATACTAAGCAGTATAATCTATAGCAGTAGGGACATCATAATGACATAGATTTTTGTACACTAGAAACCAGGACTTCCGGATTCCCATGGCAAAATTTTCTTTTAGATTCAACAATCAGTAAATCTCATGGCATAAATATTTGCTAATTTGTTAACATTTGCTAACCAGTAGCCATATTGATAAACAAAAAATATATGCTTTTTCCATTAGTTTTCATGAAATTATACTGTGGTGAGAACAACCCCACAAATTCTTAATGCCTCAAAACAATAATGAATGTTTCTTCACAAGTTTATTGCAGGTTCAGCTCCACACAGCGTTCATTCTGGAACCTGGGAAAAGACATACCTCCTACCCCGTGGAACATGCCTTTCTTGTAGCAGAAGGAGAAAAGAAATTGTAGAAGCATACAATAGTTCTTAAAGCCTTTGTTTAGAAGCAGAAGACTAGTGCTTTGCTCACATTTCATAAGCTACATGAATCCTACAGACAAGCCTCATATAAATGGTACCGAAGAGTAATCTTACAGAGAAGATAGTGATTGTTATGGAACAATCTGACCCCAGGATTTATTGCCGGGAAACCGGGGTTTCTCAAGGATTCCAAACACCAAGAGGCAGTTCAAGGCCAGAATCAAAGAGGGACCAGAGCACTCACGGAGTATGCACATTCACCACTACTTCTCTTTCCAGACCTGCTTCATCTTCTCTCATTCCAGACAGCTCTTCCTTTTTCTCAATTCAAATTACAAAACTAGAGAGCTTCCCAGAAAAAACACAAAACAAAACAAAACACTGATATTTATCAGCTCATAGTCCACATATATTCAAGGGCAACACCAAATGACACGGGTTGCTTTAGGAGCAAGTACCTGGAACATGAATTCTGGCCCAAGGGCAGAGCCACGTATTAGTAACTAAGCATGTCAATGGAGGTGGTGGAAATGGGAATCCAGAAACATCTGCCAGGAGAAGGAAAGTCAACAGATTGCTGACAAGCATAATTAAAAGGATAAAATTTAGTTTGCAAGTTCACTCATCCTGGGTCTTCAAAAGTATACTTTTGCTTCTACACAAAATAACAAAAAAGTCTGCCTTAATCAATGAATTAATAGAAATACACATGACCACTTAATGGAAAAAACAACATCTGATATAAGGAAAATGAACAACAAAAGGGTGGAAGGCAAACTTAAAAGAAGTTCCTAATGAAGTTGAATGAAGAAATTGGTTAAAGAAAATAATCATTATCTCAAGAAAAGTTTAAAAAGCTAATAAGCTTTCAGAGCAGATCTTTTCAAGAAAAAAAAAGACACTCTGAAACTAAAATGATGACTCTGAAACTAAAATAAATAATTCAATAGATGTGTCAAAGAGAATTTGTTTGCTGAGAACAGAATTAGAGTCCTAGCCAATAAAAAGAACATATTTTGCTAGTAAAAAACACAGCCAAAATAAAGATCTGAAAATAGTTGGAGGAATATCCATACTATAGAGGGCAGATCCATAAGACCCAGGATGAAATTATAGATTTCCATAAAATTTTTAAAAATGTGTGGTGATTTAAAACCAAAATGAAAAATTAAGGGATTTATTCAATTGTGAGAACAAAAGGGACATTTGCAGATATGCACAGATTCAGAAAGCATGCCATCTGAAGAAAATAATCTGAAAATAAACAATACCTAGGTCAGCATAAAATTGCAATAAAAGGAAAAAATAAAAAGGAAGCAGTAATAAAACTTGGAAAATGCAATATAGTTGTTAAGTAAGTAAACTGAAAGCATTGGATTTACATCTTAAATGTAAAAAGAATTTTAAAAATACTATAGGAATATTATAATACAAATTCAGGATGTGATAGACACAAGTGAGGAATCTGGAAACCTATAAAAGAAAATATTAGTATAATGATTATATGAATATTTCATTTTTATAGCAATAAATCCCACAAACAAAGGAAGAAGACAGTCAATAGGCTGGATAGCATATTTGCAACATATAGAAGAGATAAAGAGTTAATATCTACAATAAAAAAAATTCCCACAAATTGATCATGGGAAAAAAAAGGAAGAAAAGCAGAAATGTAAGCCATAGATTGAAAATAAATAACCCAAAACAAATGAATAAAAATGAAAACCAGAAAGGAAAACAGAAAGCTTAGAAGCGATTCAATTAGAATAGTCAGTAAACATTTGAAAAGATACTACATATTATTAATAATCAGGGAAGTACATATTAAAATAACAATAAAATAGCATTTCTTACCCATTAACAAAAATAAGTGAGTGAAGATACTCATTTTATTGAGAATGTAGAGAACAGAAATGTTTTTGAATTATTCGTCTGAGTGAAAACTGGGATAAACCCTCTGAAATAAAAATTAGTAGCATATAGCACTCTTGAGAATTGGATCATTTATAATCCATCAATTTCACTGGTGCCCAGAACATCATGGCCAAAGATATCCACAATATGGCTTTTCTTACTATAAATACATAAGTGGATAAATAATAAATGAGATATATTTATTGGATGGCTACAATCAATGAACTCATTCTGCACAAATCGGTATAAATGACTCTCAGATAAAAATGTTATGTGGGGCGCCTGGGTGGCTCAGTCAGCTAAGCGTCCAACTCTTGGTTTTGCCTCAGGTCATGATCTCAGTGTCATGAGATTGAGCCCCACTAAGGCTCAGCACTGGGCATGGAGCCTGCTTAAGATTCTCTCTCTCCCTTTTCCTCTGCCCCTCACCCCCACCGCCACCTCACAGGTTCTCTCTCTCTCAAAAAAAAAAAAAAAAAATGTTATACAAAATGTTGCACAAAAAGTACAACCACAAAACCAGAACCACATAATAAGTATCTACTGTTCACACTTCTGGGTCATGAATGAGTAGCCATAATAATTCTGTAAATGGTGGCCAGGCTTGCTCAATGGTCTGGAATTCAGCTGAATGTTGGCTGATTTAGGGAATGATTAGGTCAATATAAAAAATATTAGATTAATATAAACTATGGCCTTTGTGTAATAATTATGTGTAGGATCATCAATTATAACAAATACATCACTCTGGTGGGGCATACTGATAATGGGGAGAGACTACACATGTGCAGAGGTAGGGGGCATACAGAAACTGCCTGTGACTTCCACTCAGTTTTGCCGTGAACCTAAAACTGGTCTAAAAAATAAATATTAAATTGGAAACAAGAAACAGGAAAAGGCACATAGCCAATAATTGTTTAGAAAAGTTTTTTAGGGAAATATAAATTGACACAAAGATGCGATATATTATTTTAGCACATCTTGCAGGCTTTTGAAAATCTAAACTGCTACTGTCTTTTCAGAAACTAGCAGTATCTCTCAAAATCCTAATACAAAATGCGAGTAATGAGGAAGGTTGTTGTGAAAATTAAATCAGTTACTACATGCAAATCGCTTAGAAATATGCCCGGCAATTGGTATGTGCTCCATGAATGTCAGTTACTTTTGTTGTTTTTGTTGTTGTTATTATTATCACTATTATTACTATTATTCATACTTCTTGATCCAGAAACCCATTTCTTGGTATTAAGCCTACAAAACAATATCTATTGCATAAGAATATACATATAAGGATGTTTATTGCAGGACTCTGTAGTGACAATCCTTGGAAATAACCTCATTACCTATCAACATGCCATACTACAGACTGTTACCTGTTAAAGAATGAGTTAAGATATATACATAGAGGAAGAAAATGAACACCATTATTAAATAAGACCTGCCAACTGTAAAACAGTATTTCCATTTCTCTAAAAACAAACCTTCTTGGTAGGTTTCTACATATTTTATTTAAAGGAAAGGTGAAATTTAGAATATAAAATGGTGGATAGAGAGATACAAGGTTATTAACATTGGTTTCCTCACAGAGTGAAAATTTACGATATTAAAAAAAATGGTATAATATCAAGTAAAATGTTTAAAATCATAGAAATGTATAAAATGACATGACGAACAAAATTAAACATAGACAAATAAAATTATTGCCTTAATTGTTACAGTTGTGGCTATAGTTTAAAGAGTTACATAGACTAATTTTCATTTATCTGGTATACATTAATTTTGTATCATGAAATTAAAATTTGGCTCAAATATTGGATTTAAAATCTCAAGATGAAGACTTGGAATTCTAGTCTGACTTGAATCACAAAGATGTAACATATTAAATATAATAGTCATGCTCTTGTTTAGGCTCAAATAAGGGTAGTGACTATAAAAATTTCAGAAACTAAAACAACTGTATAAAAAGAAGAATGTCCACTTACTGTTTTTCAAGATGGAGAGTGTACATTTTCCGGTCAATTTTGATGGCATAAGTGACCTACAACAAAGTATTCAAGAAGAACTTAATTATTAGAAATACTGAATTCTTAAAAATCAAAAGCCAAAGCTTCTTAAAATGTATTTACTCTTTCACTGAGACATAGATCATATCACACATCTCAAAATAATATATACATATATAATATAGACATATATAATTGTAATCTTCCTTCAATCTTGGAATGTATGACAGAATTAATCCTAATTAAATTTAAATAAAAATTAAAGAATCTCAATTTATTTCAAAACTAAGAGCATTAGTCATAAAATTTCATAATGAAATTTTAATTTAAAATGGTTACATTTAAAAATGTTGAGTAATCTTTGAAGAAACTTGAATTTTATTATCTTTTTTTTACTTTGCAACTTCTAGCCCAAATAAATTGAGAAAATGAAGATACAACCTGTGTTGTTAATCTTCTCGGATTAAAGGAAGTATCCCTAACTCTAAGAACACTCTTCTCCCTGTCCTCTTTAGGAATTGCCTCAGCTACAGAGGGTCACCTCACACCAAGTCACAACTTTCTGAGACAGCCCACATGTAATGAGAAGCCCTCTCATCCCAACTCCAGATATTGATGGGCCATGCTAGCTTCACACATTGTTGAGACTTGGTTGAGTCTCCATCTCCCCTTTCCTGCTTCCTCCCCTCCCCTTCCACAGGGCCTCATCACAAGAGCATACCCTAATAAACTGCCATCACAGGAATCTTCTCAAAGACTGCATCCCAAAGAACCCAATCTGTGACATCATCATAAAACATACACGTTCTTCACCGCATAGCACATGGTCAATGCAGGTAAATTTTCCACATTTGCAAAGAATGTGAATTTTGTCATTGGGTACAGTTTTCTGCATAAGTCATTTTAAACCTTCTCATGTTTAGTCTTCTGTAAGCCTCAGCTATTGAAAAAATTGTGTTGGGGCATATGGGTGGCACAGTTAGTTAAGCGTCTGACTCTTGATGTCGGCTCAGGTCATGATCTCAGAGTTGTGAAATGGAGTCCCATGTCCGGCTCCCCACTCAGGGCAGTCTGCTTAAGACTCTCTATCCCTCTGCCCCCCCACCTTCTCTAAAATAAATAAATGAAACTTAAAAAAAAAAAAAGATGTGTCAACATTTCCCCAAATTATTGTGATATTATTTCTTTCTCCTTTTAATCTGTAGTTTTCTTCATTACATATTTTGAATCTTTGTTGTTGGGTGCAAACAGGAGTAAAATTAACAAAATTGCACACAATTATAAAGTATGCCTCTATGTCATCTTCAGAAAATGACTCGAATTTGGGGTTGTAATTTCTTCAATTTCATCCATTATCATTTAATATACATTATGATTTAGGATTTCTTCTTCAACCTATGAATAATGTAGAAGTGTATTTTTAAATTTCCATATACATTTTAAAACTTTTTAAGATTTAACTTAATTGAATTGTTACCAGATACTGTATTGTCAATATTTGATTTTTAATGTTTTTTTCCTTTTGTCAGTGTTGTTGAACAATCTGCATATTCCGGAGAAGAATATACATTATTGCTATGGAGATAAAGCCGAATTATAGCTGGATTAGAAAAACACTATCTTTACTTCTGGGGTTGCCTAGAAGTCTAGATGTTTCTGACTCTCAGCTAAGACAAAGGCAGTGAGATTTGTAAGGTAATTTCTAGGGTTCAAAAACTCTCTTGCCCAAGGTTAACTTCTTTAGTGTTTCCCTACCTAGTTTGACAAAGCTAGCTTGGCTACTGTGTCACTGAAAGCTTTTTAAGGAGTTCTCCAAAAGCCAAAATTCCCCCCCTAAGTCTCGTTACTTCAAGCCAGAGACTCAGCATGTTCCAGAAGCACAGAGATTGGGTTCATAGGGATGTTTCTTGAATTCCTGATATTTGCCTGAATTATCTTTCTCTTGCTGCATCATATGCTGTCATTACATAAAAGCCTCATGGTGATACCCTGTAGAGTCTAGTTAGTCTCAACGAATAGCATAGAAGGGAAAAAAATATATTTATTGTGACGGGTTCACTTCTATATAAATCCATCAAATAAAATATTATATTGTTCAAATTGTCTTTACGAATCTTTTTACAATTTGTAAACCAATATTTGAGAAAAGATCTATGAAAATGGATTTGAAAAATTTAAAGATCTATGAAAATGGATTTGAGAATTACTCCCTCTTGTGCAATCAGTTCTTATATATGCTGAGAGCATTTTTAAATACATACAAACTTAGAATTTTTATATGTTCCTAGTGAACTGAATATTTTATTAAGTAATGATGTTTATCTCTCATAACATTTAAAAATTTAAACTCTCTGGATAATTATTTTTGGTGTAATACCTTTTATGAACACATAATCACTGGATTTTTTGGTGCCATAAAGGGAGACAGTCACACAGACCACTCAGTCTATAAAACCTGCCCCAGTGTCTAACAATTTTCCAGTTAACAATTCAATGCTCCTCTTAGCTCTGGCCACTGAGATTCCAATCCTTGGATTCCTATCTGATCCTGGTGTGTCTTTTTTTTTTTTTCATTTTATTATGTTAATCACCATACATTACATCATTAGCTTTTGATGTACTGTTCCATGATTCATTGTTTGCGTGTAACACCCAGTGTTCCATTCAATATGTGCCCTTTTTAATACCCAACACCAGGCTAACCCATCCCCCCAGGCCTCTCCCCTATAGAATCCTCAGTTTGTTTCTCAGAGTCCATAGTCTCTCATGGTTCGTCTCCTCCTCCTGCTTCATTTTACCCTTCCTACTATCTTTTTTTTTTTTTAAGATACAATGTATTATTTATTTCAGAGATAGAGGTCTGTGACTCAACAGTCTTACACAATTCACAGCACTCGCCATATCACATACCCTCCCCAATGTCTATCACCCAGCCACCCCATCCCTCCCAGCCCCCACCACTCCAGCAACCCTCATTTTGTTTCCCGAGATTAAGACTTCCTCATATCAGTGAGATCATATGATACATGTCTTTCTCTGATTGACTTATTTCGTTCAGCATAATACCCTCCAGTTCCATCCACGTCATTGCAAATGGCAAGATTTCGTTCCTTTTGATGACTACATAATATTCCATTGTATATATATAACACCTCTTCTTTTTTCTTTTAATTTTTTATTGTTATGTTAATCACCATACATCATTAGTTTTTGATGTAGTGTCCCATGATCCATTGTTTGTGCACACACCCAGTGCTCCCTGCAGAACGTGCCCTCTTTAATACCCAACACCAGGCTAACCCATCCTCCCACTCCCCTCCCCTCTAGAACCCTCAGTTTGTTTTGCAGAGTCCATCGTTTCTTATGGTTCATCTCCCCCTCTGATCTCCCCCCTTCGTTCTTCCCCTCCTGCTATCTTCTTCTTTATTTTTTTTTCTTAACATATATTGCATTATTTGTTTCAGAGGTACAGATCTGTGATTCAACAGTCTTGCACAACTCAGAGAACTCACCATAGCACATACCCTCCCCAATGTCTATCACCCAACCACCCCATCCTTCCCACCCCCCACCACTCCAACAGCCCCCAGTTTGTTTCCTGAGATTAAGAATTCCTCATATCAGTGAGGTCATATGATACATGTCTTTCTCTGATTGACTTACTTTGCTCAGCATAACAACCTCCAGTTCCATCCACATCGTTACAAATGGCAAGATCTCATTCCTTTAGATGGCTGCATAATATTCCATTGTATATATATACCACCTCTTCTTTATCCATTCATCTGTTGATGGACATCTTGGCTCTTTCCATTGTTTGGCTATTGTGGACATTGCTGCTATAAACATCAGACTGCATGTAACCCTTCAGATCCCTACATTTGAATCTTTGGGGTAAATACCCAGTACTGCAATTGCTGGATTGTATGGTAACTCTATTTTCAACTTTTTGAGGAACATCCATACTGTTTTCCAGAGTGGTTGCACCAGCTTGCATTCCCACCAA
>NW_022589718.1:5100575-5150205 GCF_004348235.1 Phoca vitulina
TCCAAATCAAAACCTCAATGAGATACCACCTCACACCAGTCAGAATGGCTAAAATTAACAAGTCAGGAAATGACAGATGTTGGCGGGGATGCGGAGAAAGGGGAACCCTCCTACACTGTTGGTGGGAATGCAAGCTGGTGCAACCACTCTGGAAAACAGTATGAAGGTTCCCCAAAAAGTTGAAAATAGATCTACCCTACGACCCAGCAACTGCACTACTGGGCATGTACCCCAAAGGTTCAAATGTAGTGGTCCAAAGGGTTACATGCAGTCCGATGTTTATAGCAGCAATGTCCACAATAGCCAAACAATGGAAAGAGCCAAGATGTCCATCAACAGATGAATGGATAAAGAAGAGGTGGTATATATATATATATATATACAATGGAATATTATGCAGCCATCAAAAGGAATGACATCTTGCCATTTGCAACGACATGGATGGAACTGGAGGGTATTATGCTGAGCAAAGTAAGTCAATCAGAGAAAGACATGTATCATATGATCTCACTGATATGAGGAATACTTAATCTCAGGAAACAAACTGAAGGTTGCTGGAGTGGTGGGGGGTGGGAGGGATGCGGTGGCTGGGTGATAGACATTGGGGAGGGTATGTGCTATGGTGAACGCTGTGGATTGTGCAAGACTGTTGAATCACAGATCTGTACCTCTGAAACAAATAATACGTTATATGTTAAAAAAAAAAAAGAAGATGTAGGAAAGGTAAAATGAAGGGGGGGAAATCGGAGCGGGAGATGAACCATGAGAGACTATGGACTCTCAGAAACAAACTGAGGGTTCTATAGGGGAGGGGGCTGGGGGGATGGGTTAGCCTGGTGATGGGTATTAAAAAGGGCATGTATTGGGCGCCTGGGTGGCTCAGTTGGTTGGGCGACTGCCTTCGGCTCAGGTCATGATCCTGGAGTCCCGGGATCGAGTCCCGCATCGGGCTCCCTGCTCAGCGGGGAGTCTGCTTCTCCCTCTGACCCTCCCCCCTCTCATGTGCTCTCTCTCTCCTCTCATCCTCTCTCTCAAATAAATAAATAAAATCTTTAAAAAAAAAAAAAAGGGCATGTATTGAATGGAGCACTGGGTGTTATACATAAATAATGAATCATGGAACACTATATCAAACACTAATGATGTAATGTGTGGTGATTAACATTACATAATAAAATAAATAATTAAATAAATAATAAATAAATAAAATCTTTTAAAAAACTACATTTTTAATTTTGACAATGATGTTATATCCATATAATGAGATAATCATGCAGTTATGAAAAATAACGACAAAGCTATATTTATGACCATAAAATAAATTCTAACCTTATAAATAAATTAAAAGCCAATTAGCACACTCATATGTTATTATTAAAAATGTATGTGCAGGAGTGTGCATGTCTCTAAAAATTCATTCTTTCAAATTTACTACCTTTAGAATCCGATCGACATTCACTTTCTTAACAACTCTTTGTGCTCTCTAGATTTAATTTTCCAATTTACATGCTTTACTTTTTAATCAGATAAAATATATTACATTAACAGACATATATGCCTATATATGCAAATATAGGCATGAAGAAATTATATATTGTCTTTTTAAAAATCATCTTATAAGTAAATATTAGTGTGACCTCATTTACATAGAATAAATATTTAAATGATATATTTTCTAGAAAAAAGTCCAGTAGATTATCTATATCATTTTGTGTGATAGGAATTTGGGGTACTTTTTTCTGAGTCAGTTTTTAAAAAGTTGCATAATGTTAATTGGGAAATGAAAAGAAAAATCAAAACGCTTATTTTCATTGAGACAAAATGACTCTTTAACACAGTAATTAGAACAAAAAAATTCAAAGGGATATGCATGAATTGATTTGGGTCAGGTAGTCCAATAAAAATAAAGCACTCATTTTAAAAAAGTGATTTCCACAGGATGCCTGGGTGGCTCAGTTGGTTAAGCATCTGACTCTTGATTTCAGCTCAGATCATAATTTCCCGTCCAGAGATGCAGCCCCCCACCCCATCAACCTCTGCCCTCAGTGGGGAGCCTGCTTAAGATTCTCTTCCTCTGCCTCTGCCCCTCCCCCCCCACTCGCATACACTCTCTCTGTCACAAAAATAAATAAATAATTAATTAATTAATACAAATTAAAAAAATAATTTCTTAATTACATGTGTTTCTGAAACTTCACCATCACTGGTATTTGTCTCAATCTTCCGTGGCACTGTAATTTGTAGAAGCGATGTTTCAGGATCTACAGTAAGGAAAACATGTGTGAGCTTTCCCCAGTGCCTGGCATCTTAATTCTTCGCGTGTCCTGTCACATCATATCACTCTTTGAACTTCCAAGCCCCAACACCCCCCCCCCCCCCCCCCCCACACACACACACACACACACGGCCCACACACAGAGGCAGGCACTCACCCGCCACAGAATCAGACTTCGTACATTCCAGGAAGAGGCTCCCTCCACCATCCATACACTTTGGGTTGAGACCCTACTACCATCCAGAGACTTTGAGACTTGTTGACCTCAGCCCCAGTAGGTGAAGAGGTGCCACCTCCCAGAAGATGCGCGCCCTCTTCTCCAAGTGCGGGGTCAGGCAAGTGAGGGGCAAATGTCCCAGTCCTGCTCCAAGCCTTCCAAGCAGCAGGCCCAGGAGGATCCTGACTCTAAGCGGGCTCTGACAAGATGCTGGGCTCTCCCCAGCCAGACCCGGGGTTCTGGAGCAAGGTTCTGGGGCCCGCCACGCCCAGAGGCTCTGCGACAGGTGGCCCTCTATGGAGCAGGGTCCTTCACTCACGAGGGCCCGCGGAGGTCAGCCGGCCCAGGCCTGAGAGGATCAGCAGGAGAGACAGCATTGCGGGGCCTGCCGGCCTTGCCAAGGTGATGTCTGTTGGCTGCGGAACGGCGGCCGCACGTGCGGGACCTGCGTTCTGGGCGGGTGGGGCTGGGGTCTGAGCCAGAGGCGCGGAGGTGGGGGAAGGGGGCGCGGCTGCTCCGCCCACCCCGTCCCCTCTGCGGACCCGCAGGAGCAGTCGCAGTCGCGGTCGCAGTCGCAGTCACAGTCCCGGGCGCCCACCCACCGCCCGCTGTGCGCAGGAGGCACACGCCAACCTGTGCTGCTGTCTGCGTGGGCTTGGGCTCTATTTTCCAAAATGCGGACATTGGAAACGCATTCAGGGATGATGTAAGGGTCATAAAGTGCATTTTCTCCTCTGGAAATGGGCCATCTGCTGGTGAAGTGCTTGGCAATGTTAATAGTCCACGTCGTAGTTTTTTGGCACAATGGTTGAACTACAGTAGTGAAGGAAAACAGAAAATGGAAACCATATCTACCGCTGGATTTCTAATTTAAGTCTCAGGTCAAAACAAATAAACATACGTGCACACACATGAAGAGTAAAAAAAAAAGTGGTATCTAAATTCTTCAATCGTAGATAACTTTGTTTCTTAGAAAACTCTTTGGTTAAGGAAACTAAATGAAAAGCTAAATATGGAATGGGTGTGTGTATGTGTTTTACTGCCTCAGTATGGTTTTGTAATTGAAGTATCAGGCCAAAAAAAAAGAAAAAGAGAGAGGAAGAAGAAAGAAAGAAAAGGAAAGAAAGAAAGAAAGAAAGAAAGAAAGAAAGAAAGAAAGAAAGAAAAAGAAAGAAAGAAAGAAAGAAAAAGAAGGAAGGAAGGAAGGAAAGAAAGAAAGAAAGAAAGAAAGAAAGAAAGAAAGAAAGAAAGAAAGAAAGAAAGAAAAAGAAAGGAAGGAGAAAAGAAAGGAAAGAAAGAGAAAGAGAGAGGGTGGGAGAGAGGGAGAGAGAGAGAAAGAAGAAAGAAAGAAAGAAAAAGAAAGAAAGAAAGAAGAAAGAAAGAAAGAAGAGAAAGAAAAGAAAGGAGAAAAGAAAGGAAAGAGAGAGGGTGGGAGGGAGGGAGAGAGAGAGAGAAAGGAAGAAAGAAAGAAAGAAAGAAAGAAAGAAAGAAAGAAAGAAAGAAAGAAAGAAAGAAAGGAAGGAAGAAAGAAAGAAAGAAGAAAAGAAAGAAAGAAAGAGAAAGAAATAACAACTATGAAATGATCCTGTAAGAACAACTTTATTTTCCCATAATTTATTTATTCCATTGTGTATAACTTGGCTTCTTAGGAAAATCTGGCTAGTAAAAGGTTAAATGTAAACTTTTTTCCCCATCAGTATGGCAGTCACACATGAGAAGGGAATAACTTGGAAAGAGCATTCATTTTCTGGGTAAATATGCAAGTTGTGACTTGCATAATTTCAGTTTGCAAGGACTTTTTTGCCAGACAGTTCTTGAGTACTCCTTCCGTGGAACACTTCTGCTTATATTCCTTACATAAAATATTTCTGCACAAAATCAAATGATTGTTTTCTCAATTTGTAAGAAGAAAAAAAAAGAAATGGAAAAGGCTAGCCTTTTAAATATATATATATTCCTTTGTAATGATTTTCCCAAATCTAATTTTAGTGTCTATTTATCAAGAAAATATTGGTACAGGAAACAAATGATAACAGAAGGAATTTAACTTAAAAATAGCCAATTCTGCATATTTCATTGAAGTATTTATAGGCTAATCATTTAGTTTGGTTGTGATCCATGTTGTATACTGTATTTATTTAATTTATTTGAATATTTCTATGTATCTTAAAGTTAGTATTTTTATCTTTTTTGCCAAATTATATGAAAATTGATGGGATTAACATACAAAAATTATGTTGCTCTTAAACTTTCTTCCTGATTTTCTATAACCTGATCAAACTTTTTAAGTCTAATATATGTTATTGAAGTATTAATAGATAAATATTAAAAGATTGTTCATGGTTCCACTAAAAATCTCTGTTGTTCAGTCAAGTAACCAAAAGGGGAAATATATATTTATTATCTAAATTCATTCCTGTATTTGCACTGTTGGTATTGACTGCTCATTTTTTGCTGGGCATAATTTACAGGCATTCACATCATTTAAATTTAATTCAACAATTATTTTTTACATGCTTAGTATAAGCCCGAAACCAGACAGATACCAAAATATGTGTGACAACATCCCTGTCTCCCAGTACCTCAGAAAGTAACAGAAAACTGAACGTGTACAAGAGATGCCACAGCTAGAAATGAAAAAATTTTTAGTAGAGGGATATTCAAAGTTCTCTGGGAATACAGCTAAGATAATTTTGTTTTCTTTATAGATATCAAGTGAACCTTACAGGTGGCTGTAACATTTAAGATGTGAGCCATATAGATTTGTATTGATGTTAGTGAATTTTAGGACTTTATTCTTAAATAATTTAATATCATCCAAGAGCTTTAGTGCAAATAAATGATGGATTTTTTTGTTAGAATGGCAACATAATAGTTTGGGGGTGGTGGGATTGAAATGATGAGGACTAGAAACAATAGGTTCATTGAAGGGAATTTTACTTAGTTTAGGCCAAAAATGTCTACAACCTCAGGATTAGAGTGGGAAGAGAAATAAAAGTAGTAAAAATATCAGAGAGATATTTAGGAAGAAAAATCAGCTTGTTGAATAATTTAATGTGGAGGTTGATTAAATGGTTGAAAAGACTAAGCCACTGAGATGAGAGGGACACCAATTTTATTTTATTTTTGTATGGCCTTACCTATAACTTTACAGAAAATTACCTTCAGTTATCATTTTTTTATTTAAACTTTTATTTAAACTAAGTCCCAGTTAGTTAACATACAGTGTAACATTAGTTTCAGGTGTACAGTACAGTGATTCAACACTTTCACACAATACCCAGTCCTTATCACAAGTGCCTTCCTTAATCTCCATCACCTATTTCACATATCCTCCCACCCATCTGCATTCTGGTAACCATCACCTATAGTTAAGAGTCTCTTTCTTGTTTTGCCTCTCTCTTTTTTCCTCTCTGCTCATTTGTTTTGCTTCTTAAATTCCACATATGAGTGAAATCATATGGTATTTCTCTTCCACAGATTGACTTATTTCACTTAGCATTATACTCTTTAGCTCCATCCGTGTTGTTACTAATGAAAAGATTTCATTCTTTTTTATGGCTGAGTGATATTCCATGTATATATAGACCTCTTCTTCTTTATCTATTCATCAGTCAATGGACACGATCTGTTTCCGTAGTTTGGTTGCTATAACATTAGGGTGCATGAATTCCTTTGAATTCATATTTTTGTATTCTTTGGGTAAATACCTATTATGTAATTGCTAGATCATAAGGTATTTCTATTTTTACCTTTTTGAGGAATCTCCATAGTGTTTTCCAGAGTGGCTGCACCAGTTCGCATACCCACCAGCAGTGCAGGAGGGTTCACTTTCTCCACATCCTTCCTCCACTTTCTACATATCCTTGCAAAAGAAACACCTATTGTTTATTGTGCTGTTGATTTTTGCCATTCTGACTGGTGTGAGGTGATATCTCATTGCAGTTTTGATTTGCATTTCCCTAATGATCTCTGATGTTGAGCATCTTTTCATGTGTCTTTTGGCCATCTGTATGTCTTCTTTGGAAAAATGTCTGTTCATGTCGTCTGCTCATTTTCTAATTGGATTCTTCATTTTTGGGGTATTGAGTTGTATAATTTATATATTTTGGATACTAATCTTTTATCAGATATGTCATTAGCAAATATCTTCTCCCATTCCATAGGTTGCCTTTTAGTTTTGTTGAATGTTTCTTTCACTGTGCAGAAGTTTTTATTTTGATGTAGTCGCTTTAGTTTATATTTGCTTTTGTTTCCCTTGCCTCAGGAAACATATCTAGAAAGATGTTGCTATGGCCAATGTCAGAGAAGTTACTGCCTGTGTTCTTCTCTAGGATTTTAATGGTTTCCTGTCTCACATTTAGGTCCTTAGTCCATTTTGAATTTATTTTTGTGTGTGGCATAAGAAAGTAGTCCAGTTTCATTTTTTTGCACGTTGCTGTCTTGTTTTCCCAAAACCATTTGTTGAAGAGGCTTTTTCCCATTGGATGTTCTTTCCTGCTTGGTTGAAGATCAACTGACCACATAGTTGGAGTTAATTTCCTGGTTTTCTATTCTGTTCATTGATCTATGTGTCTATTTTTGTGCAAGTACCATACCCTCTTGATGACTACAGCT
Source organism: Phoca vitulina (assembly GCF_004348235.1). NCBI lineage: Eukaryota > Metazoa > Chordata > Mammalia > Carnivora > Phocidae > Phoca > Phoca vitulina. The sequence continues at coordinate 5,107,685 of NW_022589718.1, forward strand.
TTGTGATATAACTTGAAGTCCAGAATTGTGATACCTCCAGTTTTGTTTTTCTTTTTCAGGATTGCTTTGGCTATTCGGGGTCTTTTGTAGTTCCATACAAATTTCAGGATTGTTTGTTCTAGCTATGTGAAAAATGCTGTTGGTATTTTGAAATGATTACATTTAATGTGTAGGTTGCTTTAGGTAATATAGACATTTTAATAATACTTGTTCTTTTTTATGGTTTTTATTTTTTTATTTTTTTTATTTTATTTTACTATGTTATGTTAGTCACCATACAATACATCATTAGTTTTTGATGTAGTGATCTACGATTCATTGTTTTCGTATAACACCCAGTGCTCCATGCAGTATATGCCCTCCTTAATACCCATTACTGGGCTAACCCATTCCCCCAAGCCCCTCCCTTCTAAAACCCTCAGTTTGTTTCTCAGAGTCCATAGTCTCTCATGGTTCATCTCTCCCTCCGATTTCCCCCCCTTCATTTTTCCCTTCCTTTTCCTAGTGTCCTCCATGCTATTCCTTATGTGTCACAAATAAGTGAAACCATATGATAATTGACTTTCTCTGCTTGACTTCTTTCACTTAGCATAATCTCCAGTCCCATCCATGTTGATGCAAAAGTTGGGTATTCATCCTTTCTGATGGCTGAGTAATATTCCATTGAATATATGGACCACATCTTCTTTATCCACTCATCTGTTGAAGGGCATCTCAGCTCTTTCCACAGTTTGGCTATTGCGGACATTGCTGCTATGAACATTGGGGTGCATATGGCCCTTCTTTTCACTACATCTGTGTCTTTGGGGTAAATACCCAGGAGTGCAATTGCTGGGTCATAAGGTAGCTCTATTTTTAATTTTTTGAGGCACCTCCCCACTGTTTTCCAAAGTGGCTGTACCAACTTGCATTCCCACCAACAGTGTAAGAGGGTTCCCCTTTCTCCACAACCTCTCCAACATTTGTTGTTTCTTGCCTTGTCCATTTTTGTCATTCTAACCATAAGCAAGGAATGTTTTTCCATTCCTTTGTGACATCTTCAATTTCTTTCATTGGTGTTTTATAGTTTTAAGAGCATAGGTCTTTCACCTCTTTGGTTACGTTTGTTCCTAGGTATCTTATGGTTTTTGGTGCAATTGTAAATGGGACTAATTCTTTATTCTCTTTTTCTGCTTCTTCATTATTAGTGTATAGAAATGCAACAGATTTCTGTATGTTGATTTTGTATTTTGCAATTCGTTTATCTGTTCTAGCAATTTTTTGATGGAATCTTTAGGATTCTCTACATATAGTATCATGTCATCTGGAAATAGTGAAAGTTTTTCTTCTTCCTTGTTGACTTCCTTGATGCCTTTTATTTCTTTTTGTTTTCTGATTGCTGAGGCTAGGACTTCCAGTACTATGTTAAATAACAGTGATGAGAGAGGACATTCTTGTCTTGTTCCTGACTGTAAAGGAAAATCTCTCAGTTTTTTCCCATTAGGGATGATATTAACAGTGGGTCTTTCATAGAAGACCTTTATTATGTTGAGATATGTTCCCTCTAAACTTACTTTGTTGAGGGTTTTTATCATGAATGGATATTGTACTTTGTCAAATGATTTTTCTGTATCTATTGAGAGGATCATATGGTTCTTAGCCTTTCTTTTATTAATGTGGTATTTCACATTAATTGATTTGTGAATATTAAAGCACCCCCACAGCCCAGGAAAAAATCCTACTTGATAATGGTGAATGATTTTTTTTAATGTATTGTTTTTGCATCCATTCTCATCAGGGGTATGGGCATGTAGTTCTCTTTTTTAGTGGAGTCTGTGTCTGGTTTAGGAATCAGGGTATTATGCTGACCTCATAACATGAAGTGGGAAGTTTTCCTTTCTCTTCTTTTTTTTTTTGGAATTGTTTGAGAATGATAGACATTAACTCTTCTTTAAATGTTTGGTAAAATTCCTCTGTGAAGCTCTCTGGCCCTAGACTTTTATTTGTTGGGAGGTTTTTGATTACTAACTCAATTTATTTGCTGGTTATTGGTCTGTTCAAGTTTTCTATCTCTTCCTGTTTCAGTTTTGGTAGTTTATATGTTTCTCAGAATTTATCCATTTCCTCCAGGTTGTCCAATTTGTTGGCATATAGTTTTTTCATAATATTTTCTTATAAATGGGGGTACCTGGGTGGCTCAGTCAGTTAAGTGTCTGACTCTTGGTTTTAGCTCAGGTCATGATGTCAGGGTAGTGAGATTGAGCACCCTGTCAGGTTCTGTGCTCAGGGTGGAGTATGCTTGAGATCCTCTCCCTCTCCCTTAACCCCTCCCCCAACTCATACACTCTCTCTCTCCAAAATAAATAACTAAATAATCTTTAAAAAAATATTCTCTTATAATTGTATTTCTGTGGTGTTGGTTATTATTTCTCTTCTCTCATTTGTGATTTTACATATTTGGGGCCTTTCTTTTTTCTTTCTTTTGTTTTTTTAAAGATTTTATTTACTTATTGGAGAGAGAGAGAGAACACAGGGTGAGGAGGGACAGAGGAGAGGGAAAGAGTCCCAAGCAGACTCCACGCTGAGTGCAGAGCCCAATGCAGGTCTTGATCTCATGCTCCTGAGATCATGACCTGAGCTGAAACCAAGAGTTGAACGCTTAACCGCCTGAGCCACCCAGGCACTCCTCTTCTTTTTGATAAGCCTGGTAAGAGGTTTATCAATTTTATTAATTTTTTCCAAAGACCAGCTCCAAGTTTCACTGAACTGTTCTATTGTTTTCTTTAGTTTCTTTATCATTTATTCTGCTCTAATTATTATTTTCTTCCTTCTGCTGGCTTTAGGCTAGCTCCTTTAGGTATAAGGCTAGGTTGTTTGAGATTTTTCTTGCTTCTTGAGGTAGGCCTGTATTGCTATCCCTCTTAGGACCATTTTGCAGCATTTCAAAGGTTTTGGACTATGGTGTTTTCATTTTCATTTGTTTCCATGTATTTTTTTTTATTTCTTGTTTAGTAGTATGTTGTTTAACCTCCATGTATTTGTGGTCTTCCCAAATTTTTTCTTGTGGTTGACTTCTAGTTTCATAGCATTGTGGTCACAAAAGGTGCATGCTTTGACTCCAATCTTTTTGCATTTGTTGAGACCTGTTTCATGACCTAATATGTGATGTATTGTGGAGAATGTTCTATGTTCACTTGAAAAGAATGTATATTCTTCTGTTTTAGGATCTAATGTTCTGAATATATCTGTTAAGTCCATTTTTCCAATTTGTCATTTAAAGCCATTGTTTCTTTGTTTATTTTCTGCTTAGATAATCTGTCCATTGATGTAAGTGGGGTGTTAAAGTCCCCTACTATTGTTGTATTATATTCAATGAGTTCCTTTATGTTTGTTCTTAGTTGTTTTATATATTTGGGTGCTCCCATGTTGGGGCATAAATATTTACAATTGTTATATCTTTATGTTGGATTGTCACTTTTATGATTATATAGTGCCCTCCTTTGTCTCTTGTTACATTCTTTGTTTTAAAGTCTAGTTTTTCTGATATAAGTATTGTTACTCCAGCTTTCTTCTGACATCAATTTGCATGATAAATGTTTCTCAATCCTCTTACTTTCAATCTTTAGGTGTCTTGAGTTCTAAAATGAATCTCTTGTAGATAGCATATAGATGGGTCTTGTTTTTTTATCCATTCTGACACCCTATATCTTCTGATTGGAGAGTGTAGTCTTTTAACATTCAAAGTAACTATTGATAGATATGTATTTATTGCCATTTCATTCTTGTTTTGTCATTATTTCTGGAGATTTTCTTGTCTTTGTCACTTTGGTCTCTCCTTTCCACTGAAAAAGTTACCTGTAATATTTCTTGCAGGGTTGGTTTAAAGCATACCACTACAAGAAATTATCAAATTACTGGGGAAGAAAGCAAGAGAGCAAAAAAGAAACAAAGGATATATCTTTTCTGTATCTTTTCATTTTTCTTTGTGTGTTCTTTTCAATTTCTTTCATCAATGTCTTATGGTTTTCAGAGTATAGGTCTTTCACTTCCTTGGTTAAGTGTATTCCTGGGTCTTTTATTCTATTGATACCATTGTAATGGAATTATTTTCTTAATTTCTCTTTCTGATAGTAAGTAGAGGAAGATTGTGTGTGTGTGTGTGTGTGTGTGTGTGTGTGTGTGTGTGTGTTTACCCTCCTATTGAGATCTTTCATAAAATAAAACTTTTAAATTTGGATGAAATATAATTTATTGTTATTTTTGTATGTGTTGAGTTTATGATGTTATGATTAGGAGCTCTTCACAAACCTCTTTATCCCAAAGGTTTCTTCTTTCTATTTCCCTTAAGTTTTGATATTTTCTCCTCAAAATCTCTTCAAACTAACAAGTTCAGAAAGGTTGCAGTAATAAGAGATCAACACACAAAGTTAATTGCATTTCTACTACCACAAATGTGTGAAAATAGATATTGAAGTTTATAATTTCTAGGAAAACTAATATACTCTTTGGCTTCTATATGCAGAAAATTTTAAAATACTGATTAAAGAAACCAAAGAAAACCAAATAAATGGAAAGACATGTTCATGAGTTGGAACATTTAACATAGTAAAGAGGTAAATTGTCTGCAGGTTTGATATAATTCTTATTAAAATTGCAGCAACTGCTTTGTAGACATAGACAAGCTAAGTATAAAATGTACATGAAAATGCCAAGGATCTAGAATAGTTAAAACAATCTTGAGAAAGATGAGTAAAGTAAACACTGTACTTGATGTTGTCTTACTATATAACCATAGTTATCAAAGCAGTATAGTACTGGCTGGGGGATAGATACTAGAACAGTTGAATGGAGTAGAGAACCTAGAAATAAATCTACATGAATATGCCCAGTTGGTTTTTAACAAAATTTCTAAAGCAATTGAATGGAAAAATTATAGCCTTTAAATAAATGGTGCCACAGCAATTAAGCATCCATACACAAAAGAATCCTGGACTTATATCTCATACCTTATATAAAATTAGATAAAATTTGACCCAAGAGATAAGTGTAAAATGTAAAACTACAAAACTTTTGAAGAAAAACTTAACAGAAAATACTTGTGATATAGGACTAGTCAAAAAGTTCTTAGCTTTAACACCAAAACCACAGCACATAAGAGGAAAAATAGATTTGACTTTATTAAATTTTAAAATATACACTTTGTAAGAAACCCTGTTGAGAAGATTTAAAAAACTAAAATTCAGACTGGAAGAAAATAGTTTCAGACTGAATATCTAATGTAGGACACTTATCTAGAGTATAAAAGAACCTCAAACAAGTCACCAAAGTAACCAAAAGTGAAATAAAAAAAATATTTTAAGACAAATGAAATGTTTCAAAACTTATGGATGCCACAAAAACAGTTGTAAGAAGGAAGTTCATAGCAATAAATGCCTACCTCAAGAAACAAGAAAAATATCAAGTAAACAACCTAACTTAGCACATAAAGAAAATAAAGGACAAATTAAGCCCAAAGTTAGTAGAAGGAAGTAAATAATAAAGATCAGAGTAGAAAAAAATGATGTAGAGACTAAAAAGGCAATAGAAAAGGTCAATGAATGCAAGAGCTGGTTCCTTGAAAAGATTTTATAATCAGACAAACCTTTAGCAAGACTTACCAAGAAAAACAGAGATGACTCAAATAAATAAAATCATAAATGAAAGAGGAGAAGTTAAAACTGGTATCACAGAAATACAAAGGATCATAAGAGACTACCATTAACAATTATATGCCAACAAATTGAACAACCTAGAAGAAATGGGTAAGTTCCTAGAAGCTACAACCTTCCAAGACTGAATCATGAAGAAATAGAAAATCTGAATGCACCAAATACTATTAAGGAGATTGAATCAATAATATCCTCCCAACAAAGGCCTGGGACCAGATGGCTTTTCTGTTGAATTCTACTAATCATTCAAAGAACAATTAAAACCCATATTTCTCAAACTCTTCCAAAAAATAGAAGAGGAGGAAACATTTCCAAATGTATTTTATGAGGCCCACATTACCCTGATAACAAAATCAGATGAGAACACCACAAGAAAATAAAATTATATATATACAATATACCGTATATATACAATATACAGTCAACTAATCTTTGGAAAAGCCAAGAATACCCATTGTTGTAAAGGTAGTGTCAACAAATAGTGTTTGGAAAACTGAATATCCACAAATACTTAATTGCAAGACCTAAAATTGTAGCCTTCTAGCATAAGGAAAAACTTCATAACAACAGTCATGGCTATGACATATTTATATTTATATTAATTTATATATATAAAAATTATAATATATATAATTAGCAATAAATTATATATTTATAATTATAATATAAATAAATTTAATTTATATTTATATTAATTTTTATATCTATATATATTGATATAGATTAATATCAATATCCCTGATATAGATGCAAAAATCCTCAACAAAACATTATCAAACAAAATTCAACAGTACATTAAAAGGATCATACACTATGATCAAGTGGAATTTATTCCAGGGATGTAAGGATGTTCAACATCCACAAATCAATCAATGTCATACACCACATTAACAAAATGAATAATAAAAATCATATAACCATCTCAATAGATGCAGAAAAAGCACTTGACAAAATTCAACATCCATTTTTTTATAAAAACTCAACAAAGGGGGTATAGAGAAAACATACCTCAACATAATAAAGGCCATATATGACAAGCCCGTACCTAATATCATACCTATAAGTGAAAAGCTGAAAGCTTTTCCTCTGAGATCAGAAATAAGATAAGGATGCCCATTCTTGCCAGTTATATTCAACCTTGTACTGCAATTCCTAGCAAGAGAAATTAGGCAAGAAAAAGAAATAGAAAGCATAAAAGTCAAAAAGGAAGAAGTAAAATTGTTTCTGTTTTCAGATAATATGACCCTATATATAGAAAACCCCAGAGATTCAAAAACAAAAAACAAAAATCTGGCAGAATAATAACCAAATGCAGCAAAGTTGTAGGATACAAAATCAACATACAAAAATCAGTTGTGTTTTTACATACAATCAACAATCAAAAAGGAAATTCAGAAAAAAATCTCTTTTACAATAGCATCAAAAGGAATGAAATACTTAGAAATAAGTTTAAGCAATAAGGTGACAGACTTGTACACTTAAACTAGAAAATATTGCTGAAAGAAGTTAAGGCAAAAATAAATGGAAAGACATTTCATGCTTATGGATTTTAAGATTTAATATTGTTAAAATATCTATATTACCCAAAGTGAGCTACAGATTCGACACAATTCCTATCCAATTCTAATGCTATTTTGTTACAAAAATAGAAAAAACAATCCTAAAATTCATATGGAACCAATGAGCTTTAGGAACCAAAACAATCTTGAGAAATAGAAACAAAGCAGGAGGCCTCATGCTTCCTGATTTGAAAACATAAAAAAGCTACAGTAATTGAACAGTATGGTACTGGCATAAAGAGAGACACATAAACCAACAATACAGAAGAAAGAGCCCAGAAGTCATCTCACACATATACAATCAACTAATCTTTGGAAAAAGAGCCAAGAATACCCATTGTTGTAAAGGTAGTGTCAACAAATAGTGTTTGGAAAACTGAATATCCACAAATACTTAATTGCAAGACCTAAAATTGTAGCCTTCTAGCATAAGGAAAAACTTCATAACAACAGTCATGGCTATGACACCAAAAGCAAGTCAACAAGAGCAAAAATAAACAAGTGAAACTATATTAAACTAATAAGCTTCTGCACAGAGAAAAAGAAAGAAATTAAAGGAAGGAAGGAAGGAAGGGAGGGAGGGAGGAAGGGAGGAAGATGTATAGGTATGATATTATAAGATTTTATTTATTTACTTATTTGATAGAAAGAGAGAGCACATTCAGGAGGAGCTGCAGGCAGAGGGAGAGGGAGAAGCAGACTCTCCACTGAGTAGGAAGCCTGATGTGGGGCTCAATCCCAGGACCCTGGGATCATGACCTGAGCCAAAGGCAGACACTTAACCAATTGAGCCACCCAGGTGTCTTAAGATACATATGAGATTTATTTTAGAATTGTCTCATGTGGTTATGGGGGCCAAGAAGTCCCATGATCAGTCATCTGCAAGCTGGAGAACCAGGGAAGCTGGTGTTATAATCAGTGTCTGATGAGTCTGAAGACCTGAGAATCAGGTGCTGATGATGTAAGCCCTTTATCTGAGTCCTTAAGAACAAGGATTACTGATGTCCAAAGGCAGGAAAAGAGGGTATGTTCAGCTCAAGCAGAGAGTAAATTCACCCTTCCTCTACCTTTTTGTTCTATTCAGATACCTAGGAAAAATGTTTTACCACCTACAGACATCTTATAGCCCAGTCAAACTGACACATAAAATTAATCATCACAGAAATTATCACATTATTATAGAATATCTCATTCAATCTGGTGCTTCAATTTCACATTTAGAAAGCTGTTCAAAGATATCAGTGGCATTCCTATACACCAACAACAAGACAGAAGAAAGAGAAATTAAGGAGTCGATCCCATTTACAATTGCACCCAAAACCATAAGATACCTAGGAATAAATCTAACCAAAGAGGCAAAGGATCTGTACTCAGAAAACTATAAAATACTCATGAAAGAAATTGAGGAAGACACAAAGAAATGGAAAAACGTTCCATGCTCATGGATTGGAAGAACAAATATTGTGAACAGGTCAATGCTACTTAGAGCAATCTACACATTCAATGCAATCCCCATCAAAATACCATCCACTTGTTTCAAAGAAATGGAACAAATAATCCTAAAATTTGTATGGAACCAGAAAAGACCCCGAATAGCCAGAAGAATGTTGAAAAAGAAAAGCAAAGCTGGCGGCATCACAATTCTGGACTTCCAGCTCTATTACAAAGCTGTAATCATCAAGACAGTATGGTACTGGCACAAAAACAGACACAAAGATCAATGGAACAGAATAGAGAGCCCAGAAAAGGACCCTCAACTCTATGGTCAACTAATCTTTGACAAAGCAGGAAGGAATCCTATGGAAAAAAGATAGTCTCTTCAACAAATGGTGTTAGGAAAATTGGACAGCCACATGCAGAAGAATGAAACTGGACCATTTCCTTACACCACACACAAAAATAGACTCCAAATGGTTGAAAGACCTCAATGTGAGACAGGAGTCCATCAAAATCCTAAAGGAGAACACAGGCAGCAACCTCCTCAACCTGAGCCACAGCAACTTCTTCTTAGAAACATCACCAAAGGCAAGGGAAGCAAGGGCAAAAATGAACTATTGGGACTTCATCAAGATAAAAAGCTTTTACACAGCAAAGGAAACAATCAACAAAACCGTAAGACAACCGACAGAATGGAGAAGATATTTGCAAATGACATATCAGATAAAGGGCTAGTATTCAAAATCTATAAAGAACCTATGAAACTCAACACCCAAAGAACAAATGATCCAATCAAGAAATGGGCAGAAGACATGAACAGACATTTTCCCAAAGAAGACATCCAAATGGCCAATAGACACATGAAAAAGTGCTCAACATCGCTCGGCATCAGGGAAAACCAAATCAAAACCTCAATGAGATACCACCTCACACCAGTCAGAATGCCTAAAATTAACAAGTCAGGAAATGACAGATGCTGGCGAGGATGCAGAGAAAGGGGAACCCTCCTACACTGTTTGTGGGAATGCAAGCTGGTACAGCCACGCTGGAAAACAGTATGGAGGTTCCCCAAAAAGTTGAAAATAGAGCTACCCTATGATCCAGCAATTGCACTACTGGGTATTTACCCCAAAGATACAAATGTAAGGATCCGAAGGGGTACGTGCACCCCGAAGTTTATAGCAGCAATGTCCACAATAGCCAAACTGTGGAAAGAGCCAAGATGTCCATCAACAGATGAATGGATAAAGAAGATGTGGTCCATATATACAATGGAATATTATGCAGCCATCAAAAGGAATGAAATCTTGCCATTTACAATGATGTGGATGGAACTGGAGGGTATTATGCTGAGCGAAATAAGTCAATCAGAGAAAGACATGTATCATATGACGTCACTGATATGAGGAATTCTTAATCTCAGGAAACAAACTGAGGGTTGCTGGAGTGGTGGGGGCTGGGAGGATGGGTTGGCTGGGTGATAGATATTGGGGAGGGTATGTGCTATGGTGAACACTGTGGATTGTGTAAGACTGTTGAATCACAGATCTGTACCTCTGAAACAAATAATACATTATATGTTAAAAAAAAAAAAAGAAGAAGAGGAACAAGATAGCAGGAAGGGAAGAATGAAGGGGGGGAAATTGGAGGGGGAGATGAACCATGAGAGACTATGGATTCTGAAAAATAAACTGAGGGTTCTAGAGGGGAGGGGGGTGGGGGGATGGGTTAGCCTGGTGATGGGTATTAAAGAGGGCACGTACTGCATGGAGCACTGGGTGTTATACACAAACAATGAATCATGGAACACTACATCAAAAACTAATGATATAATGTATGGTGATTAACATAACATAATAAAACAAACATATGGGAAAATATTATCATTGTACTATCATCTTAAAGTCTGTGCTCTTGAGTGTGATTTCTATGTGGAATTTTGGCCAATAAACCTCAGGACTTGAGGTTTGCTAGGACTTGAGAAAAAAAAGAGAAAGCTGTTCAAGAGGTCTATGAGGCTAAGTGGCACAGTATGAGAAACAATCAGTGGATCTCATGGTCGTGGGCTCGTTCCCACAATTTCTTCACTATGAAGTGGTTCCCTGGGTCAGATGCTATGCAATGTGGGAGTCTATGCCTATGGATTCCATTATATTACTGGTTATATCAGTAATCCCGTATACAGTAGTGCCAGCCAAGGTTCTGCAGGTAGGAAAGGTGAACAAATAATTAAACAAAATTAATAGAACAAACCTCTGGCCTTTCCAGGATGGAAGAAGTTCTGACATGATTAACTTGTCGCCAAGTTGCTTTCCTCAAAAAAAAAAAAGTGCTAAATTGGAGCTTAATATTGGTCTCTGCAATACAAGTTTGACATTTAGAGGCAGCAGTAACTGTATTTGCTTCAGTAAGTAGAAATATAGGTATTAGGCCTATACATAGCTACCAAGGCCATGCTGTTTATATGCCCATCATGACACTCCTGGTGTTTAGTGCCTTTCTGGTTATGAATGTTTTCTGGTGGGTATTAATATGTGATACAAAAATATTAACACTTTGTACCTACTCCCATATGTGGGAGTACCCACATGCCTCTACACCAGACCTCCTTGTCTCCAATGTTTTAGTACTTTTCAGGCCCATTACCAGAAGGCCAGAAGGCCAGGTTATTTATTGCCTCTCAGATTTGAATTCACTATTCAATACCTGCTCTGCAATAATGGATTGAATTCTAAATATTTTATCCATTACAAGTGAGGGTGATGCTAAACCTTGCCATTAGAGGACACCAAGAGGCACATTGAGGAAAGAAGAGATTCCTCTGGAGTGTATTGTGTTTTACTTTTGCCTATTCCTGCTGCACAGGGAATGTGAACATGGATGTAAACTATTACTGATGTGAATGGAAAACAATATATTCCCCAAATCAGTGGCCACATACCATGTGCTTGAGATTTTATTAATCGCTTCCAGAAATGGTACTACATCTGACACATTGATTGGAATTAGGTATACAGTTGACCCTTAGACAACACAAGTTTGAACTTCTCAGGTCCACTGATATGCAGATTTTTTTCAATAAATATATGTACAGTAGTGTAAATGTATCTTCTCTTCCTTATAATTTTCTTAACCACACTTTTTTCTCTAGCTTACTTTATTGAAAGAATACAGTATATAACACATATAACATACAAAATACTTATTAGTCAATGTTCATGTTATAAGTAAGGCTTCTGGTCAACAGGAGGCTATTAGTAGTTAAGTTACAGGGGAGACAAAAAAGTTACACATAGATTTTTAACCATGAAGAGGGGGTTCAGCACCCCTAACCCCCGTGCCCTTCAAGGGTGAACTGTATTGTTAGATACGGCAGCATTAGTCTGATCATTTATCAGGTTCCATCTGGTTTCCGCCGGGACCAGACTGACAAATTAAACAAAAATATGATGGATACCACCACCCTTGCATTTTAACAGTGATACTAATTTCCACTACCTCCTGTCCCCAAGATATGTTCGTTTTTTGTTTTTGAGTATAGTTGACACAGAATATTATATTAGTTTCAGGTGTACAACATGGTGATTCAACAACTCTATGTGCTGTGCTATGCTCACCACATGTGTAGCTAACATCTGTCACCATACAAGATATGTTGTTTTTGATTTACTATCTTGGCCAGTGGGGGATGGTGTGAGTCAGGGGTTTACTTTTGGTCTTTTCTACTAGGAGAGCTTTTACTCCACAGGTCAAGAATTCAATGTGGGATTACTCCAACTGTATATCAATTCCAGGTATGCAATAGAGAACTGGGGAAATGACCAATGGACTTATCTATAGACCCAGGAGGCAACTGTGAGCCAGACTTTAGCCAAGAACCAATTTATTACCTGGTTCTCCTAGGCTCAAATCCAACAGGTGCTGATGATACTTTGAGTATCAAAATCAACCCAGAATTTGTGTCAATTGTCCTCAAAATATATTGTCAGTCCCCTTCTGCCAGTGTACAGACACTTGAGTAATTGGCGTTAGTTTCCTTTAGGGAAAGACGGGAGGAATCACGACAGTTTATACTTTCCATGGAGTTGAGGATCTTCCCAACAAGGAATCAAGCCATATTCTCAGTCCATGGGTTTCATATTCAGGTCTGGGAACTGACACTCAGGGATTGTGATTTTTTACTGGAGAGACAATCCTTGGTCTCCTGTTGTTCTTGCTTTCTCTTCATTATTGATGTAAGCAATTCCCTAGTTGGCTGCCAATCTATTTTGCATCTAAAAAGCCTCAGTCCTCTATTTACTGTCTGCAAAACTACCTGTGAGTCAAGTCCCCTTGGCTGTTCCTCCACCCATACTGATCACAACGGTAATTATGACCTCTTGGATTCTGGCAGCTAAGCATTACCCCCCGGCCAGCACATCACCATCTGTGTTATGACAGGATTTAATCCTAAGTATTGGCCTAGGAGTCAGAAGAAGAGATGGGAAACTCCTACGGGATAGTGGAGGCACCTATTGCCTTGCGGGGAAGAAATTTCTGCAGCATCTTCAAGCACAGTGGCTTCCAATCACTGAGCAGAGGAGGTGGGTGTAAGAGAATCAACATCTTCAGTGGCATACATCCAGATGTCCTCTTTCCTGTTTCCAGGATCTCAGGTTTTTCCCACAGCACCCTGACCTTAGCCTAACAGAGCTCCTTTGGCTGAGTATTCAGATGTCTCTGGAACTTGCAAGTGTAACACATAAATTTTCTGCCTGCCATTCACCTGTGTCTGACATGCAACAATGTCTGATAAAGGCCTCTTTATAAGTACCACTGGCACTTTATGGCTCGTAGGTATAGGGAGTAACTGCTTGGCAACAGCCTCCGATCTCTTATCACCCTTCTACAGGGCATCAACAAAACTTAGCAGTAATCAGCGAACTCCACTGACTTTAAATGCCTGCTTTATTGCATCTCTACCACCACATTCTCCTCTAGTGGGCTGTTTTCCCTTGTCCCCATGAAATTTTTAGAATTGTACTGCCACCTTGTGGTAGGGACTATCTGCGCCCTTTTTTCCGACGAGGATCCTGTCCTCCTTGCTTCCAGACCAAATCCGCATCTTGCTACCAATTTACTTATAACACTTTCAGTATTACTTGTTTTATTCTGGATCTTCTGAGAAGCAGATGCCAGGACAGGACTAAATGCACATTGATTTTATTAGGAGGAAAGCCACTGTGAAAAATGGGGAGAAAGATGAAAAAGCCGAGAAAGCTGGCTGACATGGAGTAAGTCCAACCCCAAGGGAAGGTGAGAGGGAGATAAAATTGAGCAGTAGCAGCCTGAGATTCACACACTTTAAGGAAGATCTATTCAATGTAGGGAAGTTTCAGCGGGACTGTTGGGGAGTTCTTAAGCCAGAGGCAGCTGTCAGAGGAGTCCTGAGTCATCCAGGATGCCCTTTCTTCATATCTCTATCAAGATTCTACTATCAGTTAGAATCATGGGCAGGGTGGCCTTGACAAAAATGTGCAGCAGCTCAGACCCTTTACCATTCATGCTCCTTGTAGTAGGAGGACTGTAAGGAACATTCTTGTGGCCATCACTCATGACACTCAGTTTATGCACATATGTGCACCCAGGGTGCCCAACTTTTAGAAATGGCTATAGGCCTTGTCAATGCAGCAATGGCACCTTTCCAATGTCCATGTACCTCAGAAATTTGTTTAGCATCCAACTCACAAACTAGCAAACTGATACTACAGGGACTTGTGAGTGAAGGGATCAGAGGGAAGCCTTAGCCAAATCAATGACCACAGCCTTGTCAGAGGGTGCTTTAGAAGGTCTTCCATCCTGGGACCTATGGCAGGCTTATATCAAGTCACAGATGTCACAACCTTAGTTTTTTCCATTTCATATGTGGTAGGGACAGTAATGCTCACCAAATATTCCACAAGTTCTCCTGATGTTTTTCAGCCTCCTTTTAAGTTAGGGTTATGTGACTCGATTGAGGCAATGCACCATGAGAATAAATTATTTGTATCTCTGCCAGTTAGATGTATAGTGGACAGGTATGTGTTTTCCACACTTTCTTCAGTTTTGTTGGCAATCATGGAGTCATGTGTTAAGAATATAGAGCTGCAAGACTGAAGAAGCCTGGAGGGCTAGTCATCAAACAGAGGACAGACTTGGCTGTCCAGAAAAAGTACTGTACCTGCACAAGATGACATAAATCATCATAGAATTTAACACGGTAGAGGTAAGTGATCATTCTTCCAGAGTAATTCCAGAAAAATGTCAGGTATCAAAACCTGTCTGCAATAGACTTTAAGCCATGAGGAAATGGTGCTGCATTTTGATTTCTGAGAACTTACATCTATTACTAAATGAAGAGTTCATACGACAGTGTATCAGCATAACAGCACATATTTTGACCGATACAGAATTACTAAGCCCTGCGTTTCCTAAATAGGAATAAATATCCTAAAAGTATTACACGACTGCATGGTTTCCAAATTTTCATTGGCCTTTCACACAATTTGTATGGAATTATGAGTAATAGAGATGTTTTCTCCAGGAGACACAACATTTTATTTCAGCAGCACCCACCTAGCTACAGCATCCATCTCCTTTTCAAATCCAAAAACAAAATAATTTTCCTGCAAGACATTTCTACTCTATCTTTGCTGGATCATATGGTAGTTCAAGTTCTAATTTTTTGAGGAACTATCATAATTTTTTTTCTATAACAGCTTCACCATTTTGTATTCCCATCAACAGTGTGCAACAGTTCCAATTTCTCCACACCTTCACCAAAACTTGTCTATTTTTTTTTTTAGGAGAGCAAAATTTCTTGCCAGCTGGTATGAACTGGCTCTAGCACACCACTGCCAAGGTTGCTGGTAAAGAGGAAGATCCAGGTTCTGTAGGTCCCAAACTATATAAAACTTGATGAACTCTGAGAAAAAGAATACAAAATTTAAGGTCCTAACTTTGAAAAGAGGCCTATTCAAGTAAGTGGCCCTGATGCTTTTCCTTCCTTAGCTCCGTGATAAATCTACTCTTGGTAAACAAGTGTCTCAAGAGGCTAAAGTGGATATACAGCTTTCAAAGAGGAGAAGCAGTTAACAAGAGGAGACTGAGTCAGTACCACTGGGGCAAGTCACAGGCTAGCTGAAAGCTAGGAGTTCTGAAGAGGAGGGAGGTTGGACCAAAGGAGGAAGATTCAGGTCAACCTAAGGAGCATAAGGGGAAATGGGACCCTCTATCCTTGGGTCATGAGACTGAAATAGCAGCGCCTCTTGGCATCATGAGATGAGGATCTTAAGCTGCTTTCACCTGATTCAGAGCTTCTTCTGGATTCAAGTTGCAGTGGATAGGGTGGAAGTTGATACTGAAAATACAGAGAAAACATCAGACATAATTTAGGTGATTCAAGGGCAGATGATTTATTATTTCATATTTTAAACCCTCAGCAGTGACAACAGAGATGAGGGTGAAATTATTTTTCCCTTCTTGGTTTAGGTCAGTTTCTGATGACTTATTTGGTAATGTCCTTCTTCCAGGCCAAGGTTGTTAGAGACTGTTGCTGTAAGAGAAAACAAAATAAAACACAACACAAACAAAGTGCCACTGTTGCTTTATTTTTTCTTTTTATTTCTTTTTTTTTTTTTTTAGCACTAATATAGGTAATTTAAAGGGCATGGTTAACTGAAGGGAAAGGATCAGGAAAATAAAAATTAATTCCAGAAAAAAACAATGATCTGTTACCTCAACTGTTACCTCAACTCTTAGTTTTATAATAGAAGTGGCTTCCTAAAATTCCCTAACCTGCTCATTTGTCTATATTGGGAAACTATTTCGGTCAATAAAACAAAGTGCCTTGCAATTTCCATTCTAAGTATATGAACTAATTTTAATTTAGAATAAAAAAGAAAAAAATGTGATAATTCTAAGTAAAATATAAAAACACCAATATACATGCACATACCCATGTGTGTACATCTATATATTAAAATATTTTAACAATGATGATCTTCAGTGCTAAGATTACTGATTATTTCATTCTCTTGCATACCTATATTTTAAAATGAATGTTTATTTCTTGTTATAATTGTGATAAGATGCAGAATGATTCACACACTCATATACACATACAATTTATTGAATGAATTAAGAAAGGACAATAAAGGCTAGATCTGGGTAATTTCTTTTCTGGGATTTAAACTGAGACTATAATTGGACAATTGCTCTAAAATGTTTATTTACATAATAATGCTTATTATGGGGTGTTTGCTACAATGAAAAATGGGAAGTAGTCTAAATATTCATAATAATGGATTTTTTTTTTAAAGATTTTATTTATTTATTTGAGACAGACAGAATGAGAGAGAGAGAGCACATGAGAGGGGGGAGGGTCAGAGGGAGAAGCAGGCTCCCCGCTGAGCAGGGAGCCCGATGCGGGACTCGATCCCGGGACTCCAGGATCATGACCTGAGCCGAAGGCAGTCGCTTAACCAACTGAGCCACCCAGGCGCCCCATAATAATGGATTTTTAAAATGAATACTAAAAGTAAATAAATAATTAATTAATTAATTAATTAAATATGATACATCACAAAATGATGACATGGGCCTATATTTTAAAATATGCAAAGTTATGCATAATACTTTTTAAGTAAAAAAAAGTATAAGTATTTTTATGTTTTGCTTAGAAAAACATTTAAAAAGATATGCATCTATATTGTTAATGGAAATTTTCTTTGGGTATTGCGATTACAAGAAACTTCTTAATATGTATATCTACCAAAGTATCTGAGATATTTTAATTAATATTTGATACTACATTTAAAATCAGAAAGATGTTTTTTGAAAATAAAAAGCTCTATATTTTATCCATTGTTAGTAGTAAAGTTTATCTGGATACCATTATTTGTTTTTCATATGAATTTCAGAAACTTTTTCTCAATTTTCCCTATCCATGTATATAAAAAAATATTTTTATTGAGTTTATGTTAAATATACAGAAACCTACATACACATAGATTACTGAGTTGGAAGAGAAGAAGTTAAGATTTAAACTTAAAAGTATAGCAAATGGAGGAGGGGAGGAGCAAGATGGCAGAGGAGTAGGAGACCTAAATTTCTTCTGGTCCCAGGAATTCAGCTAGATAGGGATCAAACCATTCTGAACACCTATGAACTCAACAGGAGATCAAAGAAAAGAATAGCAACAATTCTCTGTACAGAAAAGCGACCACTTTCTGGAAGGTATGACGTGCGGAGAAGTGAATCCGAGGTGATATTCAGGAAGATAGACGGTGGGGAAAGGGGCCTCCATCGGCTGCCTCTGGCAAGTGAGAGAGCAGTGGAGCACAAAATCGGAAATTTTAGAAGTTGGCTCCGGTGTGGGATGTCGCTCCAGTGGCTAAGCGGGGGTGGAACCCTCACTGAGACAGTGTGGTCTCAGGACCCTTGGGGTCACAGAAAGACCAGGGGTGCCTGAGTGCGGCAGAGCTCCCAGGTATCAGAGCGGGGAAGCCAGCTGCAGAGACAGAGCTGACAAGTGGGCTCTCAGCTTGGGGTTGCCATAAACCGTAATGCATGGCACAGTCGAGCCACTACTCTTCCAGCAGGGACTCAACAAGCAGCAGATCTGGGGAGACTCCCCTTCCTCCCCTGGGAGGAGCCATGTGAGAGCACACGGCAGGGACCTGCTGGGTTTGGAGACTCCACACGGGGTCAGGTGCCAGAGATAGAAACGCTCGGTCACAGGAGTGATTGATTGCTTTTCTCTGGGAGCTCACTGAGGAGTGGGGCCCCAAGTTCTCACCTCCTCCGGGGTGGAGATTGGGAAGCCGCCATTTTCACTCTTGGCCTCCAAAGCTGTACGGAAAGCTTGCAGGGAACAAAAGCTCTCGACAGCAAAACCGAGCAGATTACTTAGCCCGGACCCAGCAGGGGCAGGGCAATTCCACCTCCAGCAAAGACATCTGAGAACCACGGCAACAGGCCCCTCCCCCAAAAGATCAGCAAGAACAGCCAGCCAAGACCAAGTTTACCGATCAATGAGAACAGCAGAACTCCAGCACTAGGTGAATACTGCACATAGAATTCATGGCTTTTTTCCCATGACTCTTTAGTCTTTCAAAGTTAATTTATTTTTTAACTTTCTTTTTCTTTCTTTTTTTTTGAATTTTTCTTTTTCCCTTTTTCAACCAACATTTTATCGATCCCTTTTTTTAAAAATCCTTTTTATTTTTCATTTTTAGAGTCATATTCTATCCCTTCAGAGTACTTAACCTTATTTTTGATATATATATTTAAGTTGTTCTCTCTTTAAAATTTTGGGATACAGTTTCTTCTAACAGATCAAAATGTGCCCTAAATCTCTAGTGTATGGCTTTATTCTAGTCTCCTGCCTGATCACATGCTCTCCCTTTTTTTTTCTTTTTTTAAATACTCTTCTTTCTTTTTTCAACCAACTTCTTATCTTAACAATTCCTTTTATAAAATCTTTTATAATTTTCATCTTTACAGTCATATTCCATCCCTTCATTGTATTTACCCTTATTTTTGTACATATATAAGTTTTTCTTTCTTTAAAATTTTGGGAGGCACTTTCTTCTAACAGACCAAAATACACCCAAAATCTAATGTGTGGCACTGATCTATGCACCAGCCTAATCATAACTTCATATTCTATTTTTTTCTTTGTTTGTTTGTTTTTATCTTTTTCTTTTTCTTTTTTTTCTTTTTTTCTTTCTTTCCCTTTCTTATGCCCCAGTTTCAGTTCTCTTCTGATTTGTTTAGTGTATATTTTTCTGGGGACATTGTTACCCTGCTAGCATATTGTTCTCTCATTCATCTATTCTCCTCTGGACAAAATGACAAGATGGGAAAAATCACCTCAAAAAAAAGAACAAGAGGCAGTACTGACTGCCAGGGACCTAATCAATACAGACATTGGTAACATGTCAGAACTAGAGTTCCGAATGATGATTTTAAAGATACTAGCTAGGCTTGAAAAAAGCATGGAAGTTATTAGAGAAACCCTTTCTGGAGAAATAAGAGAACTAAAATCTAAAGTCAAAATCAAAAAGGCTATTAATGAGGTGCAATCAAAATGGAGGCTCTAACTGCTAGGATAAATGAGGCAGAAGAAAGAATCAGTGATATAGAAGACCAAATGATGGAAAATAAAGAAGCTGAGAAAAAGAGAGATAAACAACTACAGGATCATGAGGGCAGAATTCGAGAGATAAGCGATACCATAAGACAAAACAATATTAGAATAATTGGGATCCCAGAAGAAGAAGGAGACAGAGGGGCAGAAGGTATATTGAAGCAAATTATAGCAGAGAACTTCCCTAATTTGGGGAAGGAAACAGGCATCATAATCCAGGAGGCACAGAGAACCCTCCTCAAAAATCAATCAAAATAGGTCAACACCTAGACATCTAATGGTAAAACTTACGAGTCTCAGAGACAAAGAGAAAATCCTGAAAACAGCTCAGGAGAAGAGTCTGTAACCCACAAGGGTAGAAACATTAGATTGGCAACAGACTTATCCACAGAGACCTCGCAGGATAGAAAGCACTGGCATGATATATTCAGAGCACAAAATGAGAAAAATATGCAGCCAAGAATACTATATCCACCTAGGCTGTCATTGAAAATAGGAGAAATAAAAAGTTTCCAGGACAAAGAAAAACTAAAGGAATTTGCAAACATGAAACCAGCCCTACAAGAAATATTGAAAGGGGTCCTCTAAGCAAGAGAGCCTAAAAGCAACATAGACCAGAAAGGAACAGAGACAATATACAGTAATAGTCACCTTACAGGTAATACAATGGCACTAAATTCATATCTTTCAATAGTTACCCTGAATGTAAATGGGCTAAATGCCCCAAAGGACACAGGCTATCAGATTGGATAAAAAAACAAGACCCATCAATAGGCTGTCTGCAACAGACTCATTTTAGACCCAAAGACACCCCCAGATTGAAAGTGAGGGGGTGGAAAACCATTTACCATGCTAATGGACACCAAAAGAAAACTGGGGTGACAATCCTTATATCAGACAAATTAGATTTTAAACCAAAGACTGTAACAAGAGATGAGAAAGGACACTATATCCTACTTAAAGGGTCTATCCAACAAGAAGATCTAACAATTGTAAATATCGATGCCCCTAACAAGGGAGCAGCCAATTATATAAGCCAATTAATAACAAAAGCAAAGAAACACATCGAAAACAATACAATAATAGTGGGGGACTTTAACAACCCCTCAGTGAAATGAGGCAAAAGATGAAAATGAAATCTAAGCAAAAGATCAACAAAGGAAATAAGGGCTTTAAATGACACACTGGACCAGATGGAATTCACAGATATATTCAGAACATTCCATCCCAAAGCAACAGAATACACATTCTTCTCTAGTGCACATGGAATATTCTCTCAACCAGTATCAAAAAATTGGGATCATTCCCTGCATATTTTTGGACCATAATGCTTTGAAACTCGAACTCAATCACAAGAGGAAAGTTGGAAAGAACTCAAATACGTGTAGGCTAAAGAGCATCAAACTAAAAAATGAATGGGTCAACCAGGTAATTAAAGAAGAATTTTTAAAAATTCATGAAAACAAATGAAAATGAAAACACAACTGTGCAAAATCTTTGGGATGCAGCTAAGGCAGTCCTAAGAGGAAAGTATATAGCAATACAAGCCTTTCTCAAGAATCAAGAAAGGTCTCAAATACACAACCTAACCCTACACCTAAAGGAGCTGGAGAAAGAACAGCAAATAAAGCCTAAACCCAGCAGGAGAACAGAAATAATAAAGATCAGAGCAGAAATCAATGAAATAGAAACCAAAAGAACAGTAGAACAGATTAACGAAACTAGGAGCTGGTTCCTTGAAAGAATTAACAAGATTGATAAACCCCTGTCCAGACTTACCAAAAAGAAAAGAGAAATGACCAAATAAATAAAATCATGAATGAAAGAGGAGAGATCACAATCAACACCAAAGAAATGCGAACAATTATAAGAACATATTATGAGCAATTATATGCCAACAAATTAGATGAATGGATAAAGAAGATGTGGTATATATATATACAATGGAATATTATGCAACCATCAAAAGGAATGAGATCTTGCCATTTGCAACGGCGTGGATGGAACTGGAGGGTGTTATGCTGAGCAAAATAAGTCAATCAGAGAAAGACATGTATCATATGACCTCACCGATATGAGGAATTCTTAATCTCAGGAAACAAATAGGGTTGCTAGAGTGGGGGTGGGTGGGAAGGATGGGGTGGCTGGGTGATACACACTGGGGAGGGTATGTGCTATGGTGAGCGCTGTGAATTGTGCAAGACTGTGGAATCACAGATCTGTACCTCTGAAACAAATAATGCAATATATGTTAAGAAAAAAAATAGAAGAAGATAGTAGGAGGGGAAGAATGAAGCGGGGGAAATCGGAGGGGGAGACGAATCATGAGAGATGATGGCCTCTGAAAAACGAACTGAAGGTTGTACTGGGGAGGGGGGTGGGAAGATGGGTTGGCCTGTTTTGGGTATTAAAGAGGGTACGCTCTGCATGTAGCACTGGGTGTTATGCACAAACAATGAATCATGGAACACTACATCAAAAACTAATGATGTAATGTATGGTGATTAACATAACAATAAAAAAATTTTTAAAAAGATAAAAAGGTTTTGCAGAGCAAAGGAAACAGTCAACAAAACTAAAAGACAACTGACAGGCACCTTATGTTCATTTATTAATTCTAATTGGTTTGTAATTTCTTAGAATTTTCTATGTACAGAGCCATATCATCTACAAACAAGGACATCATTCATTCTTCATTTCCAATCTTTCTACTTTTTTTTTCTTACCTTATTTTCCTGGCTAGGATCATCCATACAATGTTGAGAAGGAATACATTGTGAAATGAATATGTTCCCGATCTCAGGAAGAAACATTCACAATTTCATCATTAACTGGAATGTTTGCTATATGTTTTCTTGTTTCAAATTTCCTTTATCACATTACAATAACTCTTTTATCACTAGTTAAGTGGGAATTTTTATAGTGAAAGGATATTTTTTCTTCACCTATAAAAATGATCACATAATTTTTCTCATTTTCTATTAATATGGTGAATTACATTGTATTGGCTTTTTAATTTTAAACCGACCTTTCATTCCTAGATCACTCTCCCCCTCCATGGCTATTTATTTATCTTCTACAATGTTAACTAGATTTAGTTGGAAATGTTTTGTTTAAAATTCCTGCATCTTTAATCAGAAATTAATCTGTTAATTTTCCTTTCCAGTATTGCCTTTGTCAAGTTTTGGTATTAAAGTTAGACTAGATATACTAAGCTAATGAGTCATTGAACATTATATCAAAAACTAATGATTACTATACCTTGGCTAATTGAATTTAAATTTTAAAAAAAAATAAAGTTAGATTAGCCCCATAGGAAAACTTAGGAAATGCTTCTTCTTTTTATATTTTCCAGATGAGTATGTGTAAGATAGGTACTACTTCTTTTTTTAAATATTTGGAAGATGTAATGGTTTGAATTATTTTCCCAACTCTTCACTCTTTTCCTAGTATATGATTATTCATCCATAGTTTTTGCCATGTGGCTTTTTAATATCTCCTATTAGAGTGGGTGGAGTACATTACACACATCCACTCACTGAGTTTGGTACTGTGACTTGTTTTTTCAATACAATATAAGATGATGTGATTAAGCAAGTGCTGGCTCAGTTCATCTTGGCTCTTTTGTTCCCGACGAATGCCATGGAAAACAATATGCCCAAGTATTAACTTTGTGAGAAAGTTTCAAATGACAGTTTCCAAATCTTTAATGGAAGACTTATTCATATTTTCAATTTTCCTCTATTCTATTTTGGGAAAGATGGAAAGATGTGTTTTTGGAAAAATGCATATATTTCACCTAAAAATTTAAATTTATTGATTTTAAGTTATCACCAGTATTCTCTTTTCTTCTAATGTCCAAAAGATTAAAAAAATATGTAATTTAATTACTTGATATTGGTATATTATAACCTTAGTCTTTTTATTTTGGACTACTGGATAATTTTTTTTTCTATTCCCATCTGCTTCAACAGATAATGTTTACAAACACTTGTCTTAATGAAAGAAGATGTTAGGTGAAGGACACATTATACACATTCCAATGAGTTAAGCATAGAGATATTCTCATATCTTTCTAAACCTATTTACATACACTTATGTCTTAATGAAAAAAGATGTTACTTGAAAGGTTTATACACAGTGTACTTTTAGTTAATTATATGCATTAATCTTTTCAAGAATCAGCATCTCTCTTTGCTCATTTTTTGTTATTTTTCTGTTTATTTTCCTTTTCATTTATTTCTGCTCATTCCTTAATTATTTCTTCCCATCCACTGTCTTCAAGTGCAATTATTTCTTCTTTTTCTATCTTTTTTGATAGAGATTATAATGGGAAAAACCCATTTGATTGTTCTCTATCCTGTAATATGCATTTCATTGTGATTGAAGGGATTGAAGTATAGTCTTGCCTTGAGAGTAACATTATGACTAATTTTTGTAGAACCTAAACAGTCTGCCATGACAATAGGATTAAGAAGGTGATTGTCCATATTTAATAGTGCTTCTTTTATTTTTTAAAATTTTTTATTTAAATTCAATTTAGTTAACATATAGTGTATTATTAGTTTCAGGGGTAGAATTTAGTGATTCATTAGTTGCATATAACACCCAGTGCTCATTCTATCAAGTGCCCTCCTTAATGCCCATCATCCAATTACTCCATCCCATACCCACCTCTCCTCCATTAATCCCCACTTTGTTCCCTATAGTTAAGAGTCTCTTATGGTTTGTCTCCCTCTCTGTTTTTATCTTATTTTATTTATAGTGCTTCTCTTAAAATTAGGAATGTCCTCAGTTCAGACATTTATTTCAACATTTGTTACATGAATATCAGAGCATGCAACTTTGTACTGCAAGGATGAAGACATAACTTGAAAAATAACCTGGGATGCTATATAAAATATTATCTCCTTTTATATTCTATCCATCATGTGGTAAGGGAAATTTTTATATACTGATAATAAAGGGGGAATACATAATTTTATAAAATGTTATGATTACTCCATAGTCTGATCTCTAAATTTACTTTCCCAAATGAGTTAAGACAGTAAAATGAGTGAGCTTTATCTTACTAACAGTAATTTTTTTTCTGAGATAATATTATAACTATAAGCATAAGTGATATCCCTTATAATATCAGTCCTCTTTGTATTTGGCAGTAAAATGTCATTAAGATATAAATGCTCCTTACCAATGCTCAAAATAAAAATTCCACAAAGTATGTGATTATTGATGCTTGTGTGTGTACACAAAAATCACTCCTTTAGTGTAGGTTGGGGAGGAGAGGTTGAGATATCATGAAAACAAGTTTTATTGTTTATAACACTAAATAACAGTGAAAACCATAAAGCATATTATGAACAAATGTTTTGGTTTCAAATTAAGAATTTTGTAGTGCTCCTAAACAATGATCAAAACATGCAATGCACCAAAAAAAAAAAAATTACAATGCACAATGGCTAATCACATTGTTCTAGACTCACCTTACACTGAGGGATAACTTGCTGTTACTGCTGCTTTCTTCTGACACAGATCTATTAAATTGACAAAATTTATTTTAAGTGGAGAAATTTAAAAATTTTGAACAACTAAGTGGGTATTTGAATGAAGAATATTTTTCAAAGAAACAGTGATTCATTAAATAAAATGTCTCCTTCCAACAAAATAAAACAGATACTGTTCTTTTTTTTCCTTTTCTTTAAGTAGATTAACATACAGTGAGTGTTATATTAGTTTCAGGTGTACAATATAATGGTTCAACAATTCTATACATTACTCAGTGCTCATCAAGGTAAGTGTACTCTTAATCCCCTTCATCTCTTTCACTTATCCGCCTCACCCACCTCCCCTCTGGCAACCAGTTTGTTTTCTGTATTTAAGAGTCTGTGTTTTTGTTTGTCTTTTTTTAAATTTTGTTTGTTCCTTTGTTTTATTTCTTAAATTCCACATATGAGTGAAATCATATGGTATTTGTCTTTCTCTGATTGATTTATTTCACTTAGTATTATACCCTCTAGGTTCATTCATGTTGTTGCAAATGGTAAGATAGCATTCTTTTTATGGTTGAGTAATATTCCATTGTGTATATATACCACATCTTCTTTATCCATTCATCTAAAGATGGATGCTAAATATTAGAAGAAATGCCATCATCCATCTTGCTTTGTTGATTAACTCCTCTCATCTTCATTTTACATTTATTCAATTATTTATAGGACCACATGTGTATAGACATGCCCTCTGATTCTATGACACCCATAACTCCTCAGGTCAAATTAAGCCAAAACCTTAAAGTGGCAGTCAAAATTTAAGTTAATTTTTCTATAAATTTCTATTTTTTTTTTTCTGTCTCTCATAACACATATTTGTGTTTTCTCTTCCTGTCATTTCCTGGAAGTTAAACTAGATGTAAATACTTCTATGGGAGAATACAGTAAATTATGAGTAAGAGGCTTAATAGCTATATCTAAATATTTATGTAACTGATTACAGATAATGTGGTGATTTCACTTACTGATTTGGTATACCCAAAAATTTATGATACATTGGAAAGCTATTATTATCTCCCATTTTATAGAGTTATAGAGAATAATTTTAAGAACATAGAGATTAAACCACTTGCTCAAGGTATTATAGTTTCTGCATGCAAGATTTAGGATTTAAAACTAAGTTTTCTGAGGCTAAATGTAATTTCTTTCCCATTTCATGATGCTGCCTCCTGTCTCATCACCTGTGTTTTGAACTACACGTGTAATTTCTGGTTAAGAAATGACTTTACAAATAGCAGCATCAATACTTAGGAAAATAAATATTTTGGAAGCAGGTTCATAAATACCATTTTCAGTTGAGAGAGCTATTCTAATAGAGTTGTCTGAGATTTTGTATCTAAAAAATTTATCTTTTGAAAGTTCCCTTTAAATGCAGCGTTATATATTCTCAGAAGCCTTTGGACAGCAGACTATTAATAAGACTATTTAGACAGTGTTGGCTGACTAAGTGGCTGAATAAATCCCCACTTTATTCTTGGCAGTCATATCTCCTCTTCAAGTGATACTAATGGTAAAATGAATGGTTTTAGTAATGAGTAAAACTAAAAAAAGGGAGGACATCACACTGGTTTGAAATGTATCCCTGGACCTCTCCTCATATTGTTCTACCTACAATCTTAGATTATTCCTGATGAAACATGAGTACATTTTTCTTGACTCATTGAATTTAGTAAGAATAAACATATATATACCTCTCACTTTCAGTTTCCTCTCTGTAGCACAGCTCTCTTATTTTATTCTGCTTTATTAAAACAATGGCAGTGATGATGAGCACAGGTAGAGAAATGTAGAAAATGAGTAGAAATCGGTGTTTTGAAGGAGTGGTATTTTGTTCCCACAAGTAGCTTTTACCTATAATGGAAAATAACCATCTCATATTATGTTAGAGATTGTATTAACCAAACAAAAATGTGGAGAGGATATCATTACCAACATTATTCCCAACACTAAACATTTCACTCACATATATTATAAATATAATAAATATTATTAAATTAACATATAAAATGGACTGTTACTAGTGCTTTACTGATGTCTATGAGTTTCAACATTACATCATATAGTGATTTATTTGACTGAAGATAATCTTTCATAAGCACATGTTTAATACCTACAAACATTTCCTCAATTTCTTTCTGATATAACTTATCCAAAATTTAAACATGTATATCACAGAGAGTATTGGGATTGTACCTAAATATGAGAATTAAATCTGGGAAGTGTGGCATTTAATTTCTCTTACATTACTAAAATCTTTTTCTAAAAATTAAAAATTAGTAGTCACTAAATAACAATTATTTAACTAAGTCCTTTAGTCAAATATATAGCAATAGGAAATTGTTAAAATGGCTCTATAATTATTTTGTAGAATGCATGGCTAAGTCTGGCTTTGACCCACATTTCTTTCCAACTAATGTTAATGTCACATTTTTCTCATCAGTTTTTTTTTTTAAGATTTATTTATTTATTTGAGAGAGAGAGAGAGAGCACGTGTGTGCACCTGCAAGTGGTTGTGGGGGAGGGGCAGAGAGCGAGAGAGAGAGAGAGAGAGAATCTCCAACAGACTCCCCACTGAGTGCAGAGCTGATGCAGGGCTTGATCTCAAGACCCTGAGATCACAACCTGAGCTGAAATCAAGAGTCTGATGGTTAACCGGTTGAGCCACCCAGGTCCTCCTCCTCATCAGTTCTTATTCATTCTCAGCTGACATCTGTTTTCATTCCTGAGCATCTGATCTATGTGGCTCCTCAATTTCCACCTCTTTGTACATATCAGCCACCTATCTGGGTTTATAATGTATCAAACTCTGCTTTCTCCACAATTTATTAGCATGTTCTTGTTGTTGTTGTTTTAATTTGGTATAGAATACTGTTCTATCACTTCTCTGCCAGTTGAAACAATGAGGAAGCTGACAGGTAGAGGAGCCACCCCCCAGCTACAGTCATGCATGATCATGGTTCAATGTGCTCCTCTTAAACTGCCCCAGTGCTTCACAAGATAAAACTTTTGAGTAATGAAACTGGATAATTAGCTGAGGAGATTTCTAAGCAAAATGTTGAAGGTACAGCTCAGGTCCTCCCAACTGCTTACAGTAAATGTGAGAGTGGATTGATGAGTTGAGGAAGTGTTAATCAGAACTTAGAGACCTGGAGAATTCTCAGCCTAACCATTGCAAAAAATGAGGAAACATGTTTTAGAGAGAATGCCCAATGTGTGGCTGGCAAGTCATTTGATATTGAGATTATTGCATCTTAGCAGCCATCTCAGCAGAAGCAAGGAATAGGGATGAGATCCATGAAGGCAGAAACACTGCCAAGTTGGACCAAAGGGAATAGGATGGGACAATACAGCTATTTGGCTGCCGATATACTTCATTCTTCAAGAAAAGAGAAGAACGCTCCAAAGATGATTAAGAAATCATCAGGGTTTTCTCTCCCATCACAGGCCCAGGAGCATCCCTCCTTGATTTCAGCTAGGCTGCCCCAGCCCAGTGCCTGGGAGACAGGGAGGCTGCAAAGTGTTGTGTGGGCAGGGCCAAATGGGGTGGGATAGATGTCACTGAGGACTATGGGATGATGCTGCCACTTACAGTGGGCTTGGAGGACAGAATATCAAGCCAAAGAGGATATTCTTGAAACAAAAATCTAATGGTCTCCCCTATACCTCTGAAACAAATAATACAATATATGTTTAAAAAAAAAAAAGAAGAAGGACAAGAAGATAGCAGGAAGGGAAAAATGAAGGGGGGAAAATTGGAGGGGGAGACAAACCATGAGAGACTCTGAGAAACAAACTGAGGGTTCGGGGGGTGGGGATGGGTTAGCCTGGTGATGGGTATTAAAGGGCACATACTGAATGGAGCACTGGGTGTTGTAGGCAAACAATGAATCATGGAACACTACATCAAAAACTAATGATGTAATGTATGGTGATTAACATAACATAATAAAATTTTTTTAAAAATCTAATGGAAGTTAGCTTGCTAAATTTTGTATTTACTGGGATCTGTCATCCTGTCCTTCTTTCCAATTTCTTTCTTTCAGAATGAGAATGTCTATCCTATGCCTGTGTCACTACTGTTTTTTGGAAGCACATAACTGGTCCGGTTTTATGGGCTCACAATAGGAAGGAATTTTGCCTCAGGATAAATCATATGTGTCTCGTGTATACCTGATTTACATGATACTTAGATGAAACTTTGTATTTGGAATCAGTGCCAGAATGGGTTAAGACTTTTGGAGCTGCTGAAATGGGGGTACCTGTATTTTGCATACAAGGAGGACATGAATTTGAGAGGACTATGGGATGGAATTTTATGGACTGAATTGTTCCCCAAAATTCATATGATGAATTGAAGCCCTAATACTCAGTGTGATGGTACTTGGAGAGAAGACCTTTGGGAGGTATTTAGGGTTAAGTGAGGTCATAAGGTTGAGGTCCTAATCTGATGGAATTAGTTAGACCAGAGAGTACTCTCTCCCCACATACACCGAGAAAAGGCCATGCAAGGACTCAGCAAGAAGGCGATCATGTGCAAGCCAGGAAGAGAGTTAGAAAACAAATTTGCCAGCACCCTGATCATAGATTTCTAGCCTCCACAACTGTGAGAAAATTACTTTCTATTGTTTAAGACACCCAGTCTGTGGTATTTTGTTATGATAGCTCAAGCAGATGAATACAGTGTGTTTTCATGAAAATATAGATGAGGTTGTTTAGTCCCCAGAGCATTCCTTAAAGGGAGAAAGAAATAGCTGTGGAACTCCTATTAAAACTTTCCTTCTCAGAAACATTCACTACCTAATAGTCTAGAGAACTTCAGGCTAAAAGACAAGGTGGTTTAGTACTAGAAAATCTTCAAAGGCAATACAAAAATAATATGATCAGTTAATAGATGTCATATACATATTTAATAAAACCCAAAAGACATTCCTGATTTTAAATACAATTGGAAGAGATAAATATTTTCTCAATAAAATAAACATATTGAATCAAAAGCAGCATCCTTTTCATGATAAAATATTAGAAGTTTTCCTAGGAGTAAAATAATGATCACCTCTTTTGTGATTTTTTCCTTTTATTCTGAATGGGCCCAGGGCATTACCCAGGGCAATTATGAGATGGGGGTGGAGATTAACTAAAGAAGAGGAAATAAAGAAATTATTATTATTAAAAAGATGTGGAAAAATTATTAATTGCAGTTACATCAGTTAACTGCCTTAAAATCTAAAAGACTTTTGAAAATAGTGATAACCCATTGATAAAATGCATGCACAAAAATCTGTAGGCTTCCTATATGTAAAAAGTAACAAATTAAAAATACAATGACAGAAAGACCTTCTAATAACAATTTTCTTTTTTTTTTAAGATTTTATTTATTTATTTGGCAGAAAGAAAGCACAAGTAGGCAGAGAGGCAGGGAGAAGGACAGAGGGGAAGCAGGCTCCCCGCTGAGCAGGGAGCCCGACATGGGGCTCGATCCCAGGACCTTGGGATCATGACCTGAGCCAAAGGCAGCCACTTAACCGACTGAGCCACCCAGGTGCCCCTGATAATAATTTTCAACAAAATGATAATATTCTTAAAAATGAAAAAGGTAATTTCTGATCCATAGATCATTCTATACCTATAGAGAGATCAAAACCACAATGAGTTATCAGCTTACACCCATCAGGAGGGCTACTATTTACAAAACAGAAAATAACAAGTTTTGGCAAGGATGTGGAGAAACTGGAATCCTTGTGCACTGTTGGTGGGAATGTAAAATAATGCATCCTCTGTGGAAAACAGTATGGAGATTCTTCAAAAAAATTAAACATAGAATTACCATATTATCTAGCAATTCCACATCTAGGTATATACCCCAAATTATTGAAAGCATGGACTCAAACAGATACTTAAACACCCATGTTCATAGCAGCATTATTCACAATAACTAAAACTTGGAAGTAACCCAATTGTCCATTGACAGATGAATGGATAAGCAAAATGTAGTACATACATGTAATGGAATATTATTAGCCTTAAAAAGAAAGGGAATTATGGTGCCTGGGTGGCTCAGTTGGTTAAGCATCTGCCTTCAGCTCGGGTCATGATCTCAGGGTCCTGGGATCAAGCCCCTCATCAGGCTTCCTGCTCAGCAGGTAGTCTGCTTCTACCTCTGCTCCTCGCCCCTGCTTGTGCTCTCTCTCTCTCTCTCTCTCTCAAATAAAATTTTTTGAAAAAATGTTTTAAAAAGGAATTATGACACATGTTCCAACATGAACTTTAAGGACATTGTGCTAAGTAAAATAAGCCAGATACAACATAACAAATACTGTGTGATTCCACTTATATGGGGTCTCAGAAGTAGTGAAATTCATAGACACAGAAAGTAGAATGGTGGTTGCCAGGAGCTAGGGGAGAAGGGATTGGGGAGTTATCATTTAATGAGTATACACTTTCAGTTCTGCAAGATGAAGAGTTCTGGAGATGGATGGTGGTTGCACAACAATGGACAATGTCACTGAATTATAGACTTAAAAATTATTAAAATGGTAAATTTTAAGTTATGTGTATTTTACAAGTAAATATACATATAAATATGTGTGTATGTTAAAAAGGGTGAAAAAAATCAGTAAAATAGATTGTCAAGGGTGATGAAAGAGCAATACACAACAGAATTATAAATTTCCTATAACCATAGGTAAATGGGAAGCTTCATGAAATTAAAGAGATGCAAATGGATTTCTTTTTACTACTAGTTTGTGATGGATTTAAAAGATTGATAATAACTCCTGAAAATCAGGAATAATGTATAGTATTATTAGTGGTAATTTCTGGAGTTATGATTACATAAAAATTTTGAAAGGAAAATTATAATGTGAAATTAAAATATACTCTTTATAATTTTATATATGAAGTAGACAAGTAGACAAAAATATAGGAGAATTTAGATTCTAGAATATGCAAATAACAGGTAACTAATATACACATACACATATATATTCAATTATGTACATATGTATATTTATGTAGTTATATCTATATATGTAATGCTGTAAAATGGTTATACATTCTTTGATAATATCCATGAAATATTAACAAAAGTTGATAATGTATTGGCTATAAATAAAGCCATCATAAATTCCATAATTTTAGTTTTTTCCAAGCCATATTTTGTTAAGATAAGTCAGTGATATACAAAATAAATAGAATAAGGGTATTAAAGAAACTGGGCTCCTTAAGATCACCTTGCCTCTCATCTTTATGCCCCAAAATGCATTTGACATCACAAGAGCATCCCCCACATTGAGTCCAGGGCTCATCTTTGGGTACAGGGCCCCAAAAGGGACCATTTGGGGACAGAAAATGCATGCAGCCAATGGCATAGCAGCCCAGGGCTTTCAGAGCAGACCTACAGGCCCCCGAATACATTGATGAAGACAGACTCCATGGCAGCTGACTAAATGAAACTAGCTGGATTGAAAGTTTTCCTCTGATCCCAGGCTCAGGCACCACCATTCTACTGCCATCAGGACCCAGAGTGACCTAGGGAAACCAAACATGAACATTTGCCTGGGACGATCCAAGCTGTCATACACAAAGTCTCAAATACTGAATAATCCATTCCTGAGATGGGAAATTTTTTGAGTTATGGCAACTGGTTTGGAGGGTTGAAGCAAAAGAAGAAAATCCATATGGAAGCTGAAAAAATAAGGATTAAAAGCAACATTGTTTTGGTGTCAAAAGAATAAAGCATAACTTACCTGCCTTCTTTATTTTCTGTTTTTAACTCTGCTGATGTCGACAATTGTAATTTGTGATTCATTCTGAGTGATATGACTTAAGTGTGCAACCTAAGGGTATTGAAATCTTTAATAGTCCATCTTTGACTTAGTCTTTGGATTAACTGTTGTGCTTTGTGTCAAGAGAGTGCTAATTTAATTTTTCATATTGTCAATATTGTAATCATGTTTCCTAAGAGCTCAGATAATGATAATCAGAATGGTTACAACACTAAGCAGTATGACCCAGACATCACTGATCATGAAGGCTAAATGACTATTTTTAATGACAGATGGAAGGACACATACAACTGGATTAAAGAAATAAATAACCAAACAGAACATATTATACAATATGATGAAAATAATTTGGATGCAGAAATAAACCCACACATATGTGGTCAATTAATTTACAACAAAGTAGGAGCCAAGAATATTAAATGAGGGAAAGGACAGACTCTTAAATAAATGGTATTGAAAAAACTGGATATTCACATGCTAAAGAATGAAATTGGACTATATTATATTATAAACAAATATTAACTTAAAATGTTTTAGACTTGAATGTACCTGAAACCATAAAACTCCTAGAAGAAAATATAGGTGGTAAGCTCCTTGATATCGATCTTGGTGATAATTTTTTTAATGTAAAGGCAACAAAAGCAAAAACAAACAAGTGGGACTACACCAAACTAAAAATCTGCACAGCAATGGAAATCACCAACAAAATTAAAAGGTAACCCCCTGAATGACAGAAAATATTCGCCAATAATATATCTGATGAGAGGTTAATATCCAAAATATATTAAGAATTCATCTAACTCACTAGCAAAAAAACTCAAATAATCCTAGGCACAAGACCTCAATAGAAATTTTTCCAAAGACATTCAAATGGCCAAGGTGTACATGAAAAATGCTCAACATCACTAATGATCAGGGAAACACAAATGAAAACCATAAGGAGATATCACTTCACACATGTTAAAATGGCTATTATCAAAGAGACAAGAAATAACAAGTGTTGGCAAGAATATGGAGAAAAGAGAACCCTTGAGCACCATTGGTAAAAATATAAAGTGATGCAGCCCCTATGGAAAACAGTATGGAGGGGGAGGTTAAAAAATTAAAAATAGAACTACCATATGATCCAGCAATTCCACTTCTGGGTATATAGCCAAAGAAAATGAAAACACTACCTCAAAATTATATATGCACTGCCCATGTTCACTGCAGCATTATTTACAATAAACAAGATATGAATACAACCTAAATGTCCATCAATGAACGAATGGATAAAGAAAATGTGGTCAAATATATATACAATGGAATATTATTCAGCCATAAAAAGGAATGAAATCTTGCCATTTGTAATGACATGGATGGATCTTGAGAGCATTATGGTAAGTGAAATAAGTCAGACACTAATACAATATATTTGTATGATCTCATTTATATGTGGAATCTAAGAAAAGAAAAAAAGAAAAAGAAAAAACAAGCTCATAGATATGGAGAACAGATTGATGGTTGCCAGTGGTGTGGAGGGTTGAGTGAAATGGATGAAGGGGGTCAAAATGTACAAACTTCCAGTTATAAAATAAATAATTCCTAGGAGTGTAATGTACAGCATGGAAACTATAGTAAACAATACTGTATTACATATTTGAAAGTTGCTGAGACTAGACCTTAAAAATTCTCATCACAAGAAAAAAAACCTGTAGCTATGTATGTGATGGATGCTAACTAGACTTATAGCAATTATTTTACAATGTATACAAATATTGAATCATTATATTGTACACCTGAAACTAATATAATGTTATATGTCAATTATATCTCAATTAAAAAAAAGAATTTGGAATAGGTATGGTGGAGAAGGTGATGTGAAAGCATATTTGGAGGTTGAATCTCAAATTTCTTGGATAAAATAAGCAAGTATTTTTAAATCAACTACATTTTTTTGTTTCCCAAATTAAAAACAACAGCAACAACAACTTTTCTCTCCCCAAAAGACACCAATGTCCTGACAAAAATAACTAGCAAATTAGCATTAGCTTTGGCACACCATAGGAACAAACATGCACTGCCCTATCACTCATTCCCTTCATTGCTCTACAAAACCAAGTGAAGTTACATTTCCTGATTCACAGATTGCACTAAAATGTCCTGTGGGAGAAAAATGTGAGAACTGTTATAACATTTTTTGACCCCTTAAGTGTAGCAATGATTCTGTCATATCTTACCAAGTGAATAAGGCAACAAAATAATCCCCCAGCACTTAGGTAATTTGATTTTAAAAAGTTTAAAATAAGTTTCTTAATTTCTACACAGATTTTAATGAAATTACAGAAAACATAAAAAAATTTGTTATCTTGCTCAAATCCAAACTAGACTTTGTTGATCTATATGCATAGTTAGCAGGCAGTGCAAATGTAAACTGCAAATCCCATTCAGTCTATAAGCTTCCTATCAAAGAAAAGGAAAAGATCTCACCCGCTAAATATCCTACACACCTTGGACACAACACTGAATAGAGTGTTATATACAGGCTTTCCTGATGAAACCTTTTGGTCACTTTTAGTTTCCTCAAAATGTAAGGAAGCTGGTAATGGGATTTTTTTTAAAACTTTATGAAATGGGAAGGCGATGGCTTCCTCAGACATGGACACATATAAGATGGCTCTTAGTGTTACCAGTATTATGAGGTGTGTTAGAATACTGGCCTGGCAAAAAATCTTGCTCTTGAAAGGCTGGACAATAATGTACTTCTTTAATTTTTAAATACATTGAGAAGGAAAATAGAAGGTTGCAGTAAAAACAGAAATTTACATGCTGTTTCTCTGAAAATTTGATAATTTGTGAATCCTAGGGGAAAACATGAACTGACTATACCTATGACTCATATTTTCGGAAATAAGACTGCTTCAGAACTCAAAAAATGTAACTAGAAAAAAGCAAGCAGTGAAACAGGACCTTCTCAGTACCTTTGTTAAAATCGTAATTTATTTGTAATTCAACTTAGATTTCACAAAAGCAAATTACCTCTATGCTTTCAACCATGTTCCCTAAGAAAAACAGATTTAACTTCTGACATCCAATGTGCTTTAGAGTGCTTAAAAATTATGAACATTTTTGAAATGGGCAGCCTATATGATGAATTAAATATGCAAAGGAACTGACTGATAGGTACCTGGTCTATCAGAAGACACCTACAGAAACAAAGCTAATGAATGTTTTTGGAGAGCTGCAAAATAATTTCGACAAGTCTAAAAAGCTGCTGTGTCTAGTAAAAAAAAAAAAAAAAAAAAAAAACCCAAGTAATTCATGTTCAAATGCTTTTGTGGGAGATCTTTGCTGATGCCATCACAATGGACTGACACCTGAATTCAGTAAATGTGACTTGATAAAGCAGAGCTTCAAGTCAAAAGCAATTGTACATCTGGCTCTATTCCATTTTGCTGCTGGTTAAAGGAAGGATGTCTGAAAGGTTGCAAGCAATACAGAGAAATATAACTGGAAAATGAAAAAGAAGGAGCCAAAAATATATCTGACCATATCATAGAACAGAAAGAATCCTTTTATTTTTTTTTTAAATTAAGTTCAATTAACCAACATATAGTACATCATTAGTTTTTGATGTAGTGTTCAGTGATTCATTAGTTTAAAAAAAAGGAAAAGAAAAGAAAGAAAGAATCCTGTCATTATTATTTTTTATTAAGTATAGGGCAAACTTTTAATTTTTCTTATTTATATTCCCCTTTTGAAAATTCTTACATTTATGAATCTTAATATTATACAATAAGCCTGCAAAATTTAAATATCCAGTAAAGACTTTTTAAAAAGAGGTAAATATCAATTGCTATTTCAAAGGCTATATTATATAATATTGTCATTATAAAATACTGTTACATTTTTGCTCACATATATTATTTGCTTAATTGGTTGTACTATAAACTACTATCAATTGACTCTAGTAACTAGCTCTATTGTTGTTTTGCTTAAATAATAGCATTTATGTAACAAAAAATCAATAATACAGAATATGTAATTTTAAATAAATATCTATTTTACACATATTTATGTGAAAATAATATATGTGTATAATTATGTTACATGTTAAACTATTATTCACCCCCCCCTTTTTTTTGGTCTGATATACAGTCTAATATGGCTGTATGTTAACTCTGTAAAAAGTTGGTCACCCTAGGTATGCCTTCCCCCTAGTAACCAAGGTTCAAGTAAATCTGCCAAGGAGCTTCAGTATTTATTTGCCCCAAAAGGAAAGGGGGTGGGGGTGGACAGCCTCTGCTCCCAGGTTATTCTAGGTGGGCTCCAATATCTTCTAAAACCAGGGAATATCCCCCCACACACACACGTATCCTCAGTCCTATCCAGGACTGCTTAATCTCCAAATAATACTCAGGAACCCGAGCAGAGAGATTCTAGAGAGGATACTTCAAAAGAATGGACTGGAGTCCTTACAATGCAGCAAAAAGGAATAAAAGATAGCTTCAAAGAATCTGGTGGCATTAATATAACAATGACTACTAACAAACACTATTTTAAACCAGAAATGTATGAGAAAATCCAAAGTGAACAATCTAAATTAACTAGTCAAATTTTATGCACTGGAATTTTTACTTTTATGTTGCCTAACACTGGGTAAACTTTTTTGTTAGTAGACCACGTCAATGTTGATATAAAAAGTACAGAACGAACTTGTACTGTCTTAGATCTTCAAAAATCTTACAAATAAAACAAAAACATGTTTGTTGGTATCAGTTGCTTTGTAACCTAGCTTGGAACCTACACTTAATTTTTTCTCTTACATGTTGTCTTTGATTCATGAAATTTGAAAGACTAACCAGATGGAGCCTTGTGCCCATCATCTATACTTCCAAATTCTCCCTTCTTCTCCACGCATGTAGGAGGGTCAAACCCCTTGTCACAATGGCAGTGATCTAAATTGTTGCAAACCTGCAGTAATCAGAAAATAGAACAATTTTTTTTCATGTACAAAGATGGTTTTCAATAGAGAGCAATGAATATTCTATACTTATTCAACAGAGAAATTTATTTCAGAGAATTTATTCATTCCAGAGAATTTAACTTAAATAGACAAACTCAATAAATTTTCACAAATTTTCTCTTGGAATTGTCCATACTTTAGAAAGCATATTTAGCTTCTGCTGAGAAAGCAATTTTTTTAAAAATTCTTCAACTCTTTCCATGGCCAGACCCAAATACTGGCAATTACCAGTAACTTGCCACTATCATTTAGTTGCTAGTTTCACAGAACAGCCCAGACTCTAAATTAACAAGCAAGACTAGAAAGAAAATTCTAATGACCTTTGTTTACCAGTTTCTACCTTCTTTCTGTGAAAATAAGATCATTTTGGTTATATAATAATACATGGTACATATAGCACATCCACCCCTTTTATTTACCAAACACTTTATACATCCAGAATCACCTTAAATGTTTCTATCTTCTCTAATAAATAGTTTGGCAAGATTTCTTTTTTTTTTAAGATTTTATTTATTTTTTTTGAGAGAGAGAGAGTGAGAGAGAGAGCACAAGAGGGGGTAGGGTCAGAGGGAGAAGCAGACTCCCCGATGAACAGGGAGCCCAATGCAGGACTTGATCCGGGACTCCAGGATCATGACCTGAGCCAAAGGCAGTCACTTAACCAACTGAGCCACCCAGGTGCCCTTGGCAAGATTTCTTAAGAAAATAAGATAGAAGTTATAAATTATAGACTATTAAATGACACCAAGCAGCATGAAAATCATTTTAATGATTTTTTTTTAAATCTCCAAACTGTTTTACAGCATTGTTCAAAGCATTTTGCTAAAATGAAAATTGAAATTACTTACTCCATGGCTATTGCAATAAGTAGAATTGCACTCTTCATTTGTTATCTGGTATTGAACTTCTACACACACAAATCTGAGGCAATACTAAAAGCAAAAGGAAGTGAAGAATAGTCACACAATCAGACTGTATTCATGGATAATACATAAGAAAAATTCAAGAAAGTTTCAGAATTCATATTATCAAGAACTGACATAAAAATACAAAAAATAAAATACGGTAATAACTGAAACATTGAAATAAATGTGAAATAAGCTATGTGACTTCAGATTTTAAAGACGGAACCATATGTGAGAAGTTAGAAGTTTTATTTTCTTACCATCTAGCACTAGAAGTCCACTTACAAAGCAAAGTATTTGGAAAAATAATTTGACTAATGCCTGAGTTCAAGAACAATCCAAGAAGCATTTAAAAAATACTTACGCCCAGGATCCACCTGAGACATTTCTATCAAAATCTCTAGGTGCAGGGTCCACATGATTATTGGAGCAACTAAGGTTGAGAACCATGAGGTGGGAGGTTGGGTTCTTAAAATCATGGGTATGAGTAGCACAGAAAGATAGTTTACTATTCCATGAGAAAAAAATTATGAGAAAGAGAACACCAAGGACAACAGATAATTATATGAGGTAATAGGGCAATGAGAGACTCCCAACAATGAGGTGGCTAAAAGGTCTCCAAAGAAGATGAGTGTTCACTGGACCAAATGGATTTGACAGATATATTCAGAACATTCCATCGCAAAGCAACAGAATACACATTCTTCTCTAGTGCCCATGGAACATTCTCCAGAATAGATCATATCCTAGTCACAAATCAGGTCTCAACCAGTACCAAAAGATTGGGATCATTCCCTGCATATTTTTGGACCACAATGCTTTGAAACTGGAACTCAATCACAAGAGGAAAATTGGAAAGAACTCAAATACATGGAGGCTAAAGAGCATCCTACTAAAGAATGAATGGGTCAACCAGGAAATTAAAGAGGAATTTAAAAAAATCATGCAAACAAATGAAAATGAAAACACAACTGTTCAAAATCTTTGGGATACAGCAAAGGCAGTCCTAAGAGGAAAGTATATAGCAATACAAGCCTTTCTCAAGAAACAAGAAAGGTTCTCAAATACACAACCTAACCCTACACCTAAAGGAGCTGGAGAAAGAACAGCAAATAAAGCCTAAACCCAGCAGGAGAAGAGAAATTAAATAAAGATCAGAGCAGAAAACAATGAAATAGAAACCAAAAAAACAGTAGAATAGATCAATGAAACTAGGAGCTGGTTCTTTGAAAGAATTAACAAGATTGATAAATCCCTGGCCAGACTTATCAAAAAGAAAAGAGAAATGACCCAAATCAACAAAATCATGAATGAAAGAAGAGAGATCACAACCAACACCAAAGAAATACAAACAATTATAGAAACATATTATAAGGAACTCTATGCCAGCAAATTAGATAACCTGGAAGAAATGGATGCATTCCTAGAGATGTATCAACTACCAAAACTGAACGAGGAAGAAATAGAAAACCTGAACAGACCTATAACTGCTAAGGAAATTGAAGCAGTAATCAACAATCTCCCAACAAACAAAAGCTCAGGACCAGATGGCTTCCCAGGGGAATTCTACCAAACATTTAAAGAAGAATTCATACCTATTCTTCTGAAACTGTTCCAAAAGATAGAAATGGAAGGAAAACTTCCAAACTCGTTTTATGAGGCCACCATTGCCTTGATCCCAAAACCATACAAAGACCCCATCAAAAAGGAGAATTACAGACCAAATCCTTGATGAACATGGATGCAAAAATTCTCACCAAAATACTAGCCAATAGGACCCAACCGTACATTAAAAGATTATTCACCACGACCAAGTGGGATTTATCCCTGGGCTGCAAGGTTGGTTCAACAACCACAAATCAATCAACATGATACAATACATTAACAAAAGAAAGAACAAGAATCTCAATAGATGCAGAAAAAGCATTTGACAAAGTACAGCATCCTTTCTTGATCAAAACTCTTCAGAGTATCAGGATAGACGGTACATACCTCAATATCACAAAAGCCATTTATGAAAAACCCACAGCGAATATCATTCTCAATGGGGAAAAACTGAGAGCTTTCCCCCTAAGGTCAGGAACACAGAAGGGATGTCCACTATCACCACTGCTATTCAACATAGTACTAGAAGTCCTAGCCACAGCAATCAGACAACAAAAAGAAATAAAAGGCATCTGAATCGGCAAAGAAGAAGTCAAACTCTCACTCTTTGCAGATGATATGATACTTTATGTGGAAAACCCAAAAGACTCCACCCCAAAACTGCTAGAACTCATACAGGAATTCAGTCAAGTGGCAGGATAGAAAATCAATGCACAGAAATCAGTGGCATTCCTATACACCAACAACAAGACAGAAGAAAGAGAAATTAAGGAGTCGATCCCATTTACAATTGCACCCAAAACCATAAGATACCTAGGAATAAATCTCACCAAAGAGACAAAGGATCTGTACTCAGAAAACTATAAAATACTCATGAAAGAAATTGAGGAAGACACAAGAAATGGAAAAACGTTCCATGTTGATGGATTGGAAGAACAAATATTGTGAAGATGTCAATGCTACCTAGAGCAATCTACACATTCAATGCAATCCTCATCAAAATACCATCCACTTTTCAAAGAAATGGAACAAATAATTCTAAAATTTGTCTGGAACCAGAAAAGACCCCAAATAGCCAGAGGAATGTTGAAAAAGAAAAGCAAAGCTGGCGGCATCACAATTCCGGACTTCCAGCTCTGTTACAAAGCTGTCATCATCAAGACAGTATGGTACTGGCACAAAAACAGACAAATAGATCAATGGAACAGAATAGAGAGCCCAGAAATGGACGCTCAACTCTATGGTCAACTAATCTTCCACAAAGCAGGAAAGAATGTCCAATGGAAAAAAGACAGTCTCTTCAACAAATGGTGTTGGGAAAATTGGACAGCCACATGCAGAAGAATGAAACTGGACCATTTCCTTACACCACATACAAAAATAGACTCCAAATGGTTGAAAGACCTCAATGTGAAACAGGAGTCCATCAACATCCTAAAGGACAACACAGGCAGCAACCTCTTCAACCTCAGCCACAGCAATTTCTTCCTAGAAACATCACCAAAGGCAAGGGAAGCAAGGGCAAAAATGAACTATTGGGACTTCATCAAGATAAAAAGCTTTCGCACAGCAAAAGAAACAGTCCACAAAACCAAAAGACAACCGACAGAATGGGAGAAGATAATTGCAAATGACATCTCAGATAAAGGGCTAGTATCCAAAATCTATAAAGAACTTATCAAACTCAACACCCAAAGAACAAATGATCCAATCAAGAAATGGGCAGAAGACATGAACAGACATTTTTCCAAAGAAGACATCCAAATGGCCAATAGACACATGAAAAAGTGCTCAACATCGCTCGGCATCAGGGAAATCCA
>NW_022589718.1:5155205-5351447 GCF_004348235.1 Phoca vitulina
TTGGTGGGAATGCAAGCTGGTGCAACCACTCTGGAAAACAGTATGGAGGTTCCTCAAAGAGTTGAAAATAGAGGTACCATATGATCCAGCAATTGCACTACTGGGTATTTACCCCAATGATACTAATGTAGGGATCTGAAGGGGTACGTGCACCCCGATGTTTATAGCAGCAATGTCCACAATAGCCAAATTGTGGAAAGAGCCAAGATATCCATCGACAGATGAATGGATAAAGAAGAGGTGGTATATATATACAATGGAATATTATGCAGCCGTCAAAAGGAAGGAGATCTTGCCATTTGCAATGACGTGGATGGAACTGGAGGGTGTTATGCTGAGCGAAATAAGTCAATCAGAGAAAGACATGTATCATATGACCTCACTGATATGAGGAATTCTTAATCTCAGGAAACAAACTGAGGGTTGCTGGAGTGGTGGGGGATGGGAGGGATGGGGTGGCTGGGTGATAGACATTGGGGAGGGTATGTGCTATGGTGAGCACTGTGAATCATGCAAGACTGTTGAATCACAGATCTGTACCTCTGAAACAAATAATGCAATATATGTTAAGAAAAAAAAGAAGAAGAAGATAGCAGGAGGGGAAGAATGCAGGGGGGGAAATCGGAGGGGGAGACGAACCATGAGAGACGATGGACTCTGAAAAACAAACTGAGGGTTCTAGAGGGGAGGGAGGTGGGAGGATGGGTTAGCCTGGTGATGGGTATTAAAGAGGGCATGTTCTGCATGGAGCACTGGGTGTTATACACAAACAATGAATCGTGGAACACTGCATCAAAAACAAATGATGTAATGTATGGTGATTAACATAACAATAAAAAATTTTTAAAAAGAGAGAAGAAAAAAAAAGAAAATGAGTGTTTAATGCGTGAATTTACACTGTTCTACTTTACGGCATTAATTTTTGTGCCCTTTCCTAATTATTGAAAAAAAGTTCAGTAAATTCAATATTTTGTGAAAGGGTTTTATTTTTTAAGTGAATTTTGTCTTTGGATCATAGTAACAACCAATATGCAAAAAGAAGACGAGGACCCTGGAAAAAAGAGATTTGAACCAATATCCTTTAGAATTCAAGGGGAGAGAGACCTCAGATCATGTTTGTATTCCATGTGCTTACAGATGAGCAAGATGTGATAGAAACCTTGGTTATTTTTATGGACTGTCATCAAAATGTATCATGTAGAAATAAATTTGAATTTAGCAAGCACAACTGGTTAATTTCTCTCAAAAA
Organism: Phoca vitulina; assembly: GCF_004348235.1. NCBI lineage: Eukaryota > Metazoa > Chordata > Mammalia > Carnivora > Phocidae > Phoca > Phoca vitulina. The sequence continues at coordinate 5,156,455 of NW_022589718.1, forward strand.
AGGGATGTCAGAAAAAGAAAAATATATGCTTGCACTCATGTGGAATTTAAGAAACAAAACAAAGGAAAAAAAAGACAAACAAAAAACAGGCTCTTAAATACAGAGAACAAACTGTTGATGCCAGAGGTGAGTTGGGGAAATGGGGAAATGTACACCTGAAACAAATGTACTGTATGTTAACTATACTTGAATTAAAAAATACAATACAGTAAAATAAAAAGTTTAAAAATACGTTAATTTAACTTCCCATTGTATCTCTTGGAATTAATAGTTCATAGGATTAATTAGAATATTAAGCTGTCATTAGATATATAATTAATTTAATAAATGTCAGAACTTTCTAATCTAAAAATTATTTTGTTATATTGTGTGTTAATATGTGTTCTTATTTTTTTTCTTTTCAAATTTTTATTTAAATTATAGTTAGTTAACATACAGTGCAATATTGGTTTCAGGAGTAGAATTCAGTGATTCATCACTTACATACAACACCCAGTGCTCATCATAAGTGCCCTCCTATGGGGGAGCCTGAGTGGCTCAGTCGGTTAAGTGTCCCACTCTTTATTTTGGCTCAGGTCATGATCTCAGGGTCCTGGGATGAAGTCCTGCCTCAGGCTCCATGCTCAGCAGGGAGTCTGCTTGAGGATTTCTCGCCTTCTCCCTCTGCCCTGCTCCCCTCCCCTCCACTCATGTGTACGGTCTCTCTCTCAAATAAATAAATCCTTAAACAAACAAACAAACAAACAAACAAACAAACAAACAAAAAGTGCCCTCTTACTACCCATCACCCATCTAGCCAATCCCCACCCACCTCCATCCATCAACCCTCAGTTTGTTCTCTATCTTTAAGAGTCTCTTATAGTTTGTTTCCCTCTCTCTTTTTTCTTTATTCCCCCTCCCATATGTTCATCTGTTTTGCTTCTTAAATTCCACATATGAGTGAAATCATACAGTATTTGTCTTTCTATGACTGACTTATTTCACTTAGCATAATACACTATAGCTCCATCCATGTCATTGCAAAAGGCAAGATTTCATTCTTTTTGATGGCTGAATAATATTCCACTTTATATAGCTACCACATCTTTTTATCCATTCATCAGTTGATGGACATTTGGGCTCTTTCCATAGTTTGGCTATTGTTGATAATGCTGCTATAAACATCAGGGCACATATATCCCTTTGAATTCATATTTTTCTGTTCTTTGGGTAAATACACAGTACTGTGATTATGAGATCATAAGATAGTTCTATTTTTAACTTCTTGAGGAACTCCATACTGTTCTCCAGAGTGGCAGCACCAGTTTGCATTCCCACCAAAAGTGCACAAGGGTTCCTTTTCCTCCACATCCTCTGGAACACTTGTTTTTTGAATTTTTGATTTTAGCCATTCTGACAGGTGTGAGGTGATATCTCATTGTGGTTTTGATTTGCATTTCCCTGATGATCTCTGATGTTGAGCATCTTCTTATGTATCTGTTGGCCATCTGGATGTCTTCTTTGGAGAAATTTCTGTTTATGCCTTCTGCCCATTTTTAATTGGATTATTGTTTTTTAGGTGTTGAGTTATATAAATACTTTATATATTTTGGGTACTAATCTTTTATCAAATATGTCATTTGCAAATATCTTCTCCCATTCTGTAGGGTGTCTTTTAGTTTAGTTGGTTGTTTCCTTCACTGTGCAGAACCTTTTTATTTTGATGTAGTCCCAACAGTTTACTTTTGCTTTTGTTTCCCATGTCTCAGGAGACATATCTAGAAAGAAGTTGCTATGGCCAATGTCAAAGAAATCACTGCCTGTTCTCCCCTCTAGGATTTTAATGGTTTCCTGTCTCACATCTCACATTCGGGTCCTTAATCCATTTTGTGTTAATTTTGTGCATGGTGTAAGAAAGTGGTCCAGTTTCATTCTTTAGCATGTAGCGGTCCAGTTTTCCCAAGACCTTTTGTTAAACAGACTGTCTTTTTCCCATTGCATATTCTTTCCTCCTTTGTTGAAGATTACCCTATAATTTTGGGTTATTTCTGGGCTTCTATACTGTTCCATTGATCTAGGTGTCAATTTTTGTGCCAGTACCATGCTGTCTTGATCACTACAGCTTTGTAATATAACTTATAGTCTGGAATTATGATGCCTCTAGCTTTGTTTTTCCTTTTCAAGATTGTTTTGGCTATTTGGGGTCTTTTGTGGTTCCATATAATTTTAGGACTGTTTTTTTCTAGTTCTGTAAAAAAAAAAAAAAATGCTGTTTTGATAGGGATTGCGTTAAATCTTTAAATTGCTTATGGTAGTACAGATATATTAACAATATTTGTTCTTCCAATCCATAAGCATGTAATGTCTTTCCATTTCTTTGTGTCATCTTCAATTTCTTTCATCAGTATTTTATAGTTTTCAGAGTATAGGTCTTTCACCTCTTTGGTTAAATTTATTCCTAAGTATTTTATTATTTTTGGTGCATATGTAAATGGGATTGTTTTAATTTTTTTCTACTGCTTGATTATTAGTGTTTAGAAATGTAACAGATTTCTGTACATTGATTTTGTATACTGTGACCATACTGAATTCATTTATCAGTTCTAGTAATTTTTTGGTCTTTAGGGATTTCTGTATATAGTATCATGTCATCTGCAAATAGTGAAAGTTTTCCTTGTTCCTTACCAATTTGGATGCCTTTCATTCCTTTCTCTTGTCTGATTGCTATGGCTAGGACTTCCAGGACTATGTTGAATAAAAGTGGTGAGAAAGGACATTCTTGTTTTTTTCCTGACCATAGAGGAAAAGCTCTGTTTTTCCCCATTGGAGATGATTATTATATTAGCTGTGGATTATTCAGATGTGGCCTTTATTATGTTGTCATGTTCCCTCTAAACCCACTTTGTGGAGGGTTTTTATCATGAATGAATGTTGTACTTCATCAAATGCTTTTTCTGAATCTATTGAAATGACCTATGGTTTTTATCCTTTCTCTTATTGATGTGATATATCATGTTGATTGATTTGCAAATGTTGAACCACCCTTGCAACCCAGCAATAAGTCCAACTTGATCATGGGGAATGATTTTTTTAATATATTGTTTGATTTGGTTTGCTAACGTCTTGTTCAGGACTTTTTGCACCTATGTTCAGGAATGTCTTTATCTGGTTTTGGACTCAGCATAATGCTGGCCTCATAGAATAAATTTGGAAGCTTTCCTTCCACTTCTATTTTTTGTATAATTTTGAAAAGTATAGGTATTAAACCTTCTTTAAATGTTTGGTAGAATTCATTTGTAAAGCCATCTGGTCTTGGGCTTTTGTTTTTTGGGAGTTTTTTTGACTACTGATTCAGTTTCATTGCTGGTAATCAGGTTGTTCAAATTTGCTGTTTCTGGTGTCTATTTTTGTACCAGTACCATGGCACTGGGCTTTCTGGTTCAACTTTGGTAGTTGATATATTTCCAAGAATTCGTCCCTTTCTTCTAGGTTGTCCAGTTCATTGGCATATAATTTTTCATAATATTCTCTTGTAGTCCCTTGTATTTCTGTGGTGTCAGGAAGTCATGCACACACAAGAAATGAACAACTTAGGACCAAAAAATCATAAAGCAGAATTTATAGGAAATACAAAAAAATGGCATGATAATCAAATAACAATTCATTATGACTTTGAGTTGAGACAAGATAACATAGACCTATTTCTCTGTGTCCATGTTAAGCACAATTATAAAACATTATAAAATAATAAATGACTGAGAGACAACCAGAAGAACACAGTGGTCGTGAGAAAAAGGGTGAGCTGGTTTGAGACCTGAACTGAAAGAACAACACAGCAGCAGAGTATCTTGTGCTTCTCCCCATCTCCCCTCTGCTCCAACCCAACAGAAGGAGTCCATTTTTGTGTCAGTACTATGCTGCCTTGATATTACACAGCCACAGAAAGGGATGAGATCTTGTCATTTGTGCAACTTGGATGGAGTTAGAAGGTATTATTCTAAGTGAAAGGAGTCAGACTGAGAAAGACAAATGCCATATGATTTCATTCATTTGTGGAATCTAAAAAACAAATGAATAAGCAAACAAAAACCAAAATCAAATCTATAAATACAGAAAACAAAGTGATGGTTGACAAGGGAAGAGGGAGGATGAGCAAAATAAGTGAAAGAGAGTGAGAGATACAGTCTTCTAGTTATGAAATTAGTAAGTCATGGAATAAAAGGTACAGCACAAGGAATATAGTCAGTGGTACTGTAATATTGTATGGTGACAAATGATAGCTACACTTGTGGCGAACATAGCAGAACATATAGAGAAGTTGAATCCCTAAGTTGTACACCTGAAATTAATGTAACATTGTGTGTCAACTATATCAAATAAAAAAAATTTTTAATGATTAAGAATCAATCAAAAGAAAATGAAAAACATATGTATACACTAAAATCATGCATAGAATTGGTTTTATGAAGATCAGAAAATGATGATGGAAGTAATCAAAGAAGGCTTTACTAAACGGAGAAATATGGAGGAGGAGGAGCAAGATGGAGGAGGAGTAGGAGACCTAAATTTCATCTGGTCCCAGGAATTCAGCTAGATACAGATCAAAACCATTCTGAACACCTATGAACTCAACAGGACATCAAAGAAAATAATAGCAGCAACTCTCTGAACAGAAAAGCGAGCACTTTCTGGAAGGTAGGACGTGCAGAGAAGTGAATCCGAGGCGATATTCGGGAAGATAGACGGTGGGGGAGGGGGCGACCATCAGCCACTACCGGCAAGTGATAGAGCCTTGGAGCACAAAATCCAAACTTTTAGAAGTTAGCTCTGCTGAGCCACTCCAGTGGCTAAGCTGGGGGTGGAAACCTCACGGGACAGTGTGGTCTCAGGACCCTCGGGGTCACAGAAAGACCGGGGGTGCCTGAGTGCAGAGAGCTCCCAGGTATGGGAACAGGGAAGCCAGCTGCACAGACGGAGCTGAGGAGTGGGCTCTCAGCTCGGGGTTGCCATAAACTGTGATCTGTGGTACAGTCAGGCCACTGCTCTTCCAGCAGGGACCCAACAAGCAGCAGATCCGGGGAGACTCCCCTTCTCCCCCGGGAGGAGCGGCATGGGAGCACACCACAGGACTTTGCTGGGTTTGGAGACTCCAGACGGGGTTGTGTGCCAGATAGAAACTCTTGGTCACTGGCTGGGTGAACACAGAGTGCAGCCAGAGACCAGGGAGATGAGAGTGATTGACTGCTTTTCTCTGGGGGCTCACTGAGGAGTGGGGTCCTGAGTTCTCGGCTCCTCTGGGGCAGAGATTGGGAGGCTGCCATTTTCACTCCCATCCTCCAAAGCTGTACGGAAAGCTTGCAGGGAACAAAAGCAACAGAGAGCAAACCCAAGCAGATTACTTAGCCAGACTCAGCAAGGGTGATGCAATTCTGCCTCCAGCAAAGACATTTGAGAACCACAGCAACAGACCCCTCCCCCAGAAGATCAGCAAGAACAGCCAGCCAAGACCAAGTTTACTGATCAATGAGAACAGCAGAACTCCAGCGCTAGGGGAATACTGCACATAGAAATCATGGCTTTTTTCCCATGATTCTTTAGTCTTTCAAAGTTAATTTTTTTAATATTTTAAATTTTCTTTCTTTTTCTTTTTCTTTTTTTTTATGAATTTATCTTTTTCCCTTTTTCAACCAACATCTTATCTATCCCTTTTTAAAAAAATGTTTTTATTGTTCATGTTTAGAGTCATATTCTATCCCTTCATAGTAGTTAACCTTATTTTTGGTATATATATATAAGTTGTTCTCTCTTTAAAATTTTGGGATACAGTTTCATCTAACAGACCAAAATATACCCTAAATCTCTAGTGTATGGCTTTGTTCTAGTATCCTGCTGGTTCACATTCTCTCCTCTTTTTTTTTTAAATCCCCTTCTTTCTTTTTGCAACCAACTTCTTATCTTATCAATTCCTTTTATAAAATATTTTATAATTTTCATCATTACAGTCATATCCATCACTTCATCATACTTACCCTTATTTTTGTACATATATAAGTTTTTCTTTCTTTAAAATTTTGGGAGCCACTTTCTTCTAACAGACCAAAATACGCCCAAAGTCTAGTGTGTGGAACTGATCTATGCACCAGCCTGATCATACTTGATAATATTCTAATCAATACGGACATTGGTAAGATGTCGGAACTAGGGTTCAGAATGACGATTATAAAAATACTAGCAGGGCTTGAAAAAAGCATGGAAGATATTAGAGAAACCCTTTCTGGAGAAATAAAGGAACTAAAATCTAACAAAGTCGAAATCAAAAAGGTTATTAATGAGGTGCAATCAAAAATGGAGGCTCTAACTGCTAGGATAAATGAGGCAGAAGAAAGAATCAGTGATATAGAAGACCAAATGATGGAAAATAAAGAAGCTGAGAAAAAAGAGATAAACAACTACTGGATCACGAGGGCGGATTTGAGAGATAAGTGATACCATAAGACAAAACAATATTAGAATAATTGGGATCCCAGAAGAAGAAAGAGAGATAGGGGCAGAAGGTATATTGGAGCAAATTATAGCAGAAAACTTCCCTAATTTGGGGAAGGAAACAGACATCAAAATCCAGGAGGCACAGAGAACCCCCCTCAAAATCAATAAAAATAGGTCAACACCCTGACATCTAATGGTAAAACTTACGAGTCTCAGAGACAAAGAGAAAATCCTGAAAACAGCTCGGGACAAGAAATCTGTAACTTACAATGGTGGAAACATTAGATTGGCAACAGACTTATCCACAGAGACCTGGCAGGCCAGAAAGGACTGGCAGGACATATTCAGAGCACTAAATGAGAAAAATATGCAGCCAAGAATACTATATCCAGCTAGGCTGTCACTGAAAATAGAAGGAGAGATAAAAAGCTTCCAGGACAAACAAAAACTAAGGGTATTTGCAAACACGAAACTGGCCTTACAAGAAATACTGAAAGGGGTCCTCTAAGCAAAGAGAGCCTAAAAGCAACATAGACCAGAAAGGAACACAGACAATATGCAGTAACAGTCACCTTACAGGCAATACAATGGCACTAAATTCAAATCTTTCAATAGTTAACCTGAAGGTAAATAATGCCCCAACCAAAAGACACAAGCTATCAGATTGGATAAAAAAAAAAAAAAAGACCCATCGATAGGCTGTTTGCAAAAGACTCATTTTAGACCCAAAGACACCCCCAGATTGAAAGTGAGGGGGTGGAAAACAATTTACCATGCTAATGGACACCAAAAGAAAGCTGGGGTGGCAATCCTTATATCAGACAAATTAGATTTTAAACCAAAGACTGTAATAAGAGATGAGGAAGGACACTATATCCTACTTAAAGGGTCTATCCAACAAGAAGATCTAACAATTGTAAATAATCTATGCCCCTAACATGGGAGCAGCCAATTATATAAGCCAATTAATAACAAAAGCAAAGAAACACATCGACAACAATACAATAATACTGGGGGACTTTAACAGCCCCCTCACTGAAATGGACAGATCATCTAAGCAAAAGATCAACAAGGAAATAAAGACTTTAAATGACACACTGGACCAAATGGACTTCACAGATATATTCAGAACATTCCATCGCAAAGCAACGGAATACACATTCTTCCCTAGTGCCCATGGAACATTCTCCAGAATAGATCACATCCTAGTCACAAATCAGGTCTCAACCGGTACCAAAAGATTGGGATCATTCCCTGCATATTTTCAGACCACAATGCTTTGAAACTAGAACTCAATCACAAGAGGAAAGTTGGAAAGAACTCAAATACATGGAGGCTAAAGAGCATCCTACTAAAGAATGAATGGGTCAACCAGGAAATTAAAGAGGAATTAAAAAACTTCATGGAAACAAATGAAAATGAAAACACAACTGTTCAAAATCTTTGGGATGCAGCAAAGGCAGTCCTAAGAGGAAAGTATAGAGCAATACAAGCCTTTCTCAAGAAACAAGAAAGGTCTCAAATACACAACCTAACCCTACACCTAAAGGAGCTGGAGAAAGAACAGCAAATAAAGCCTAAACCCAGCAGGAGAAGAGAAATAATAAAGATCAGAGCAGAAATCAATGAAATAAATACCAAAAGAACAGTAGAACAGATCAACGAAACTAGGAGCTGGTTCTTTGAAAGAATTAACAAGATTGATAAACCCCTGGCCAGACTTATCAAAAAGAAATGAGAAAGGACCCAAATAAATAAAATCATGAATGAAAGAGGAGAGATCACGACCAACACCAAAGAAATACAAACAATTATAAGAACACATTATGAGCAATTATATGCCAGTAAATTAGATAATCGGGAAGAAATGGAAGCATTCCTAGAGATGTATCAACTACCAAAACTGAACCAGGAAGAAATAGAAAACCTGAACAGACCTATAACTGCTAAGGAAATTGAAGCAGTAATCAAAATTTCCCAACAAACAAGAGCCTAGGGCCAGATGGCTTCCCAGGGGAATTCTACCAAACATTTAAGGAAGAATTCATACCTATTCTTCTGAAACTGCACCAAAAAATAGAAATGGAAGGAAAACTTCCAAATCATTTTATGAAGCCACCATTACCTTGATCCCAAAACCATACAAAGACCCCATCAAAAAGGAGAATTACAGACCAATATCCTTGATGAACATGGATGCAATATTTCTCACCAAAATACCAGCCAATAGGATCCAAAAGTTCATTAAAAGGATTATTCACCACGACTAAGTGGGATTTTTTCCTGGGCTGCAAGGTTGGTTCAACATCCACAAATCAATCAATGTAATACAATAAATTAATAAAAGAAAGAAAAAAACCATGTGATCCCCTCAGTAGATGCAGAAAAAGCATTTGACAAAGTGCAGCTTCCTTTCTTGATCAAAACTCTTCAGAGTATAGGGATAGAGGGTATATACCTCAATATCATAAAAGCCATCTTGAAAAACCCACAGCGAATATCATTCTCAATGGGGAAAAACTGAGAGCTTTCCCCCTAAGGTCAGGAACACAGAAGGGATGTCCACTATCACCACTGCTATTCAACATAGTACTAGAAGTCCTAGCCACAGCAATCAGACAACAAAGAGAAATAAAAGGCATCCGAATCGGCAAAGAAGAAGTCAAACTCTCACTCTTTGCAGATGATATGATACTGTATGTGGGAAACCCAAAAGACTCCACCCCAAAACTGCTAGAACTTATACAGGAATTCAGTCAACTGGCAGGATAGAAAATCAATGCACAGAAATCAGTGGCATTCCTATACACCAACAACAAGACAGAAGAAAGAGAAATTAAGGAGTCGATCCCATTTACAATTGCACCCAAAACCATAAGATACCTAGGAATAAATCTCACCAAAGAGACAAAGGATCTGTACTCAGAAAACTATAAAATACTCATGAAAGAAATTGAGGAAGACACAAAGAAATGGAAAAACGTTCCATGCTCATGGATTGGAAGGACAAATATTGTGAAGATGTCAATGTTACCTAGAGCAATCTACACATTTAATGCAATCCCTATCAAAATACCATCCACTTTTTTCAAAGCAATGGAACAAATAATCCTAAAATTTGTCTGGAACCAGAAAAGACTCCGAATAGCCTGAGGAATGTTGAAAAAGAAAAGCAAAGCTGGCGGCATCACAATTCCGAACTTCCAGCTCTATTAAAAAGCTGTCATCATCAAGACAGTATGGTACTGGCACAAAAACAGACATATAGATCAATGGAACAGAAGAGAGAGCCCACAAATGGGCCCTCAACTCTATGGTCAACTAATCTTCCACAAAGCAGGAAAGAATGTCCAATGGAAAAAAGACAGTCTCTTCAACAAATGGTGTTGGGAAAATTGGACAGCCACATGCAGAAGAATGAAACTGGACCATTTCCTTACACCACATACAAAAATAGACTCCAAATGGTTGAAAGACCTCAATGTGAGACAGGAGTCTCATCAAAATCCTATAGGAGAACACAGGCAGCAATCTCTTCGACCTCAGCCACAGCAATTCCTTCCTAGAAACATCGCCAAAGGCAAGGGAAGCAAGGGCAAAAATGAACTATTGGGACTTCATCAAGATAAAAAGCTTTCGCACAGCAAAAGAAACAGTCAACAAAACCAAAAGACAACCGACAGAATGGGAGAAGTTATTTGCAAATGACATATCAGATAAAGGGCTAGTATCCCTATAAAGATCTATAAAGAACTTATCAAACTCAACACCAAAAGAACTAATCCAATCAAGAAATGGGCAGAAGACATGAACAGATATTTTTCCAAAGAAGACATCCAAATGGCCAATAGACACATGAAAAAGTGCTCAAAATCACTCGGCATCAGGGAAATCCAAATCAAAACCTCAATGAGATACCACCTCACACCAGTCAGAATGCCTAAAATTAACAAGTCAGGAAATGACAGATGTTGGCGGGGATGCGGAGAAAGGGGAACCCTCCTACACTGTTGGTGGGAATGCAAGCTGGTGTAGCCACTCTGGAAAATATATGGAGGTTCCTCAAAAAGTTGAAAATACAGGTACCACAGGACCCAGCAATTGCCCTACTGGGTATTTACCCCAATGATACAAATGTAGGGATCCGAAGGGGTACATGCACCCTGATATTTATAGCAGCAATGTCCACAATAGCCAAACTATGGAAAGAGCCAAGATGTCCAACGACAGATGAATGGATAAAGAAGATGTGGTCCATATATGCAATGGAATATTATGCAGCCATCAAAAGGAATGAAATCTTGCCATTTGCAACAGCATGGATGGAAATTGAGGGTATTATGCTGAGCAAAATAAGTCAATCAGAGAAAGACATGTATCATATGATCTCACCGATTTGAGGATTTCTTAATCTCAGGAAACAAACACGGTTGCTAGAGTGGGGGTGGGTGGGAAGGATGGGGTGGCTGGGCGATAGACATTGGGGAGGGTATGTGCTATGGTGAGCACTGTGAATTGTGTGAGACTGTTGAATCGCAGACCTGTACTTCTGAAACAAATAATGCATTATATGTTAAAAAAAAAAAGAAGAAGAAGAAAAAGATAGCAGGAAGGGTAAAATGAAGGGGGGGAAATCGGAGGGGGAGACGAACCATGAGAGACTATGGACTCTGAGAAACAAACTGGGGGTTCTAGAGGGGACGGGGGTGGAGGGATGGGTTAGGCTAGTAATGGGTATTAAAGAGGGCATGTATTGAATTGAGCACTGGGTGTTACACACAAACAATGAATCATGAAACACTACATCAAAAACTAATGAGGTAATGTATTGTGATTAACATAAGATAATAAAATAAAATTTAAAAGAAATAAAAATAAATAAAAAAGTAAATAAATGGAGAAATATACCATGTTCATGAGTTGGAACTTTCAACATAACAGAGGTCAATGCTCTACAAATTGATCTATCAGAATACCAACAAGGCTGGCTTGTAAGCAAAAATAAGCTTATTCTAAAATTTATATGGGCAAGCACAAGCCATAGAATAGCTAAAACAATCTTGACAAAAAGAATAAAATGAAAGGAATCACTCCACCCAATATTAAGGCTTCTTATATAGCTAAAGTGTGATATTGGTGGAGGAACATAAAACCAATAAACCAGAGCATAAAACCCCAGAAATATACCCACGTAAGTATGATCAATGGTTTTTGAACAAAAGTGCAAAGCTATGTAATGAAGGAAGTACAGTCTTTTCCACAAATGGTACTAGAGCAATTACACATCTGTGGTGGCTAATTTTATGTGTCAAGTTGGCTAGGCTATGATTCACAGTTGTTTGGTCAAATGCCGTCCAGATTTTGATGTAAAGGTATTTTTTAGATGAAATTAACATTTAAAGCAATAGACTTTGAGTAAAGCAAATTACCCTCCATAATGTGGGTGGGACCCATCCAATCAGGTGAAGGCCTTAAGAGCAAAGAATGAGCTTTTCCCAAAAAAGAAAGAATTCTTCTCCTAACTGCAACATAGAAACCAATATGAATTTCCATCCTGCTGCTCTGCAGGATTCAGAATCAAGACTGAAACATCAACTCTTCCCTGAATTTCCAGACTGCCTGATTGTCTTATAGATTTTGAACTTGCCAACTCCCACTGTTAAATGAACTAATCCTTGAAATAAACCACTCGTTCTGTGTCTGTAAATACACACATACACACATACACACACACACACACACACACACACATTATTGATCCTGTTTCTCTGGAGAACCCTAATACAATATCCATAGATAAAAAAAATCCTGACCTAAATCTCACACCTTATTAAAAAATTCACTCAAAATAAAGGATGTTTAGAAAAACACGTGGCAGAAAAATTGGGGGTATCTAGGACTAGACAAAGAGCTCTTTAAGTTGACTTGGAAGTGTTTATGAAAGCTCATGTGAAGAGAATGAAAATTAAGCTACAGATTAAAAGAAAATATTTACAAGCCACACACCTGACAAAAAAACTAGTATCCAGTATAGAAATCTCAAAACTTGACAATAAAAAAAAAATCCAACTAGAAAATGTGAAAAGGACTTCAAGAGACATTTAACTGACAACAATATATAAATGACACATAAATGCACAAAAAGATATACATCATTAGCCATTAATGAAATGCAAGTTAAATCCACAATGAGATATCACTATCTACCTATTAGAATGGCTAAAATAAAAATTACTGATAACACCAAATGCTGGTGAAGATGCAGAGAAACTGGATATGTCATATATTGCTGATGGGGATGTAAAGAAGTACAGCCATTCTGGAAAATAGATTTCCAATCCCTTAAGAAATTAAATATACATAGTCCACAGGGCTCAGCAACTGCATTCCAGGGAAATGAAAAGTTATGTCCACACAAAAACCTCCACACAAATGTCAATAGTAACTTTATGTGTAACAGCTGAAAACTGAAACAACCCAAATACTTTTTTTAAAAGATTTATTTATTTGAGAGAGAGTGCATGTGAGAATGGGGCATGGGGCAAAGGGAAAGGGAGATTGAGAATTCTCTAGCAGACTCCCTGCTGAGCACAGATCCTGATGTGGGGCTTGATCCCAGGATCCTGAGACCATGACCTGAACCAAAATCAAGAGTCAGGCACTTAACCAAGTGAACCACCCAGGTGGCCCCCAAATACTCTTAAAGGTTAAGAATGAATGGCTAGGGAGGAAGGCAAGATGGTGGAAGAGTGGGGTACCCTGTTTCAACTGGTCCCTTGAATTTAGCTGGATATCTACCAAACCACTCTGAACATCCATGAAATCATCCTGAGATATAAGAATATATATCTGGATCTCTACAAGCAGAAAAGCAGGGCTTTTTGTGAGGTAGGAAGGGTGGAGTCCTGAATCTGCTGGGAGTTATCAGATTACCAGAAGGGGGAGGGAGCCTCCATAAGCTGGGGCCTGAAAAGTGATAGAACACCAGAGTGCAAAATTGGAACCTTTAGAAATCTGCTCCAGAGAGAGACATCCCTCTCTGAAAGGGGCTCTGGAAATGAAAAGGCAGAGTATAGGTAGAGCATTGTGGTCTCGGGATATAAGAAGCCTCAGAGCCAAAGGGGCTTCTTGGACTGGCAGAGTGCCCAAGCAGGGGAGCCAGGAAGCATTTAAGGTCAGCAAGTCCAGGAAGGGTTTCTCAGCTCCGATCGCCATAAACTGCAAGCCAGGCCAGTTGAGAATCGCTTTTCTCTTGGGCAGCCTGAAAAAATCAGGAGCCTGCACCTACAACCAGGCAAAAACTCACACAGCAATAGCAGCCAGGAAAGGGCTCTAGAGCAGCGCCGGGACAAGACCCAGGGGCTGCAGGTGCACGCAAGCCTGGGGCCGCTCGCAGTTTTAGAAGCCTAAAGGGCAGAGATTCTCCCAGGCTCCTGGGACGACCTCTGAGTCACTGTGGGCGCGCACCGTGAGAGGCTGAGGTTTTCTGCGGTGCACACTGAAACTGAGACTGTTTATCCTGGAGGGTACAGTGAAGAGAGACGAATATGAGTCACTGAGGGTGTGCACCACAGGAGGCTGCGGTTTTCCGCACTGCACACGGAAACGGAGACTGTCCTGGAGGATTTAGTGAAAGAGAGCAGGCTGCAATTTCTCGGCTGGGGGCCAGAGGTCTGAGTGTGGCCATTTTTGCTCTAATCTTCAGAAGAAGCTTGGAAAGCCCCCACCAGGGAACAAAAGCACAGATGTCTGGTTCCCACTGAGCTCAACCCCCCAAAAGGGGTTACCTGAGAAACAGCGTGAAAGACCCCTCCCCCAGAAGACAGGCTGGAAGAACAAGAGGAGGACAACCCTATGGATCATACAAGACTAAAATCCCAACGCCAGGGGAAAATTGCATATTGAGCTCCAGGCATTGCCTCACAGCTTCTTTGTTTTTCAAATGATACTCTCTCTTTCTTTTTACTCTTTCTCTTCTGCTTTTTCTCTTTTTTCTTACCTTTTTCTCATCTCAACTAGATGCTTAGTATATCAACTTATATTCCATAGTACCGTTTTACACCTATATTGTCGTGCATTTTCACACCTATATTTTTTATGGATACATTCTTTACTGTAGTCCTTTTTTCACTATTCACTTGTGCTTTTTCACACCTATAATTTTCCACACCTATTTTTGTGCTTTTTCACACCTATATTTTTTATAGATATATGCTTTATTGTAGTCCTTTTTTCACTATTCACTTGTGATTTTTACACCTATTTTTTTATCGATTTATGCTTTATTGTAGTTTTTTTCACTATTCACTTGTGCTTTTTCACATCTCAATTTTTTTGTATTTTTTCACACCTATATTTTTTCACACCTATATTTCAATGCTTTTTCACACCTATATTTTTATAGATATATGATTTATTGTAGTGCCTTTTCACACCTATTTTTTTATAAATATATGCTTCATTTTAGTCCTTTTCTCACTATTCAATTTTACCTTTTCAAATATACAAGTTTTACTTTCCTTGTAAGTTTTAATTTCCTTGTAGTGTCTTCTAACAAACAGAACAAAATACACCCAGAAACAACTGAAACATCCTGCTCTGTCCACACTGAAAGATTATAGTCCACCTTCCCCTCGCCCCCCCTTTTTAAAATTTTTTTAATTTTATAAATTTTATTCTTGTGTTTAATTTTGGCTTTGTTTTCTCTGTAGTGGCTCCTGACTGCTCCAGATTTTCCTAGGGTGCATCTCACTTGGGTCGTGGTTGATATTTTGGACTCTGTACACTCCCTCAACCACCCCTCAACAGAACGACTAGGAGGAAGAACTCCCAACAAAGAAAAGAACCAGAGACAACGGCCTCTGCCACAGGTCTAATGGATATGGATATAAGCGAAATGTCAAGAGACAGAATTCAGGATAGCAATCATGAAGTCAATAGCTAGGCCTGAAAAAAAACATTAACGACAATATAGAATCTCTAATGGCAGAAATGAGATCTAATCAGGCTGAACTAAAAAATGCTATGAATGAGATGCAGTCTAAACTGGACACTCTAACAACCAAGGTAAAAGGGCAGAAGAGAGAATTAGTGATCTAGAAGACAATCTAATGGAAAAAAAGGAAGTGGAGGAAAACAGAGGTAGGCTGCTAGTAGCAAAAGAGAAAGGACTGCAGAGATTAATGATGCCATGAGACATTTCAATGTCAGGAATATTAGGATCCTCAAGGGTATGGGGGGGGGGGCTAGAAGGTATATTTGAGCAAATTATAGCTGAGAACTTCCCTAATCTGGGGAAGGAAACAAGCATTTGAGTCCAGGAGGCCAAGAGGACCCCTCCCAAAATCAATAAAAATAGATCAACACCCCAACATATAATAGTGAAGCTTGCATATTCTACAGCCAAGGAAACAATCCTGAGAATAGCCAGGGAGAAGGGGTTCCTTACATATGGAGGAAGGAACATCAAAATAACATCAGACCTGTCCACAGAGACCTGGCAAGCCAGAAAGGGCTGGCAAGACATATTCAGGGTACTAAATGACAAGAACTTGCAGCCAAGAATACTTTATCCAGCAAGGCTGTCATTCAGAATGGATGGAGAGATAAAGAGCTTCCAGGACTGGCAGAAACTGAAAGAATATGTGACCACCACACCAGCCCTGAAAGAAATATTAAGGGGAATTCTGTAAGCAAAGAGAGACTCCCAGAGTCACATAGAACAGAAAGAAACAGAAAATCTATGAAACAGGGACTTTACAGGCAATAAAATGGCACTAAATTCATATCTCTCAATAGTCACTCTAAATGCAAATGGGCTAAATGTTCCCATCAAAAGACACGGGGTTTCAGATTGGATAAAAAAGCAGGACCCATCCATATGCTGTCTACAAGAGACTCATTTTGAACCTAAAGACACCTCCAGATTGAAAGTGAGGGGAAGAGAAAAATTTATCATGCCCACGGACCACAAAAGAAAGCTGGGGTAGCAATCCTCATATCAGACAAATTAGATTTTAAACCAAAGACCATAGTAAGAGATGTAGAGGGACACTATATTATGCTTAAAGGGTCTATCCAACAAGAAGACCTAACAATTGTAAATATCTATGCCCCCATCATGGGAGCAGCCAACTACATAAACCAACTGTTAATCAAAATAAAGAATCATATTGATAATAATACATTAATAGTAGGAGACCTCAACACTCCACTCTCAGCAATGGACAGATCATCTAAGCAGAAGATCAACAAAGGTACAAGAGCTTTGAATGACATATTGGACCAGATGGACTTTGTAGATATATACAGAACATTCCATCCTAAAACAACAGAATACTCATTCTTCTTGAGTGCACATGGGACTTTCTCCAGAATAGACCACATACTGGGTCACAAATCAGGTCTCAACCAATACCAAAAGATTGAGATTATTCCCAACATGTTATCAGACCACAATGCTTTGAAACTGGAACTCAATCACAAGAAAAAAAATTGGAAGGAACTCAAACACTTGGAAGTTAAAGAGCATCCTGCTAAAGAATGATTGGGTCAACCAGGAAATTAAAGAAGAACTTAAGCAATTCAAGGAACTTAAAAAATTCATGGAAATCAATGAGAATGAAAACACATCGGTCTAAAACCTATGGGATACTGCGAAGGCAGTCCTAAGGAGGAAATACATAGCCATCCAAGCCTCTCTCAAAAAAGTAGAAAAATCCCAACTGCACAAGTTAACCTTACACCTAAAGGAACTGGAGAAAGAACAGCAAATAAAACCTAACCAAGCAGGAGAAGAGAAATAAGAAAGATAAGGGCAGAGATCAATGAAATAGAAACCAGAAAAGCAGTAGAACAGATCAACAAAACTAGACGTTGGTTCTTTGAAAGAATTAATAAGATCGATAAACCACTGGCCAGACTTATCCAAAAGAAAAGGGAAAGGACCCAAATCAATAAAATCATGAATGAAAGGGAAGAGAACATGACTAACACCAAGAAAATAGAAAAAATTATTAGAAATTATTACCAGCAACTATATGCCAACAAATTAAACAACCTGGAAGAAATGGATGCCTTCCTGGAAACTTATGAACTACTAAGACTGAAACAGGAAGAAACAGACAATCAGAATAGACCAATAACAATAACGAAATTGAAGCAGTAATCAAAAACCTCCCAAAAAAAAAGAGTCCAGGGCCAGATGGCTTTGCAGGGGAATTCTACCAAATATTTAAAGAAGAAATAATACCTGTTCTACTGGAGCTGTTTCAAAAAATAGAAACAGAAGGAAAACTTCCAAACTCATTCTATGAGGCCAGCATTACCCTGATCCCCAAACCAGGCAAAGGCCCCATCAAAAAGGAGAATTACAGACCAATATCCCTGATGAATATGGATGCCAAAATACTCACCAAGGTCCTAGCCAATAGGATCCAAGAGTATATTAAAAGGATTATGAATCACGACCTGGTGGGATTTATTCCTGGATGCAAGGGTGGTTCCACATTCACAAATCAATCAACGTGATAGAGCACATTAATAAAAGAAAAGACAAGAACCATATGATCCTCTCAATTGATGCAGAAAAAGCATTTAACAAAATACAGCATCCTTTCCTAATTAAAATGCTTCAGAGTATAGGCATAGAGGGAACATTCCTCAATTTCATAAAAACCATCTATGAAAAGCCCACAGCAAATATCCCATTCTCAATTCTCAAAAGCTCTCAGCTTTTTCCTTAGGGTCAGGAACACGACAGGGATGCCCAATCTCACCACTGTTCAACATAGTACTAGAAGGCAATCAGACAACAAAAAGATATAAAAGGCATTCAAATTGGCAAAGAAGTCAAACTATCTCTCTTCACAGATGACATAACCCAAAAGACTCCACCCGCAAATTACTAGAACTCATACAGCAATTCAGCAATGTGGCAGGATACAAAATCAATGCACAGAAATCAGTTGCATTTCTATACATTAACAATGTAACTGAAGAAAGAGAAATTAAGGAAGCAATTCCATTTACAATAGCACCAAAAACCATAAGATACCTAGGAATAAACCTAACCAAAGAGGTAAAGGATTTATACTCTAAAAACTACAGAAGATTTATGAAAGAAATTGAGGAACACAAAAAAAGATGGAAAAACATTCCATGCTCATGGATTGGAAAAACAAACATTGTTAAAATGTCTATGCTGCCCAGAGCAATCTATACTTTCAATGCCATCCCTACCAAAATACCATTGCCATTTTTCACAGAGCTGGAATGAACAATCCTAAAATTTGTATGGAACCAGAAAAGACCCTGAATCACCAGGGGAATGTTGAAAGAAAAAAAAAAAGCTCGGGGCATCATGTTGCCTGACTTCAAGCTATATTACAAAGCTGTGATCATCAAGACAGCATAGTATTGGCACAAAAACAGACATATATATCAATGGAACAAAATAGAGACTCCAGAAATGGACCCTCAACTCTATGGTCAACTAATCTTTGACAAATCAGGAAAAAATATGCAATGGAAAAAAGACAGTCTCTTCAATAAATGGTGCTCGGAAAATTGGATAGCCAAAAGCAGAAGAATGAAACATTCTCTTACACCATACACAAAGATAAACTCAAAATGGATGAAAGACCTCAAGGTGAGACAGGAATCCATCAAAATCCTAGAGGAGAACATAGGCAGCAACCTGTTCAACATCAGCCACAGCAACTTCTTTCAAGACACGTCTCCAAAGGCCAGGGAAACAAAAGCAAAAATGAACTTTGGAACTTCATCAAGATAAAAAGCTTCTGAACAGCAAAGGAAATGGTCAAGAAAACTAAGAGGCAACCCACGGAATGGGAGGAGATATTTAAAAATGACATTACAGATAAAGGGCTGGTATCCAAGATCTATAAAGAACTTCTCAAATTCAACACCCAAAAAACAAATAATCCAGTCAAAAACTGGGCAGAAGACATGAACAGACACTTCTCCAAAGAAGACATACAAATGGCTAACAGAAACATGAAAAAATGTTCATCACTAGCCATCAGGAAAATACAAATCAAAACCACAATGAGATGCCACCTTACACCAGTTAGAATGGCAAAAATTAACAAGGCAGGAAACAACAAATGTTGGAGAGGATGTGGAGAAAGGGAACACTCTTACACTGTTGGTTGGAATGCAAGCTGGTAGAGCCACTTTGGACAACAGTATGGAGGTTCCTCAAGACGTTAAAAATAGAGCTACCCTACGACCCACCAATTGCACTAGTAGGTATTTACCCCAAAGATACAGATGTAGTGAAAAGAAAGGGCACATGCACCCCAGTGTTCATAGCAGCAATGTCCACAATAGCCAAACTGTGGAAGGAGCTGAGATGTCCTTCAACGGATGAATGGATAAAGAAGTGGTACATATATATAATGGAATACTACTCAGCCATCAGAAAGGATGAATACCCACCATTTGCATCAACATGGATGGAACTGGAGGGGATTATACTAACTGAAATAAGTCAAGCAGAGAAAGATAATTATCATATGGTTTCACTCATATGTGGAACATAAGGGATAGTACGGAGGACCATAGGGGGAAGGGAGAGAAAACTGAAGGGGAAGAAATCAGTGAGGGAGACAAACCATGAGAGAATCTGGACCTGGGAAACAAACTGAGGGTTTCAGAGGGGAGGGGGGTGGGGGATGGCATAGCCAGGTGATGGGTATTAAATAGGGCACGTGTTGTGATGAGCACTGGGTATTATATGCAACTAATGAATCGTTGAACACTACATCAAAAACTAATGATGTAGTTGGCTAACTGAACATAATAAAAAAATAAAAATAAATATAAAGAATGACACTGAAAAAAAAAGAAAGAATGGTTAGGCAAACTGTGGTATATTCATACAATGGTATATTACTCAGCACTAAATATGAACTATTGGACAACATGTGGCTTTCTAGATAGATCCAAAGGATATTACGCTGGGTGACAAAAACTAATCTCTAGAGGTTATTACATAATTCTATTATTATAACATTCTCCAAATGACAGAATTATAGAGATAGAGAACTGATTAGAACACAGCATAGGTCTACAGAGGAAAGGTATGACTACAAAATGAAGCCATGATAGAGGTCCATTTTGGTGATGGAACAGTTCTGTATTTTGATTGTGATGGTGGTTTCATGAATATACACATGTTATATAATTGCACAGAACTACACACACACAACACACACACACATACACATTCTTGTAAAAAGAGATGAAATCTAAATAAGGTTTCTACCAAAGTCAATATCCTGTTTTTTATATTTTACAGGTTAAAGATATTAAGACAATCTGGGTGTAGGATAGACAGGACCTCTCTAACCTATTTTACTTTCCATTAAAGTATAATTATTTCAAAATTAAAAGTTTAATTAAAGAAAAAAAAAGACCACCAATAACTGTGGCTAATCCTGGGTAAATGAATTCTGTGTAATGGTTTTCCTTCTTTTCTCCATTTCAAAAATTATTCAAAGATATATTACATTTATAATTTATATTTCTATTAATTTTGTAATATTAAAACAGTGAAAAAATGTTATAAACACTAAAAATACTGGAAATATGTGTTCTGAAATATAAAGAGAATTTATCTCTAGGTGATGGTACTATGAATGATTTTTTTCCTTTTCTGTATTTTCAAGTCATTTTTGATGTGTATGTATTATTTCATAATGGAAAAATTGCATTAATTTTAATAAACAAAATTCAGCCAGAAAATATAAAATAATAAGGAAGCACTCTAGAACTGATGTAAATTAATTACCACAAAATGTTTAAGCAAAAAAAAGGTGCAAAAGCATTTATAGCATGTATACTACTTTTTAACAAAGGAGATATAAAAAATGTACATATCTGCCCCATTGTGCAAAAAATAAAAGGTAAGATAACTAAAACTAAATAAAAACTAAAATAATAGAAACTAATAATAAAAACTAATTGTTTCTCTATTGGGAGTAGGGGAGAGTAATGAGAATGGATAGGTTTGCAGGGATGGGAATGGAGTAGAAGGATAAAAAATGATTCTCTGAGTACAACCATATATAGTTTTGAATCTTTTTAAAAAAATTTTTAAAGATTTTATTTATTTGAGAGAGAGAGAACACGTGCGTAGGTGTGGGGGGGAGGGTAGGAGCAGAGGGAAAGACACAAGCAGACTTGTGCTGAGCACAGAACCAGTCTTGAGGCTCAATCTCACAAACCTGAGATCACAACCTGAACTAAAATCAAGAGTTGGGCACTTAACCGACTGAGCCACCCAGGTGCCCCTACAGTTTTGAATCTTAAAAATCATTTTATATTTCACATATCAGAAACTAAAATAAAATAAAATGAACAGGACAGGGAGAAATCCAAAAAGCTTACTGTTTTTCAAATGAATAATCTAACCACGTTAAGGAGGAAAAATGAATTAACCCAAATAATTCTTGAATAAAATATTTTTACATACACTTCAGGCTAAGGGCAAAAAGAATTTCATAGTAGAATGAGTTAGCAATTCTGAGATAGGTTAATGTGTATTCCAAAGACATCCAAGGATAGAATTCATATATATCACTGTCAAAGAAAGTGTCAAAGTATATCACTATCAAAGAAAACTGTCACAAATATGAAAAGATAGAAGGCTAGAATGAACCCTATATTATGAATTCAATTTGAAAGTGTAATTTTGACCTCACGCTTTTTAATGTAGACAAGTAGATACAGAAATATATATATATATAAAATATGAGTGAATATACATACATTTATACATATATGCATATATTCATGTATATATATCTATGTTTTCATATGTATGAATCATATATAGATATAGATATACATTTCCTAGCTCTGTCTGCTGATGGGGCCAGAAGTGACACTCTCAATAGGAAAAAGCAAAATTAATACCTAGATCTTGGTTTCTAAATATCATTTCCCATTCAAATGAACCAGGGTTCCTTGGAGAATGGCTGATTTTAGGAACTGGGGCAGGAAACATTCAATCTGAATGTAGAACATTTTGTGATTCTGGAAAGTAAGGAAGCACTCAAAAAGAAAAAAAAAAATCTCACAATGTTAAGAGTTTGTCAAAGAGACAGGAGTCAACGGAAAGAACTCCCAATGGCCAAAGCTAGAAAAACTTGAACAATGAAATCAATAAAGTAGTACTGGATTATAACCCAGACCATAACATAAATATCCATGAGTCTATACTGTTACAAATAAATGACTGAATAAATAAATGGAGAACAGACAAACCTTTGGTGCAGAGGAATTCAAAATAATTTATGTAACTACTGAGCCCCCAAGAAGGTGAAACATAACTTCCTACTCCTTAAGTATGGGCTATGCACAGTAACTTCTTTCAAGGAAATACAGTATGGAAAGGGAAATAAAGAGTAACTTAACAGTGAGAAATTTGACAAATATTACCTCAGGCAGGTGATCAAGGTTAACATCAACACTTGATAATGATATGATGAAAGATACTTTACCTCTGAGGTCTTCCTCCCAAGAATACATAAACCCAGACTAGTCATAAGAGAAACATCAGACAAATCTTAATTTGAGGGACATACTACAGAATACCTGACCAGTTCTCGAAAATGTCAAGGCCATCACTGTCAAGAGAAGCCTATGAATACATAATGAATAAATGTAATGTGGTATTCTGGGTGGAATCCTGGGAAAAACATTAGGTAAAATAAATCTGAATGAAGTATGGAATTTATTTAATATAATGTATGAACATTATTAGTTCATTGACTATAACAAATGTACCATATTATTGTTAGATGTTAGTAATTGGGAAAATTGGATATGTTGCTTATGGGCAAGAGTAATGGTATGTTCTAAAACTGGATATGGTGGTGGTTATACAATTCCATACATTAACCAAGAGCAATGAATTGTATATATCATGGGTGACTATTATTTTAACAAGGCTGTTTAAAAATGAATTGCTTAGTATATTGTCAAAATGAGTATAACTATAAAAAACAATTTGTAAAACACTTGAAATTTTGTAGTTCTAATTACCATAGCAGGACCACACACAGTGCCATCTTGTACAAATGTATCATCTCTATCTTCAGGTGTTTGAAATGTTGTCCATGTATTTTTAGGTTTCTTGTCTGTGATTCGAAATGTAGTTACACACATTTCTTCTCGGACATGTGTGTAAATCACAGATAAATTTGCACGTGATATTAATGCTTTGTGTGGCCAGGCACAAACTAATTTTCCACATAGAAGATTACTAGAAGCATAAGGCAGAAAAAAATTCTCTTATTTACTAAAATAACATAGATTGCTAATATGCGTAAGTTAAAAAAAAAAGTATCTTACTAATTTAACTCCAGGTCTCAACAATATTCTCTCAGAAAACTTTTTGAGCACACTGATTTATGTACGAAGTGGCTCTTTTTGTTCTGTGAGATTATGTGCCAAGAGAAAAATTAATGATATCTGCAATCTGACAGCCCTGGTCTGTCTTATATTAGCTTCTGAAATTTGAGCAAATTATCATCAGTCTTCAATTCTTTCTTTAGTAAAATAGAATAAATCTCACTACAAATATCATTGTTGTAACATTATAGGCACTGAACACATGCCATTTGTAGGCAATGAGTAATATTGTTCAGTTCAGATCATGAAACAAAGAAACCTGTTATAAATTGCCATATATTCTAGGATCTTAGCAATATATAACCTACATCCCAAACGAAATTATAAATTTCTAAATACATACGGATAACTACAAAAGTCTCGACCACAGTTTCCATA
Source organism: Phoca vitulina (assembly GCF_004348235.1). Taxonomy (NCBI): domain Eukaryota; kingdom Metazoa; phylum Chordata; class Mammalia; order Carnivora; family Phocidae; genus Phoca; species Phoca vitulina. Next base: position 5,180,740 of record NW_022589718.1, read on the forward strand.
TCTATCTCCTCTTGTATTTACTTCATCATAACAAGCAAATGGACCACCTCTAGAAGCTAAAAGAAAAAAAAAAAAAACTTAAGTAAATTACAGTACCAATAATCATTGTAGAAATAAAAAACTCACCTTGGAAATTATAATGTGATACCTAAGGAGGTTTATAATTACCTAGCATTAAAAATTTGCTAAGGTAGCTTTTGGGGAGGCAAGATGGCGGAGGAGTAGGGGACCCTGTTTCAACCGGTCCCCTGAATTTAGCTGGATATCTACCAAACCATTCTGAACACCCATGAAATCAGCTTGAGATGTGAGAATATATATCTGGATCGCTAGAAGCAGAAAAGCGCTGCCTGTCACAAAGTAGGAAGGGAGCTTCAGGGAGATAAACAGAAGGGGGGACACCTGGGTGGCTCAGTCGTTAAGCCTCTGCCTTCGGCTGGGGTCATGATCCCAGGGTCCTGGGATCTAGCCCCGCATGGGGCTCCCTGCCTGGGGGGTGGGGGGAGCCTGCTTCTTCCTCTGCCTCTCCCTCTGCTTGTGTTCCCCTTCTCTCACTGTGTCTCTCTCTGTCAAAAAAAAATCATCTTAAAAAAAAAAAGAAGATAAACAGTAAGGAGAGGGCACCTCCATAAACTGGCTCCTGGAAAGTGATGTAACACCTGATCGCAAAAGCATCCTGCGCCAGGGACCTGGCAAAAACTCACAGAGTGGTAGCGGCCAGGAAAGGGCTCTAGAGCAGCGCCCAGACAGGATCCAAGAGCTGTAGGTGCTCGGGACTCATGGTTTTAGAAGCACAAAGGGCAGGGGCACTTCTGGGCCCCTGGGAAGACCTCTGGGAGAGTCACTGCGGTCACACACAAAAATGGAGACTGTTAGTTCTGGAGGGTACAGTGAAGAGAGCCGACTGCAATTTCTCTGCTCTGGGCCAGAGGTTTGGGTGTGACCATTTTTGCTCTGACCCTTAAGGAGGCACGGAAAGCCGCCAGAGAACAAAAGCTCAAAAATCCAATTTCCACTGATCCCACCCTCCTGACAGGGGGCAGGGCAACTCCGCCCAAGCAGGGGTGCCTGAGAAACCGCAGCAGGCCCTTCCCCAGAAGACAGGCTGGAAGAACAAGAGGAGGACAACCCTAAGGTCCCTATAAAACTGTAAAATCCCAACACCAGGGGAAAATAGTATATTGAGCTCCAGTCGTTGCCTCATGGCTTGTTTATTTTTCAGATACAAGTCTCTTTTTCTTTTTATTCTTTCTCTTATGCTTATTCTCTGTTTTTTTTTTTTTTACCTTTTTTCTCATTTCAACCAGATGTTTAATACATCACTTTATATTTCATAGTAGCTTTTTAACTTGTACTTTTTCACACCTATTTTTTTTATAAGTATATGCTTCATTGTAGTCCTTTTTTCCCTATTCAATTTTACCTTTATATAAATACAAGTTTTACTTTCCCTGTAATTTTGGGAAGTAGTGTCCTCTAACAAACAGAACAAAATACACCCAGGAACAACTGAAACACCCTACTTTGTCCACACTGAGAAATTATAGCCCCCCTTCCCCTTGCCCCTCCTTTTTTTCTTTTTTTAAAATTTTTAATGTTTTTTTAATTTTTAAATTTTTAAGTTTTATTCTTGTTTTGGCTTTGTTTTTTTTGGTGGTGGCTTCTGACTGCTCCAGATTTTCCTAGGGTGGATCTTACTTGGGTCATGGTTGATAATTTGGACCCTGTACACTTCCTCAACCATCCCTCAACAAAATGACTAGGAGGAGGAACTCCCAACAAAGAGAAGAACCAGAGACAATGGCCTCTGCCACAGATGGCTATGGATATAAGCGAAATGTCAGAGATAGAATTCAGGCTAACAATTATGAAGTCAATAGCTAGGCTTGAGAAAAGCATTAGTGATAATATAGAATCTCGAAGGGCATAAATGAGATCTAATCAGGCCGAACTAAAAAATGCTATGAATGAGATGCAGTCTAAACTGGATACTCTAACATCCAGGGTAAATGAGGCATAAGAACGAATTAGTGATATAGAAGATAAACTGATAGAAAGGAAGGAAGCCAAGGAGGATAGGGATAGGCAGCTAGAAGCCCATGAGAACAGACTTAGAGAGATCAATGATGCCATGAAATGTTCCAATGTCAGAATTACTGGGATCCATGAGGGGGTGGAGAGAGAGAGAGGAGTAGAAGGTATGTTTGAGCAAATCATAGCTGAGAACTTCCCTAATCTGGGGAAGGAAACAAGCATTTATGTCCAAGAGGCAGAGAGGACCCCTCCCAAGATTGATAAAAATAGAACAACACCCTGGCATATAATAGTAAAACTTGCAAATCTTAGAGCCAAGGAAGCTATCCTGAGAGCAGCTAGGGGGGAAGAGCTTTCTTAAGTATGGAGGTAGGAACATCAGAATAATGATGTACTATATGGTGGCTAACTGAACATAATAAATAAATAAATAAATAAATAAATAATTTTTTTAAAAAATGATTGTACCAGGTTTAGAATTAGATAACATGGCATGGCTTACACCTTGTTTGTTCACAGAGCATTGAATATTTTTATGTATTTGACTTTTTTCTGCCTTTTAAGATATGAGAAATATAAGGTGAAATGTATGTATTAATTAAATTATTAGTTATGTTACTAATTAAATTAACTGTATTAGACTAAAAAAAAAAATTGCTGAGGTAGATCTAGCATTAAAAAGAGAGCTCCTCATTTTAAGCCTGGTAGAATTTGTTCTCTACCAAACAGAAAATAAACAGCAACATTATTCAAATGGCATTATATTATTAGAAATATAAGCAACCATAGCCCTTTGTCCTGTAAATTGTTTATTTTCTGCCTTAGTTTCCTACCCAGTGTGAAAATATAGCTTGTTAGTCCAAACAAAACAGGAGAGAAAGAGTATCTATAATGCAATACTGATAAGAAACCCAAAGAGCATATTTCTTAACTCTTCTTTCATATTAAAGTTCTCATTTCTGTTCCCTCCTATCCTAACAATCACTAAAATAAAAATTTTGAATGGTTCCAGTCCCAGATGGCCACTTAGGAAGACCCTGAACTCACTTCCTTCCATGCTCACACCAAATCTATACCTATTTATAAATTCCTCCTGAAGAACTGCGTACTGGCTGAATGGCTTCTGTACAATGAAAGACAGAAAGACCATACAGAGAACTGCAACAGAGATGGAAACATGGTAACAAAGGAAAGCCCCACCCCTGATGTTACAGTGGGGAGGGATAGGACTGAGGGACCATGAGCAGATTCATCTGTCCTGAATCATAGGGAGAGAAAGCTACAGTTTAAAAGAGCAACTAGAATTTAAGAGATCCAGCCCTAGAACTCCACCAAATGCTGGGAGAGCTGCTGGTACTCTATAGGTCAGAGGGACTGGTGAGTACCACAATTTACATATCCCCTCCACCTTGATAGCATAGCCAAGAGCAGGGTCCTGATGCCACAGCTAGTCAGCTGCTTCAGTGAGCCCTGATTCCCTAGCTCATAAAAGCCCTGGACAACATGGGCACAGAAAAAAAGCTGTGGTTTAAAAGAGCAACTAGAATATAAAGGAATTAGTCTCAGAATCCTGCCTCATGGCAGGGAAGCTCCTGGAACTCTACTTGAGTTTGTGGGGTTGGCAAGCACCACAATTTGCATCCTCTTTCCACCTTGATAGCATGGACAGGAGAGAGACCTAAGTTCCCTAGTTGGCCTACCACCTCAGTGAGCCCCATGACCCTAGCCCACACCATGCTCAACAATCCCACCAAGGTGGCCCAAACACTGTGCACCAGGACACCCCTGGTCAGTGCTCACTACAGCTCCAGCCATCTTGCCAAAATGACACAGGTGTTAAGCACCTGGAGAACACACTAGGCCCATGCCACCTTGGCTACAGATGGCTTGCCCGGAAACCCCCAGCTCAGAATGCCCTGGGACCTCCCAGCTCACATCTGCTTCAGCTCCAGACACCCCATAAGAGCAACCCCTGCACAGAGTGCCCTGGGATGCCTAGCCCTTACCCTGCCTTGCTCCAGCTACCCTGCCAGGGTACCATCTGCATGAAGTGCCTTAGGACAACATGGACTGCACCAACCTCAGCTTCAGCTATCCTGCCAGTATGCCCTCTGTGGAGAAAGCCCTGGGACCCCCCCCCCCCCCCGATTAGGAAAGAATAAAGATCAGAGTAGAAATAAATGAAAAAAGAATTTAAAAAGATAGAAAAGACCAATGAAATAAAGAGCTGGTTGGTTCTTTGAAACAATAAACAAAATTGATAAACCTTTAGCCATACTCATCAAGAAAAAAAGAGAGAGGACTCAAAAAAATGAAATCAGAATTGAAAGAGAAGTAACAACTCACACCACAGAAATACAAAGAATTATAAGAAACTACTATGAAAAATTATATGCCAATGAATTGGACAACCTAGAAAAAACACATAAATTCCTAGAAACATAAAATCTATCAAAACTGAATCAAGAAGAAATAGAAAATCTGAACACACATGAAATTGAATCAGTAATCAAAAAACTACCAAAGCATAAAAGTCCAGGACCAAAAGGATTCACAGGTGAATTTTACCAAACATTTAAGGAAGAGTTAATACCTATTCTCCTCAAACTTCCAAAAAATAGAAGGAAAGCTTCAAATACACTCTACTGCAGCCAGCATCACCTTGATACCAAAACCACATAAACACATGACAAAAAGGAAACCTATAGGTCAATATCTCTGAGGGACATACATGCAAAATCCTCAACAAAATATCAGCAAATCACATCCAACAATATATGAAATGGATCATTCATCATGATCAAGTGGGATTTATTCTGGGGATGCAGTGATGGTTCAATATTTACAAATCAATCAATATGATACACCACATTAACAAAACAAGGGATAAAAATCATATAATCATCTCATTAGAAGAAGAAAAAGTATTTGACAAAGTACAACAGCCATTCATGATAAAAACCCTCCACAAAGTGGGTTTAGAGGGAATATACCTCAATGCAATAAAGGTCATATATGAAAAACCCACAGATAACATCATACCCAATGGTGAAAAACTGAGCAAATTTCCTCTAAGATCCAGAATAAGACAAGAATGTCCCACTCTCACCACTTTTACTCAACATATTACTAGAAATTCTAGCCACAGCAATTAGGCAAAAAAAGATATTAAAGGTATTCAAATTTGTAAGGAATAAGTAAGTCTCTATTTGCAGAGGACATGATACTGCATATAGAAAACCCTAAAGATTCCACCAAAAGAACTATTAGAAGTAATAAATGAGGTGGGCGGAGCAAGATGGCGGAGGAGTAGGAGACCTGGAATATTCTGGTCTCAGGAATTCAGCTGAATGGGGATCAAACCATTCTGAACACTTACAAACTCAACAGGAGATCAAAGAAAATAATAGCAACAACTCTCTGAACGGAAAAGCGACCACTTTCTGGAAGGTAGGACTTGCGGAGAAGTGAATCCGAGGCGATATTCGGGAAGATAGATGGTGGGGGAGGGGGCCTCCGTCGGCTGCTTCTGGCAAGTGATAGAGCCGCGGAGGACAAAATCGGAACTTTTAGAAGTCGGCTCCGCTGAGGGACGTCGCTCCAGTGGCTAAGCGGGGGGTGGAACCCTTGTAGGACAGTGTGGTCTCAGGACCCTCAGGGTCACAGAAAGACTGGGGGTGCCTGAGTGCGGCAGAGCCCCCGGGTATTGGAGTGGGGAAGCCAGCTGCAGAGACGGAGCCAGGGAGTGGGCTCTCAGCTTGGGGTTGCCATAAACTGTGATCCGCGGCACAGTCGGGCCACTGCTCCTCTAGCAGGGACCAACAAGCGGCAGATCCGGGGAGACTCCCCTTCCTCCCCCGGCAGGAGCGGCGCAGGAGCACACCCCAGGGATATGCTGGGATTGGAGACTCCACACCGGGTCGTGTGCCAGGGATAGAAACGCTCGGTCACAGGCCGGGTGAGCACGGAGCGTGGCTGGAGACCAAGGAGATGGGAGTGACTGACTGCTTTTCTCTGGGGGCGCACTGAGGATTGCGGCCCCAAGTTCTCGGCTCCTCTGGGGCAGAGATTGGGAGTCCGCCATTTCACTCTCGTCCTCCAAAGCTGTACAGAAAGCTTGCAGGGAACAAAAGCTCCCAAGAGCAAACCTGAGCAGATTACTTACCCCAGCAAAGGCTATGCTGTCTGCAAGAGACTCATTTTAGACCCAAAGACACCCCCAGAATGAAAGTGAGGGGGTGGAAAACCATTTACCATGCTAATGGACATCAAAAGAAAGCTGGGGTGACAATCCTTATATCACACAAATTAGATTTTAAACCAAAGACTCTAATAAGAGTTGAGGAAGGATACTATATCCTACTTAAAGGGTCTATCCAACAAGAAGATCTAACAATTGTAAATATCTATGCCGCTAACACGGGAGCAGCCAATTACATAAGGCAATTAATAACAAAAGCAAAGAAACACATCGACAACAATACAATAATACTGGGGGACTTTAACACCCCCTCACTGAAATGGACAGATCATCTAAGCAAAAGATCAACAAGGAAATAAAGACTTTAAGTGACACACTGGACCAAATGGACTTCACAGACATATTCAGAACATTCCATCCCAAAGCAACAGAATACACATACAGAAGAATGAAACTGGACCATTTCCTTACACCACACACAAAAATAGACTCAAAATGGTTGAAAGACCTCAATGTGAGACAGGAGTCCATCAAAATCCTAAATCCTAAAGGAGATCACAGGCAGCAACCTCTTCGACCTCAGCCGCAGCAACTTCTTCCTAGAAACATCGCCAAAGGCAAGGGAAGCAAGGGCAAAAATGAACTATTGGGACCTCATCAAAATAAAGAGCTTTTGCATAGCAAAAGAAACAGTCAACAAAACCAAAAGACAACCGACAGAATGGGAGAAGATATTTGCAAATGACATATCAGATAAAGGGCTAGTATCCAAAATCTATAAAGAACTTATCAAACTCAACACCCAAAGAACAAATGATCCAATCAAGAAATGGGCAGAAGACATGAACAGACATTTTTCCAAAGAAGACATCCAAATGGCCAATAGACACATGAAAAAGTGCTCAACATCGCTCGGCATCAGGGAAATCCAAATCAAAACCTCAATGAGATACCACCTCACACCAGTCAGAATGGCTAAAATTAACAAGTCAGGAAATGACAGATGTTGGCGGGGATGCGGAGAAAGGGGAACCCTCCTGCACTGTTGGTGGGAATGCAAGCTGGTGTAACCACTCTGGAAAACAGTATGGCGGTTCCTCAAAGAGTTGAAAATAGAGCTACCATACGATCCAGCAATTTCACTACTGGGTATTTACCCCAAAGATACAAATGTAGGGATCCGAAGGGGTACGTGCACCCCGATGTTTATAGCAGCAATGTCCACAATAGCCAAACTGTGGAAAGAGCCAAGATGTCCATCGACAGATGAATGGATAAAGAAGATGTTGTATATACATATACAATGGAATATTATGCAGCCATCAAAAGGAATGAGATCTTGCCATTTGCAATGACGTGGATGGAACTGGAGGGTGTTATGCTGAGCGAAATAAGTCAATCAGAGAAAGACATGTATCATATGACCTCACTGTTTTGAGGAATTCTTAATCTCAGGAAACAAACTGAGGGTTGCTGGAGTGGGGGGTGGGGTGAGAGGGATGGGGTGGCTGGGTGATAGATATTGGGGAGGGTATGTGCTATGGTGAGCGCTGTGAATTGTGCAAGACTGTTGAATCCCAGATCTGTACCTCTGAAACAAATAATGCAATATATGTTAAGAAAAAAAAAAAGAAGAAGATAGCAGGAGGGGAAGAATGAGGAAATCGGAGGGAGAGACAAACCATGAGAGATGATGGACTCTGAAAAACAAACTGAGGGTTCTAGAGGGGAGGGAGGTGGGAGGATGGGTTAGCCTGGTGATGGGTATTAAAGAGGGCACGTTCTGCATGGAGCACTGGGTGTTATGCACAAACAATGAATCATGGAACACTACATCAAAAACTAATGATGTAATGTATGGTGATTAACGTAACAATAAGAAATTTTTAAAAAAAGAAGTAATAAATGAATCAGTAAAATTGCATGATACATAATTAATACACAAAATTTGGTTGCATTTGTGTACATTAATAATGAAGTAGCAGAAAGATAAATAAAGAAAACAACTCCTTTCACATGCACCAGAAATAATAAAATACCTAGGAATAAACTTAACTAAGAAAATGAAAGACCTATACTCTGAAAACTATAAAACATTGATGAAAGAAGTTGAAGACAACACAAAATAATGGAAAGATATTCCATGCTCGTGGATTGGAAGAATCAATATTATTAAAATGTTCATACTACCCAAAGCAATCAACAGATTCTATGCAATCCCAATCAAAACACCAACAGCATTTTTCACAGAACTAGAACAAATAATATTCAAATTTTTATGGAACCATGAAAGACCTCAAATAGCCAAAGCAATGTTGAGAAAGAAAAACAAAGCTGGAGGTATCACAATCCCAGATTTCAAGATATTCAGCAAAGCTGTAGTAATCAAAACACATGGTACTGGAACAAAATAAACACATAGCTCAATAGAACTTAATATAAAGACCAGAAATAAACCCACACTTATGTTGTCAATCAATCTATGACAAAGGAGGCAAGAATATACACTGGGGAAAAGACAGTGTCTTCAATAAATAGTGCAGAAAAACTGGACAGCTACATGAAAAAGAATAAAAATGGACCATCTTCTCACACCATACACAAAAATAAATTCAAAATGCATTAAAGACCTAACTATAAGGCACAAATCCATAAAACTCCTACAAGAAAACATAGGCAAAAATTTCTTTGACATTGATCATAGCAACATTTTTCTAGATATGTCTCCCCAGGCAAGGGAAACAAAAGCAAAAATAAACTATTAGGACTACACCAAAATAAAAAGCTTTTGCATAGCAAAGGAAACCATCACCAAAGCAAAAAGGCAACCTACTAAATAGGAGAAGATATTTGCAAATGATATACCCAATAAGGGCTTAATATCCAAATTATGGAAAGAACTTATACAACTCAAGTCCAAAAAACCAAACAATCCAATTAAAAAATGAGCAGAGGACCTAGATAGACATTTTCCAAAGAAGACATGCAGATGGCTAACAGACATCTGAAAAGATATTGATCACTAATCATCCTGAAAATGCAAATAAAAACCAAAATGAGACATCACCTTACGCCTCTCAGAATGACCAGAATCAAAAAGAAAACAAAAAATAAGTGATGGAAAGGATGTAGAGAAAAAGGAACCCTTGTGCACCATTGGTGGGAATGTAAATTGGTATAGTCCCTGTTGAAAACAGTATGGATGTTCCCTGAAAAATTAAAAATAGAAATATCATATGATCCAGTAATTCCACTACTGGGTATTTACCCAAAGAGAACAAACAGCCAAAAAAAAAAAAAAAAATTTGAAAAGTTATATGCACCCCTATATTTACTGCAGCATTATTTACAGTAGCCAAAATATGGAAGCAACCCAAGTGTCCATCAATATATGAACGGCTAAAGAAGATATAGTGTGTGTGTGTGTGTGTGTGTGTGTAATGGAATATTACTGAACCATAAAAAATAATGAGATCTTGAGATTGGTGACAACATTTATGGACCAAAGGGTATTATGCTAAGTGAAATAAGTCAGACAAAGAAACTATCATATGATTTCACTTATATGGGGAATCTAAGAACAAAACATATTAACAAACAAAAAGCAGAAACAGACCCATAAATACAGAGAACAAACGGATGGTAGCCAGTGGGTGTGGGGGGAAGATGGGCAAATGACTGAAGGGTAATGGGATATACAGACTTCCAGTTATGGAATGAATAATCATGGGGATAAAAGTTACAGCATAGGGAATACAGTTAATATTGTAATAGCATTGTATGGTGACAGATGGTAGCTACACTTGTGGTGAGCATAGCAAAATGCATAGAGTTGTTGAATCACGATATTATACACCTGAAACTAATGTAACATTGTGTGTCAACTATACTTCAATAAAAAAAGAGCTATTTAATTTTAAAATCAGGAAGGACACCAATGTTCATCTACTTCACCCTTTTATATGTTTAGTTATGTCTAATTTTAAAATCATAAAAAATTCAAATGTAATAATAGCTGCCCTATCACTATGACTTGGTGATTTAGAGGTGCATTGTGTTGATCATGTTAATCACATGTAATAAAACCTGAGATCTTTTGTTGTCACCACTATTAACTGGCAAAGGAGCTCCCTTCAGCAATTTCACAGAGTTTCATAGTTGGAGGACATGATCAATAAACTTCATTCTCTCTCTTGACACAATCCATACATGTAAAAGATGCTACAAAACAAGTCAAAATAGATTTGTGAGCAGAATCCAACTGTCTTTTGAAAAGACCTACTCTTGAACTAATCAGTAAGTAATTAGCTTCTTTTTGTTTTGTCCCAAATTTGATTTGATTTGATTTGATTTGATTAAATCTAATTTGAACTTCTTGATTCCCACAAATTTTATCCAAGGGCCAGGATTAAAATGGTGCAAAATTTAAGGGGGTACAGGAGCAAAAATTCAATAATCAAATAATATCTTAACTCAATATTTTTAAAAATCAAAATTAATGGCAAGAAAAATTCATGATAAACAAAATACAACATTTTAGATAGGGACAGGTCATTGTCATATAACACTGCTTTACTGCCATTGGAACAGCTCTTTCCAATCAGCCCTTAGTTCCTTTGAGTGGCTTGGGGAGCTAGGTCAGTAACCTGCTCCATCTTCTTCCACACACTGGAGGAAAATTGAAAGCAGCAAAATGCAGGTTATCTCCAAGATTGCTCCTGGGATCTCCCACCACTCTGAAAAACCCAACATCTTCTTTGTGGCCTTTTTCAGCTCAACTTCTGGGACTTAGGATGGCAGTATTTCTGCATTGTTCTCTTGACTATCAAAGCCCAATGCTCTGGCCATCCCACTCCTGACCTAAATTTTCTTTTCTTCCCAAGACTATGTCTGCTCTGGTTCCATTACATAACTCTCCTTTGGCCCTAAAAGATTCAGGCCTTTTGGGCATCAACCTTCCTACTCTTGCCTCTATTTTGCAGGCTTTGAACTGATATCACTGCAAGACCCAAAAGCATGAAAGAAGACAGTGATTGGAAGTTAAGTTTGGGACATTCTGGAACATGACCTTGACTCTGCTATTTCCAGAAGCCAGTGGGTGCACGTTCTTGAACAGACAATGCCAAGAGCTAGTCACATCAGGAACTGCAATGACCTGCTGTGAGAATGCTGTTTGCAGAGATTCTAATAAGGTAGAGGCATCAAGAAAATGCATTTTTCACCTGGTAGGGCCCAGTAAAAGCCAATAACTGGGTTTTTCTTGTTTGTTTGTTTGTTTTGGTTTTTTGTTTGTATCTGTTTTGTTTATGTAGCTGCAAGAATCTCTAGGGCAAAGATATTTATTTTGTGATTTTTATGTAATTGTTTGCCTTAGTTGTTAATTCTTTGTATTTTATAACTGACTGTGCTTCCCACCACATTTTATTCCCATGGCAGGACTGTAATGAAGGTAGGCAGGTATTTATGTTTCTGTTTATGGGTGAGGAGACCCAGTTTCTTGCACTTGGTGACACTTAGTGACATTAAGCCCAATGTTCAAGAGTATGAAAAGCAGCTACTCCTAAATATGTCCACATAGAGGATTGCAGCAATTGAAGTACAGAGTAAATACAATCAAAAGGAAGCATCACTGGGGTGCCTGGGTGGCTCAGTCGGTTGAATAACCGACTATTGATTTTGACTCAGGTCATGATCTCAGGGTTCTGGGATCGAGCCCCATATCAGGCTCTGCATTCAGTGGGGAGTCTGCTTGAGATAGTCTCCTTCCCTCTCCTTCTGCCCCTCCCCCCATTCTCTCTACTCTCTAAAATAAATAAGTAAAATCTTTATTTAAAAAAAAGGAAGCATCAACTTAGTCACCTGTGATTTAATATCTGAGACAGAGAGAGGGAAAAGGTGAGCTACTTCCATAAAATGCTTCCATGTAAAAATACTTCAGGCCCCACACATCAATGGAATTTATCAATAATTCTCTAAACATTAATGTATTGAATTCTCAAATCAAAAAGCATAGAATGGCTTAATGGACAATAAAACCAGACCCAACTACACTGCCTACAAGAGACTCACTTGAGCTTTAAGGTCACACAGAGGCTCAAAGTGAAAGGATAGTAAAATATATTTCATGAAAGGGGTAACCAAAAGAGAGCAGGGGTAGCTATATTTATATCAGGCAAAATAGACTTTAAGCCAAAAAACAGTAACAAGAGACTAAGATAGTGATGTAATTTAAGGAGGTCAATTCATCAAGAAGATATAACAATCAAATATATATGCACCCAACAACAGAGCACCTAAATATATTAAGCAAATACTAACAGCTCTAAAGGGAGAAAAAGACAACAATATAGTAATAGTAGAAGTCAACAACCACTATCTACAATTGATAGATCATCCAGACAGAAAATCAACAAGGAAATGTTGGACTTGAATCATACATTGTTCCAAAGGGAACTAACAGACATATTCAGAATATTCTATTCAACCACAGTAGCATTCACATTATTCTCAAATGCACATGGCACATTATCCAGTACAGAGCACATGTTGGGTCACAAAACAAAGCCTAGAAATTTTAAGAAGACTGTCAGTCTTTTCTGACCACAATGGTTAAAACTAGAAATCAATAACAGAAGTAAAATTAGAAAATTAAAAAAAATATATGTGCAGATTAAACAATATACCCCTGAATAACGAATGGTTCAAAGAACTTATCAAAAGAGAAATTAAGAAAAGTCCTAAATAAAAATAGAAGCATAATGTAGGAAAACTTATGGAATGTTAAAGACCCTAAATAGTCAAAGCAATCCTGAGAAAGAACAAAACTAATGGCAACACACTTCCTAGATTTCAAACTATACTACAAAGCTATAGTGATAAAAACAGTATAGTACTGGCATAAAAATGGAGAGACCAGTGGAACAGAATCAAGAGTCCAGAAATAAACCACACAGATACAGTTCACTAATATTTGACAAGGGTGCCAAGAAACTCAATGTAGAAAAGAAAGTCTCTTCAATAAATGGTGCTGAGAAAGCTGTATAACCACATGCAGAAAAATGAAATTAAACCTCTACCTTATACCTCTCATAGAAATGAACTGAAGATAAACTAAAGACTTAAACATAAGACCTGAAACAATAAAACTCCTAGAAGAAAACACAGGAAAAGCACTCCTTGACATTGGCCTTGGCAGGGATTTCCTGGATATGACACCAAAACCATAAGCAACAAAAGCAAAAATAAATATGTGGAACTACATCAAACTTTTTAAAAAGCTGTTTCACAGCAAAAGAAACAATAAAATGAAAAGACAACCTAAAAGAGGAAAGGAAATATTTGCAAATCATATATCTTTTAAGGCATTAATATCCAAAACATATAAAGAACCCATACAACTCAGTAGAAAAAAAAAAAAAAATCAAATAAATTGATTAGAAAATGGGCAAAGGACCTGAATAGACATTTTGTAAAGAAGACATACAAATGGCCAACAGGTACATGAAACATCACTGATCATCAGGTAACTGCCAATCAAAACCACAGTGAGATATCACCTCACACCTGTTATGTTTGTTATTATAGAAAAGATAAAAATAACAAATGTTGGCAAGGATTCAGAGAAAAAGGAACCCTTGTATACTGTTGGGAATGTAAATTGGTTCAGCTACTACTGAAAACAGTATGGAAATTCTTCAAAATCTTAAAAATAGAACTATCATATGATCCAGCAATTCCACTTCTGGGTATTTATCCAAAGGATTTGAAATCATGATCTCAAAAAGGTATGTTCACTCCTATGTACATTGTAGCCTTATTCACAATAGCCAAAATATGTAAACAACCTGTGTCCATTAAGGAATGAATGTAAAAGAAAATGTGATATATCTATATTATTCAACCATGAAAAGCAGAAATTCCTGCCATTTGAGACAATCTGGATAAACCTTAAAGGCATTACACTAAATGAAATATATCAGAGAAAAATAAATCCTATATGATATCACTTATACGTAGAATCTAAAAAAGCCAAACAGAGAAACAAGGAGCAGTTTGGGGTTTTGCATAGTAGAAATAGGGAAATATTAGTCAAGGGTACAGACTTCCAGTTATAATATTAATACATTCTGGAGATCTAATGTACAACATTTGGTTATAGCTAATAAACACCATATTATATATTTGAAAGTTGCTGAGAAAGTAAGTCTTCAAAATTCTCACCACAAAAAAGAAAGGGTAATTATATGGCAGGATGCAGGTGTTAACCAATGCTATGTGATAATCATTTTGCAATATCTGAATGTATCAAATCAACATGTTGCATGCCTTAAACTTACACAGTATTATATATCAATTATATCCTAATAATATTGGAGGGAAAAGATATTTCAGAGGGAAAAAGACATCAGCAACATGGCAGTGTAGGAAGCCCTGGACTCCCCTTTCCACTCACAAAGTCACTGGTTCAGCTTCAATTCATGGATTAATTTTCTTTGTGATGAACCCTAAATTAAATGAAAGACTCCTTTACTCTGGGAGAATGCAAAACCAGACTCACCAAAGCCAGTAGGGAGATTCAAGACACCCTCTCATCAGCAACCTTACCACAGTGCAGTGTCTTACAAGCAGGAAGAGATCATCTAGCTCGCTGCTTCACCCAGCAGAGAAGGATTTGCTTGGAGGTCCAACATGCGTACATTTTCAAGGGGGCTGCCCAAAGACCTGGAATCTGTATTGCCAGTTCTGGGAGCTCTGATGGGTCTGAACTGTCTGGATGTCCAGGGACTATAGGGGTGGCAGCTTGAGCTAGTAGTCATCAATGGTACTCCCTCTGCTCAACACCAAGTGAGTGGATAAATAATCCCAGTTCTCAGCTTCCCCTTTGGGAAGCAAAGACTTGATCCATTCATCCAGAGCCCGAAGTACCAAACAGAAATCATGAAGCTGACAATACACTAACAACTGAAAAATGCACTAGAGGGGTTCAATAACAGACTAGACCAAGCAAAAGGAATGATCAGTGAACTCAAAAAGAGGTCACTGTAAATTATTAAGAACAGCAAACAAGATAAGAGAATGAGAAAGAGTAACTTAAGGGACTTATAGGGCACCATCAATGAGACTAATATATGCATTATGAGAGTTCCAGAAAAAGAATAGAGAAGGAAAGGATCAGGAAGCATATTCAAAGAAATAATGGTTAAAGAACTTCCCAAGTCAGAAGAAGGAAATGGATATCTAGATCGAGAAAATCCAAAGAACCTCAAATAAGGTGGGCCCAAAGAAATCCATAACAAGACACATTATAATAAAATTGTCAAAATTCAAAGACAAAGAGAGAATTTGACAGAAAAAAAAAAAAAAGTGAGTTCTCACATACCAAGGAAACCCCATAAGGCTATGAGGGAATTTTTCAGCAGAAACCTTATAGTCCAGAAGGCAGTGGGATGATATTCAAAGCACTGAAAGAAAAAGCTGCCAACAAAGAATACTATATCAGGCAAAACTGCCCTTCAAAAATTAAAGGGAGATAAAATCATCCCAGACAAACAAAAGCTAAATGAGTTCATGACCACTAGACCTCCCTTCCACAAAATGCTAAAGATAGTACTGCCAGCATTATGGTGGCATAAGACATCCCTCCTTTTTGTGCCTCCCTTTTAATAAAAAATCCACATATATTTATTATACACCAGGTCTATTTTAGACACTCAAGGAAGAACAGAAGATGGAGAAAGAGAGTTCCCAAGCTTTAAGAAATTAAAGATTTACATATAAACACATAAAACATGATATTAAAAGAGCTAATGGGCTTCAGAGTAAGGAAATACTGCAATGAAGCTTTAAAAAACTTTTAGCTGGGGTGCCTAGGTGGCTCACTAGGCTGTGTCTGACTTCGGCTCAGGTCATGATCTCAGGGTTCTGGGATCGAGCTCCATGTAGGGCTCCCTGCTCAGCAGGGAGTCTGCTTGTCCCTCTCCTTCTGCCCTTCCCTCTGCTCATGCTCTCTCTCCCTCTCTCCCTCAAATAAATAAAATCTTTTTAAAAAAGCTTTTTAGCTGAATTATTTTAAATAATATTAAAGACAGATAGTGTCTACATATCAAAAATTGGGGTTTTTTTGTCTTTCCACAAATTTTATTGTGTTAAAATACAAAATAAAGTTTACCATCTTAACCATTTTTAAGTGTACAGGTTAGTGATATTAAATACATTCATGTTGTGTAGCTGTCACTACCATCCATTCATAACTTTTCATCTTGTAAAATTGAAACTCTATACTTATTAAACAATAACTCTCCATTCCTCCTCCTCCCAAGTCCCTGGCAAATACCATTATACTTTCTACATCTATGATTTTGACTATGTTAGGTACCTCACAGAGTATTTGTGTTTTTGTGACTGGCTATTCCACTTAGCAAAATTGTCCTCAAGATTCATCCATGTGTATAATATTGCAAAATTTCTATCCTTTTTAATGTAGAATAAAATTCCATTGTTTGTTTGTATATACCACATTTTTCTTTTTCCATACATCTATTGATGGACACTTGTGTTGCTTCCAAATTTTAGCTATTCTCAATAATGCTGCTATGAACATGGGTGTACAAATATCTCTTCCAGACACTGCTTTCAATTCTTTTGGTTATAGTCTCAGAAGTAGGAATGCTGGATCATATAGTAATTCTATTTCTAATTTTAGAAGAACAATCATCTATTTTTCACAGCAGCTTGTATCATTTTACATCCCACCAATAGTGCACAAGGGTTCTGATTTCTCTATATACTCACCCATCCTTGTTGGAGTTTTGTGTTGTTGTTGTTGTTGTTGTTTTTGTAGCCATCCTAATGAGTGTGAAACTGTGGTTTTGATTTATATTTCCCTAATGATTAGTAAAGGTGAGCTTCTTTATCTTATTTGGAGAAATGTCTATTCAAGTTCTTTGCCCATTTTTGAATTGGACTATTTGTTTCTTGTTGAATTTTAGGAGTTTTCCATATATTCTGGATATTAATTTCTTATCAGATACATGATTCATAAATATTTTCTCCCAATGAAACTATAAAACAGCCAGAGAGCAATTAATAAGATGGCCCCTTGTTTTGGGCCAGGTAACTCTGTTGTAGGAACTGTTCTGTGTATTGTAGAATGTTTAGCAGCATCCCTGACTTTTACCTTCTAGAAGCCAGTAACAGTCCTGCCCCAGTTGCAAAAACCAAAAATGTCTGCAGGCATTGTGTCTAGTAGGCAAAGGCCATGAATACTGCTGAATGTACTATAATGCACAGAATGTACTACAATACACTATTCCCACCTCTCACAACAAAGAATTATCTGGCCTAAAATATCAATAATGTTGACATTGAGAGACCCTGATGTGATTGTTGGGTTTGTATGCACATTCCTTTAGGTGCTACACGACTTCATTTGGAGACAAATACTCCTAATAATGTATGTGACTTTACAACTAGTGAGACCTCCTACCTTTTAGAGGATAAACATCTCCACAAACTAAATGATGCTAAAACTTTAACATCATTTTATATTATACCTAAATATTAAGTTTCTGCATATGCAAAAGTAACACTGAAGAGCATACCATAGGAGCTAGACTTCTACAAAAACAAAATTTGCTAAGGAATTTAGAAAAGGACACACATTTTACCCCATAAGCATATTTTGGTCAGAAACTAATAATTTAGTGGCACATAATGATTTGTGTTAGGTCTGTGAATAAGACTTTATTGGCTGTTGCCTATAAATCATATATCATTCTTATCTTGGAAAGCTAATGCCTTCAGAATTCTATTAAGCCCAGGGTGCCTGGGTGGCTCAGTCGTTAAGCATCTGCCTTCGGCTCGGGTCAGGATCCCAGGGTCCTGGGATTGAGCTCTGCATCGGGCTCCCTGCTCCTCAGGAAGCCTGCTTCTCCCTCTCCCACTCCCGCTGCTTGTGTTCCCTCTCTCGCTGTGTGTCTCTCTGTCAAATAAATAAATAAAATCTTAAAAAAAAAAAAAAGAATTCTATTAAGCCCTACTCAAGACCTTTCTGGTTAACCAGTGTCCATGGCAGATCACAGATGACCTAGTCAAAGAATTTTAGTTAATTTGGATTGAAACACAGTTATGGTTGAGGAAAATTTTTCAGCTCCAAAACTTTCAATTTCCTTTTGCCCCCAAGCTCTGCCGGAGGCTCACAAAATGTGATTGTTTTTCAAAAATAAATACAAAACCTAATTGATAGTCAGGCCCAGACTTATCATGTCCTAAATGCATTAACACAAGTAATCACTAGGATTGGAGAAATATTTCTTCAAAATCAAGATGCTTTAGATATTATACTTATCTCCAAGAAATTTGTAATACTTTGGGAGAAGACTATTGTACTTAAATATCTGTAGTTCTCACAGAGAGCTTTAAATCACTCAAAATCACTGCTAATACTAAAGAAACAATAAACAAGATAAATAACTTGGGGGATATGTAGTTGATATCCCACTATATGGATCTAAATTTATCTAACTAGAACTGAAATTTAGTTTCCTGATTTTACTAAGGGAAACACTGAATCATAGATCTGAAGTAATTTTCTGTTTCTCCTAATTTTACTGGCCATTTCTTTGTTTGCATCTCAATTACGTTTTAAATACTAATGTCACCATTATCTTGCCAGATAACACAACTATGATTCCTATAGAAAAGCAGAACAAAATTATAATATCACCCAAGCCTCTACCTCATCTCTTCCTTCAATTCCTGTCATTCATATAGATTTACATAATACTTAGGTAGGTACACAATACATATGACCTCGCTAAGGAAGACTTAAAGGGAGGACTGAGAATAAAACATTTTACTCTCTCAAAGAACATGAACTGTGTATGTTCAGGAAATTGTGTATTTCAATGAAGCTAATGACCTACACATTTACAGGAAACTATCAAAGTGAACTAGACAGGTCATAAACTGAAGCACTCACTCATGAGTAAGCCCCTTTGAATAGACCCACACTTGAAATACACACAATTAGTTATTAGTTCTGCTTTGTTCTAGTAAAAACCTTGTTTCATTTGAGCCTAAACTAAACCCCACCACCACCAATTCTATATAATCTTCTGAGAAGCTGCATTTCCACTTGAGGTTTCTTCCTTTGCAAACAAGAATTCCATATAAATTAAGGGTTGTTTTTTTTTTTCAGAATCAAGAAAATTTTATTTCTTTTTACACCAAGGGGCAAGACTTCACTCATTAACAAATTATATTTACATTTTGTCCTATAGAATTGAATAACAAAGCTTAGAATAATCAGAATTTAGGAACTAAGAAGAAAGTTTTGGTCATTACCTCCTCCAATCAAATCTTTACACTGTTTGCTATGTATCCGACATCGTCCTCCATAACAGAAGGCATCACCTGAATCACAACTTTGTCCATCACGTGCATAAGTGTCAGGCACACAGTGTGAGGAAACCCCATCGCAATATTCAGGGAAATCGCATTCGTCCAAAGATTTCCTACACTGTATACCAAGTGGCTTTAGCTAGAAGGGAAAAAGGAATATAAGATTATGCAGCAATGATACTCAACTTTTCTTTCCCTTCAGGCTTTAATTTTTCATTTTTTTTCTAAGTTGCTAAGAGCAAGGAGAAAATTAAATCTTGTTAGCTACTTAAGCATTGCATAGAAATTTAAATAATTAAATTTACTGTGGATAAAAGAGTGGGTAAGAGAAGTGAGAAATTCAAAGATAAATAGACTACCATAATTATAAAAAAAAGACAAAAACTAAACCTAAGCAATTAATATAAAAATCACTTCAAAAAATTACTTTCAACCCATCATGGCTACGCTTGTGTGGACATCCTTTGGTTTCTCCATATGCTGTCCCTTCAAGCAGAAATCAGCAACCATTTACAAAATAATAAATACACATCATAAACATAGATTTGTTAAGGTAATTTAAGGACACACAAGAAAAGGTTTATTTCACATATCCATTCCAAACAACTATAAAAAATAACTTCCCCAATTATACATCTCTGATCTCTTCAGTACTTCCTCTAGCTAATTCCTTCCAGGATTTGCTTTCTGTATACCTGTCTTTGCCAACAAACTTCCAAATATCATCACTGCAAACACTTTCCTCAGCCTAAACCCCAATTCCTCATGGCTATCCTATGCAAACTAAATCAAATTTGTTCTAGCTTTCAAAGGTCCTAGAGGCCCAACTTCTATAACATTCACCACCCCCCAAAATAGGTTTTCTGTATACATTTTTTCCATGTTGTCAACAAGTATTTGCTGTATTTTACAATTCTGACACAAATTCTTCAAGTGATGGGTGGGAAGACAAACATAATACTTGAGTCACCCAAGCTTAAGTAGTTAACATTCAAATCAAAACCAATGATCAAAATTACTTCTAAAGGAAAATACATATAAGTATAATGAAAAAGTATTAATATCAGTTTCTTTAAAATATGCTTCCTTTTATAAATATGTATAAATGGCAATATTACACTCATTCTAATTTCTTCTATTGTTTTGACTATTGTTTGTAGCAGTTTAAGGGTCACAGAAAATATGAAGTGTAAGTACAGAGATTTCCCATATAACCCTTGGCCACACATACAAAGCCTCCTCTCTTATCAACATCTCCACCTGGAGTGGTACATTTGTTACAATTGATGAACTTACATGATACATCATAATAAGTCAAAGTCCATAGTTTACATGAAAGTTCTTTCTCATACATTTCATGGACTTAAACATATGTATAAGGGCATGTTTCTATTGTTATGGTATCATACTGAGTATTTTCACTGCCCTAAAAATCCTTCATGTTCTGCTTATTCATCTCCCCTTCAGTTCCTGGCAACCACTGACCTTTTTACAGTCCTTTTCCAGAATGTCATATATTTGAAATCAGTGTGTAACCTTTTCAGATTGGATTCTTTCACCCAACTTCTTTTTCAATACTTATAAATACCCAGTCCCTCAAATGCTCTTTGAACAAAGTTTTATCATCCTACTTGCTCCTCTATTAAGAGGTGTTCATGTTTCTTTACTTGGTTCCCTAATTCCAAAATGGCCCTAAAGCTTAAAAATGGATGATTCCCTTTTACTGAGTGTTTTCTCCTAAAATCTTTTTGTGTGTGTTTTTTATTTTATTTGTAATTCATTTTTATTCTTGCCAAGACTGTCAGTCTGTACATGTAAGGTGCAATTCATTGTCAGGACTATGTTCCTTTACACAACTAAATAAGGAATGGGTGGGTTAATTTATTGCCTCTGACCACCACACCAGCCTCATCTGAGTACCCGCACAACGAGCTAACCCCAGCATACTCACACCCTGTAGCCAGAACCCCAAATTCCCCAGCAGATGGCACACATGAGCCTCCAACAAATGGGCACAATCCTGCAGACAACACGGATATCAACAGCTGGCTTGACTCTGCTGAACTGCACAACCTTGAAAACTTTAGGGCACTGCCTCAGGGAAAATTTATGAGAGGCTCTCCGTAGCCAGACTGGCTTTCTGGAATTGAGAGAAGGTGTACAGTCCTAATCTCCGCCCCCTCCGCCCCAGGAGGTGTGGAACAACCCCAGAAGAGGAGTGGAACAAGCACACCCATAAAAAAGGTTTGAGAGATACCCAAAACTCTAGCTGGGCTGACTGGTGACTGGCTTCTTTCTCTCTCAAGGCCAGTTAGTAAACATTGGAAGAGATAGCTCTTCTTCAAATGTGAACGCAGAAACATAAAGAATCAAGGCAACATGATGCCAATAAAGGAATAAAATCGAGCTCTTGTGGAAGACAAATGAAAGAAATGGAAATGTACAAAGTGTCTGACAAAAAATTAAAAATAATCACCTTAAGCTCAGACAAGAGAGCACAGATAGACAAATAAACAAAATCAGGAAAATGATAGATGAACAAAATGAGAAGTTTCACAAAGAAATTATTTAAAACAAAAGAACCAAACAGAAATTCTAATCTGAAGAATACAATGACTGAACTGAAAAATTCCATTGAAAAGCTTCAAGGGCACAGCTGATCAAGCAGAAGAAATAGTGAACTCAAGGGCAATTATTTAAAATTATCCAGTTAGAAGAATAAAAAGAAAAAGATTAAAGAAAGCTTATGGTACTTACAGGACACATCAAAAGAAATAACATATGTGTTAGGGGAGTCCCAGAAAAAGCAGTGAGAGAAATGGGCAGAAAGTTTATTTAAAGATATAATGACAATTTGCCAAATCTAGAGAGGAAAATGTACATAAAGCCAAAAGAATTCTTCAAAAGACACATTACAAATAAATTGTCAAAAGTCAGTGACAGAGAATTTTGAAAGTAGTAAGAGAAAAGCAACTCATCACATACAAAAGAAACCATATAGGATTATAAGCAGATTACTCAGCAGAAACCTTGCAGGTCAGGAGAAAATGGGATAATATTTTCAAAGTGCTGAAAAAAAACAACTACTAACCAAGAATACTATATCCAGGCATGCCTGGGCAGCTCAGTCGGTTAGGCGTCCAACTCTTGATTTCAGCTCAGGTCATGACCTCAAGGGTCATGAGATGGAGCCCTGTGTCAGGCTCTGAGGTCAGCGGGGAATCTGCTTGAGATTCTCTCTCTCTCTGTCCCTCTTCTGCTGCCCCTCCCCCACCAAGTGTGCGTGCACATGCTCTCTCTCTCTCTCTCTCTAAAATAAATGAAATAAATCTTCAAAAAAAGAAAAGAATACTATATCCAATAAAGCTATCATTCAGTAATGAAAAAGAGATGAGACTTTCCCAGATAAACAAATCTAAGGAAGTTCATCATCACTATACATGTCTTACAAAAAAATGCTAAAGAGAGTTCTTCAAGTAGAAATGAAAAAATTCTAATTCACAATATGAAAACACAAAAGTATAAAAATCACTGGTAAAAGTAAGTTATAGCTAAATTCAGAATACTCCCACTACTGTAATAGTTGGTGCATAAATCACTTTTAACTCTAGTATAAAAGTTAAAAGATAAAAGTATTAAAAATAACTATAGCTATAATAATTTGTTCATGGATATGCAATATAAAAGGATGTATATATGACATCAATAGCATAAAATGGGAGGGGATTTTTTTGTATGAGATCAAAGTTAGTTGTTATCACTTTAAAATAGACTGTTATAACTATAAAATGTCTTGTGTAAGCCTTGTGGTAATCACATACAGACACACACACACACAAATACCTGTAGTGAATATACAAAATATAAAGAAAATTAATCAAAGCATACCACCACAGAAAAATCATCAAATCACAAAGTAAGACATTAAAAGAGGAAAAACAGGATAAAAACAACAAAACAAACAAAAAACAATTAATATGGCAATAGCAAATCCTCCCTTATCTATAATTACTTTAAAAGTAAATGAATCATAACCAAAAGACACAGAGTAAGCAGATTAATTAAAAACAAGATCAAACTATATGCTACATACAAGAGACCCACTTAAGTCTTTAGGACACACAAACTGAAAGTGAAGAGATAGAAAAAATAGCTCATGCAAATGGCAATCATACAGAGCAGGGAGGGCTACATTTATGTCATACAAAATAGACTTTAAGTCAAAAATGGTCACAAGAGATAGAGAAAGTTATTATATAATGATAAAGAGGTCAACTCATTAAGACGATATAACAATTGCAAATATATATGCACCCAACATCAGAATACCTAAATATACAAATATTTACAGAATTAAAGAGAGTAGGTGACTTCATCACTCTACTTTCAGTATTGGCTAGATCATCCAAAAAGAAAAATCTATACCAGAACAGTGGGCATAGACCTAATGGACCTAACAAACACATACAGAATGTTCCATCCAACAGCAGCAGAATACAAATTCTCCTCAAGCACACAAGGAACGTTCTCCAAGGTAGATCATAGGTTAGACAAAAAAAAAACAAGCCTTAACAAATTTAAGAAGACCGAAATTATATCAAGAATTTTTTCTAATCATAATGATGTTAAACTGGAAATCAATAGTGAAAATTCACAAATATGTGGAAATTAAACAACACACTCCTGAACAATGTATTAAAGTAGAAATCAAAGGGAATCAAAAAAATATCTCAAGACAAATGAAAAATTGAAATCTAACAATTAAAAAATTAAGGAATGCATTAAATGCAATTCTGAAAGGAATATTTATAGTGACAAACACCTACAATAAAAAGAAGGAAGATCTTCTTAACATCTCAAGGAACTAGAAAAAGAACAAACTAAGCTCAAAGTTACCAGAAGAAAAGAAATAAAGTTTAAACAGAAATAAATAAAATAGAGATGAGAAAAACAATAGAAAACATCAGTGAAACTGAGCTGGGTTTTGTAAAGATAAAATTGATAAACCTTTTGCTAAACTAAGAAAAAACAGAGAAGACTCAAAGAAATTATAAATGAAAGAGGTGACATTACAACAGATATCACAGAAATGCAAAAGATCATAAGAGACTACTATATATATATATATATATAAAATCATATAACTTAGAAGGGATAAATTCCTAGAAATGACCTATCAATTGAATCATGAAAAAAAAAAATAGAAAAATCTGAACAAACCAATAATGAATAAAGAGATCAAATTAGTTATCAGTTAAAAACCTCCCAACATAGAAAATCCCAGGATCAGATGGCTTCACAGATGAATGCTACCAAACACTTAAGGAATACTTAATGCTAATCCTTTTCAATCTCTTCCAAAAAACTGAATAGGAAGAAAAACTTCCAAACTCATTTTATGAGGTCAGAATTATCCTAATACCACAGTCAGACCAAAGTACCAGAAGAAAAGAAAACTATATGCTAATGTAATTTTGACCTGATGAACAGGCCTGATGAACATAAATACAATAATTCTCAATAAAATACTAGCAAACCAATTTCAACAGCACATTAAAAGGATCATACATCATGATCAATTAAGATTTATCACTAAATTCAAGGATGTTTGAACATATGCAATCTAATAAATGTGATACATCACATTAACAAAGTGAAGGATTAAAAATAATATGATGTATTATATGTTGGCTAATTGAATTTAAATTTAAAAAAATGATCATCTCACTAGATGCAGAAAAAAAACATTTGACATAATTCAACGTATTTTCATGATTAAAAACTATCAACAACTTAGAAGGAATGTACCTCAACATAATAAGGACCATATGACAAGCCCTTAGCTAAGACAAGGGTGCCCTCTCTCACAACTCTTATTCAACTTAGTACTGGAAGTCCAAGCCAGAACAATTAGGCAAGAAAAAGAAAAGGCATCCAAATTGGAAAAGGAGTAGTCAGGTTGTCTCTGCAGATGATATTATCCTATATATAGGAAACTCTAAAGACTCTACCAAAAAACGATTAAAAATAATAAGTGAATTCAGTAAAGTTGCAAGATACAAAATAAAAATATAAAAATCAGTTGTGTATCTTCATACTAAAAATGTGCTATCTACAAAAGAAATTAAGAAAAAAAAATCCCATTTACAACATCAGCAAAAAGAATAAAATTCTTAGGAATAAATTTAATCAAGGAGTTATAAGACCTGGATACTGAAAAATATAAAACACTGATGAAAAATTCATGAGGACACAAATAAATGGAAAGATATCCTTTGCTGATTTTGCTTTGTATTTTTTTGCTGCAATAAAGCATAGTGATGAGTATGCTATATGCTGAATGCTGTGAGTCCTCCTACTGAGTCATTAAACCTGGGGATAGGGGGTGCCTGGGTGGCTCAGATGGTTAAGCATCTATCTGCCTTCAGTTCAAGTCATGATCGAGTCCTAGGATCAGTTCCCTGCTCAGTGGGGAGTCAGCTTCTTCCTCTGCCTCTCCCCCCAGCTCATGCTCTCTCTCTCTCAAATGAATAAATAAAATCTTATAAACAAACAAACAAACAAACAAACAAACCTGGGGATAGTACTGGGGACCTCTGACAAAGAGGAGAATTGCTGCCTTAACAATACGGTTTTCCAGTCCCTTCACTTGGAACATTTTACCATTTATTTAGATGTTCTTTTTTCTCAGCAGTGTTTTGTTAAGTGTATATGTTTTACATTTCTTTTATTAAATGTGTTCCAAAGTACTTTTCGATGACATTATGAATGAAATTGTTTTCCTAATTTCATTTTCAGATTGTTCACTTCTATTATATAGAAATACAGTTCATATTTGTGTCCTGTGACTAACTCATTTATTTCAAAGGTATTTTTGGTATCCTGTGACTTTCATTAACTCATTTATTTAAAAGGTATTTTTAGTAGATTCTTTAGGATTATTTACATACAGGATCATGTCATCTGCAAATAAGGAGAGTTAGTTGTACTTTCTTCCCTTCCAAATTTGATGCCTTTACTTCTTCTTCTTACTTAATTGTACTTTTTAGAATCTCTAGTACAATGTTTAATAGAAGTGATGAGAACGTACCTCCTTGCTTTGTTTCTGATTTTAGGGGGAAAGGACTCAGACTTTCATCATTAGTATGTTAGCTCTAGATTTTTTATAGATGCTCTCTATCAGGTTGTGATCCTTCCTATTTCTAATTTGTTAGTAATTTTATAATGAGTGGGTCCTTTTTCTGCATCTTTTGAGATTATCATGTGTTTTCCTTCATTTGATTAATATGGTGTGTTATATTAATTAAACCAACCTTATATTACTGAGATAAATCCCTCTTGGTCATGGTAGATTATCCTTTTCACATGTTTCTGGATTCTGCATGTAACTTTTTTAGAATTTTTGTATCCATATTAATAAGGTATAGTTTTTCTCTAGTTTTCTTGTGATGTCTTTGGTATTCAGGTGATACTATCCTCATAGAATGAGTTTAAAGGGTTTTTTTTCTCATATTTTCTGAAAGAGATTGTGGAATATTGGTGTTTCTTTTTTAAATGTTTGATAGAATTCAACAATAAAGCCATCTAGACCTGAGCTTTTCTTTGTGGAAAGATTTTAAGTTACTAATTCAATTTCTTTACTTGTCCATTCAGATTTTCTATTTTTTCTTAAGTCAGTTTTGGTAATTTGTGTCTTCCTATTTTATCTAAGTTGTCTAATTTGCTGGATATGGTAGTTTAGTAGATTTCCTTATATTCTTTTAAATTATGTAAGGTCAGTATTGATTCTCCCCTTTCATTTCTGTAAAACCTCTCTTTCTTAGTCTAGGTAAAGTTTATCCATTTTTATTGATTTTTTTAAAGAACAAATTTTGGTTCCTCTGATTTCCTCTCAACCTTTATTTTCTTCCTTATATTTGCCTTGGATTTAATTTGTTCTTCTGTTTATAGACTTTTAAGGTACAAGCCTAGATTATTGATTTATTTCTTATTTTCTAATATAGGTTATCTACAAGTAAAAATTTCCCTCTAAACATTGCTTTGCCTTTATGCCATGTTTTGTTTTTTAGTTTTCACTCAGTTCAAAGTATTTCTAAACTTCTTGTGATTTCTTCTTTGATACATTGATTATTGATAAATGTGTTATTTAATTTCTAATATTTGTAGATTTATTAAATTTCCTTCATTTGTTGATTTTTAATTTTATTTTATTGATATCGGAGAATATACTTTATATGATTTCAGTCTTTTAAAATATACTAAGACTAATTTTGTACCCTAGCATATGGTCCATCCTCAAAGATATTCCATGCATGCTTATAAATACTGTATATTCTGCTGTTGCTGGGTGGAATGTTCATTAATGTCAATTTGGTTAAGTTGTTTGACAGTGTGGTAGAAGTATTCTATATCAATGATGATTTTTAGTCTGGTTGTGGGAAACCGTGAGCCAGAAGACCCAGCAAAGCTACACTCAGATTCCTGACCCACAGAAACTGTGAGGGGAAATGTGAATTTTAATTTGGGGGGTAATATATTATGCAATAATAGTAATATATAACATTGCCTTATAGAATCTGACTCTTGCCTGCCACCCTGTCTGTCATAGTATGGGTTCTCCAAAAACCGGAGCTTGAAGCAAAACTTATATCCTAATGCTTCATTAAGGTTTGGGAGCTTGGGGAGATCAAAGCAAAACAAATACAAGATGGTTGGTGCATTAATAAGCTGGCCAAAGTTTTACCAAAGATATGTAGTTGCTGTCTCCAGAAAGAGCATATGAAACATTGCATTTCAAACAATCTGTCGTTTGGATTGAGCAGAAAACCATGGCCAAGCATATCTGGGTAGTCACATAGACTCAGTCCAGGAGACCATGTACTATAGCAAATCAGGTGGTAAACTAACCGTATTGTATGTGAATTCTTCATTTTCACAAAGGTATTTACCAGAGGTTTTTTTAATTGTCGTTAAAACAGAAGCCAGTTTGTAAAATGTCTGATTTGTCAACCATGTTCTAGAAAAATGTATAATAATTACCTTACCTACTATGGTTTGAATTGGCATTTTTAACAAAGAAGCCATATTTTGGAAATGAATGTTCATTAGGCACTTTTGTCTTTTAATCAGTAGCAATGAGCAGAAAAGCATGGATGAACAATTCTGAAAAGTCACAAAAACTAGGTCCAATACACTATTTCTTTCTCTATCAGTCATTAAATTGTAAGAACATAAGGAGCCATTTTTCTTTCTTTATTCATTTCCCATTCTCAGAATCTTTTTATTACTTGTCTTTTGTTTGAATCATCTATACCAATACTTCTACTTGTCACTGAGGTATTAGATCAAATGTCATCCCTTAGAGAGCTATTCCTTGTTTACCCTGACTAAAATACACCCTCACTCAGTCTTTATTCTTTTGCCCTATTTTATTTTTATTTTTTTTAAGACTTTATTTATTTGACAGAAAGAGAGAGAGAGAACAGCAGGGGGAGCAGTAGAGGGAGAGGGACAAGCAGAAGCAGGCTCTCCACTGAACAGGGAGCCCGACGCTGGGCTTGATCCCAGGACTCTGAGATCATGACCTGAGCTGAAGGCAGACTCAACCACCTGAGGCACCCAGGCACCCCAGCCCTATTTTATTTTTAAATCACATATCACTATCTGAAATTATCTTTTAAATATTTGTTTGTTTAAAGATTAATCCTCTGTAATACCCCTCAGGATGGGATAAAATATTTTCTGAATTAGTGAGTGGATAAACAATTTCAAGCTGCAAATAAACTGTAAATGAGTATCTGTTTCTAATGTCAACCTTTTATTTCATCCAAATTTCACTGAGTTTTTATTTGTATATTTTGGTTGTTGTTTTCTCCACACATTGTTGCTGTACATTAGTTTTAAGGATATGAGTAAAGTAGAGTGATGTCTACCTGCCACATTAAACTGAATTACATCAATTTTCTTTGATATTAAGAAAACTTAAAGATAGGACTGTGTTTTCAGTCCTATCTTTCTTTTTCTCTATTTTTCCTTCTGCTCTAATCCTTACATTTGACTCTATCTTCTTAATATTTGTCTTCCAACTCTATGACTAGTTTAAGGGACAGAAATTTGGGTATCCACTAAGATTAGCATTGATTTCATGCTTAAATTGCAAATTTAGTTTATCTGTAATCATTGCTTATTTCATACACCATTAACTTTATTATGTTCAGTTCCCTTCTTATGACATTGTCTTAATTCAAAGAGGTCAACCCTTGTAATTTTTTGAGAATGACAGTTTCCTGAAATTGCTTCTGGATCCTACAACTTAATTTTAAAAGCACATCCAAAGAACGATGTCACAAGATGGCAAAATAAGAATCCCCTACTCATATTTTCCCTCAGCAACAATACTTAACAGCAGTCCACAGACAAAAGTGCCTTCAGCAAAGCTCTGGGATCGAAGTAGGAGACACTGAAACCCAGGTGAACTCTAGGACTGAGGAAAGCTAAATTGAAAAGGCAGGCCCTCACCCAGGCAGCTACTTCCTGACCCAACTAAAGACCCAGAAATAGCTCCATACCCAAGGACTTGTCTCAGCCCCATGTGGCAATGATCCTACTATAAGCATCACATGCCAAGGAACCCAGGAGGAGTCGCATCTACCCATGCATGAGTAAGAGGCACAAGGACCTTAGTTCCAGATGTAGACCCTGAAATGGCCCATGAATCAGCTGTGGTCCAGGAGTACCAGGAGGTAAGCACAACAAACTTAGACTATTTTGAAAGGGTCATGTGACTGAGCTCCAGCCCCTACCAGCAGCAGCCTGAAAACCATCCTGCTGGTACGGGTTTTTGAGAGGAGACACTCCCATCTTCACCAAAGATTCAGAATGGGCCCCATAATCAGCTCCAGCCTCCCTCCCAGTCCCAGTCCCCAAGCAGTCCTTCCAGTCCTGGGACTTTGCAGGAAACTCTCTCACTTATGGTTGGGAGTCCAAAAAGGGCCCAATATTATGTGCTAGCCCCCTCCCAGCCTCAATCCCCTAAGAGTCCTGCCAACAAAAGGACCTGTTGGGAGACACTCCTGTCTGTACTCCCAGAGATCCTGAAAAACTCCTATACTTGGCTCCAGTCAAGAGCTGTCCAGCCCACTCAGGGATCTGGCAGGAGACATGCCCATCTGTGCCCCCAGAGCCAGGTCCTCAGATCTCAATCTTGGTTGTGGACCCTGAAACAGCAGAGGAACACAGTTCTAGCCATTCAAAGCCATGGTCAGAGCCATCCCTGACCACAAAGAGACTGACCCAGTGATCTGGCAAGAGCCCTCCTAGGAACTTAGTGGGAGTCACACCCATCCACACAATGGGTAACAGGATGCTGTCAAAACATCCAGTTGTGGGCCCTGAAGCAGATCTTTGTCCTACTGTCACCCTACAGAACGAGGTACTTGAGGCAATCCCATATAGGAACCAAACAGGATCCATACCCACCCAAGCTCCGGGTACAAGCCCAACAACCACAGATCCCACTACAGACTCAGCAAAAGCCTTGTAAACTGGCTCTAACCCAGCAACTGCCAATTCTGGAGGTAATCCCATCAGCCTAGGAATTGATAGATCTTAATCTGCAGAAACCACTCTGTAGAGACTAGAAGAGGTGTTTGCTCTTTTAAATGCCCAGATACCAATCAAAGGCTACATGGATCACAAAGAATCGGGCAACTATGACACCATGAAAGCAAACAAATAAAGCTAGAGTAACCAGTCACAAAAAATGGAGATCTATGAATTGCCTCACAAAAATTCAAAATAATCATCTTAAAGAAACTCAGTGAAATGCAAGAGAACATATATAGACAACTGAACAAAATCAGGAAAACATGTAAAAACAAAATGAAGTAATAAAGAAAGAAAAACCATCAAAAAGAACCAAAGAGAAATCCTAAAGTTGAATAAAACAATAACAGAAATGAGAAATTCAATAAAGGGCTTCAACATCGGAATCAATCATTCAAAATAAATACTAAGTGAACTGGAATACTGTTGATTTGAAATTAGCTAGTTACATGAACAAAAAGAAAAAAGAGTGAAGAAAGCCTACATGAATTATGGGACATCGTTAAGCAAATTAAATTCATATTATGAGATCCCTGAAGGAGAAAACAAGAGAGAAAGGAGTAGAAAGATTATTTAAAGAATAATAGATAAAAAATTTCCCAAATTTTGGAAGAAGTATAGACAAACAGGAACAGAAAGCTAAAATGACTTCAAGCAAGAACAACCTAAGATTCACCAGGACAAATTATAATCAAAATATTAAAAGTCAAAGGAAAACTTTTGAAACAAAAATTGAAGATAAAAATTACTCATTACATATAAGGGAATCCACATACGGTTATCAGCAGATTTCTGTGCAAAAAATTTTGTAAGCCAGGAGAGAGTGAGATGATAAATTTAAAATGCTGAAAGAAAAAAAAAAAATGTTGGATAAGAAAACTATTCATCGCAAAACGGTCCTTCAGAAAATAAGGAGATTTAAAGACATTCCCAGATAAATAAAAGCTAAGTGAGTTCAACATCTCTAGATCTGTCTTATAAGAAATACTACAGGGAAGATACGTTGGTTAGATTACATCTTTCTGCCCGTGGACGCCGCCGAGTAGGCATCGTTAAAGTCTCCCCTCCCACCACTGTCATGTCTAAGTCAGAGTGTCCCAAAGAGCCTGAACAGCTGCGGAAGCTTTTCATCGGAGGTTTGAGCTTTGAAACAACCGATGAGAGTCTGAGGAGCCATTTTGAGCAATGGGGAACACTTACAGACTGTGTGGTAATGAGAGATCCAAACACCAAGCGCTCCAGAGGCTTTGGGTTTGTTACGTATGCCACTGTGGAGGAGGTGGATGCAGCCATGAATGCAAGGCCACACAAGGTGGATGGAAGAGTTGTGGAACCAAAGAGGGCTGTCTCAAGAGAAGATTCTCAAAGACCTGGTGCCCACTTAACTGTGAAAAAGATTTTTGTTGGTGGCATTAAAGAAGACACTGAAGAACATCATCTAAGAGATTATTTTGAAAAGTATGGGAAAATTGAAGTGATCGAGACCATGACTGACTGAGGTAGTGGCAAAAAGAGAGGTTTTGCTTTTGAACATTTGATGACCATGACTCTGTAGACAAGATTGTCATTCAAAAATACCATACTGTGAATGGCCACAACTGTGAAGTAAGGAAAGCCCTCTCTAAGCAAGAGATGGCTAGTGCTTCAGCTAGCCAAAGAGGTCGAAGTGGTTCTGGAAACTTTGGTGGTGGTCGTGGAGGTGGTTTTGGTGGGAATGACAATTTTGGTCGTGGAGGGAACTTCAGTGGTCAAGGTGGCTTTGGTGGCAGTCGAGGTGGTAGTGGATATGGTGGCAGTGGGGATGGCTATAACGGATTTGGTAATGATGGAAGCAACTTTGGTGGTGGCAGAAGCTATAATGATTTTGGCAATTACAACAATTAATCCTCAAATTTTGGACCCATGAAAGGAGGAAATTTTGGAGGCAGAAGCTCTGGCCCCTATGGTGGTGGAGGCCAATACTTTGCCAAACCACAAAACCAAGGTGGCTATGGTGGTTCCAGCAGCAGCAGGAGCTACAGCAGTGGCAGGAGGTTTTAATTATTGCCAGGAAACAAAGCTTAGCAGGAGAGGAGAGCCAGAGAAGTGACAGGAAAGCTACAGGTTACAACAGATTTGTGAACTCGGCCAAGCACAGTGGTGGCAGGGCCTAGCTGCTACAAAGAAGACATGTTTTAGACAATACTCATGTGTATGGGCAAAAAACTCGAGGACTGTATTTGTGACTAATTGTATAATAGGTTATTTTAGTTTCTGTTCTGTGGAAAGTGTAAAGCATTCCAACAAAGGATTTTAATGTAGATTTTTTTTTTGCACCCATGCTGTTGATTGCTAAATGTAATAGTCTGATCATGATGCTGAATAAATGTGTCTTTTTTAAAATGTGCTGTGTAAAGTTAGTCTACTCTGAAGCCATCTTGGTATACTACCCCAACAGTGTGAAGTTAGAATTCCTTCAGGGTGATACCAGGTTCCATTCGAAATTGATTTGCAACCTGCTTGGGCACAGAAGCCATTGTCTCCACAAACCTTGGTGTAGTTGAACTGACAGTTAATGTGTTGTGACCTGGAGTTCACCATTAAAAGGGTCACTCAAGCAAAGTCCTGGAGTTTATTTGGTTATTAATATGATTGTTGGCACATCCTATGCAATATATCTAAATTGTATTATGGTATCAGATAAAATTATAGATGGGATTAAAGCTTGTGTATCATCCAAAAAAAAAAAAAAATACTACAGGGAGTTCATCAAATTCAATGAAAGGACACTAACTCATGAAAATATTTAAAGTACAAAACTCACTGGTAAATGTAAATATATACTCAAATTCAGAATACCCTAATACTGTAATGGTGGCAAAATACTTTTATCTCTAGTACAAAAGTTAACAGAAAATAGTCTTATAAAGTAAAAATTGTTACAATGATTTGTTAAAGGATGCACAACATAAAAAGATGCAAAGTGTGATATTAATAGAACAAAATGTGGGGGAATTAAATAAGAATTAAAAATGTAGAGCTTTAGTATGTGATTGAAGATAAGTTATTATCAGCTTAAAATAGACTATTATGTGATGGGGATTAAGGACTGCACTTGTGATGAGCACCAGGTGTTGTATGGAAGCATTGAATCACTATGTTGTATGCCTGAAACTAACATTACACTTTATGTTAACTAACTGGGAATTTAATTAAAAACTTAAAAAAAATAAAAATACCTTACAATCCAACAATTGCACTATACTGGGTATTTACCCCAAGAATATAAAAACACTAATTCAAAGGGATACATGCACCCCTATGTTTATAGCAGCATTATTTACAATAGCCAAGATATGGAAGCAGCCTAAGTGTCCATTGATTGATGAATGGATAAAGAAGATGTGGCATATATATATATGCAATAGAATATTATTCAGCCATAAAAAAAAAAATGAAATCTTGTCATTGCAATGACAAGGATGGAGCTAGAGTATAATGCTAAGCAAAATAAGTCAGATAGAGAAAGACAAATACCATATGATTTCACTCATATGTGGACTTTAAGAAATAAAACAAGCAAAGGTAAAAAAAAAATGAAAGAAAGAAGGGAGAGAATCAAATCAAGAAATAGACTTTTAATTATGAAGAACAAACTGATGGTTACCAGAGGGGAGTTGGGTGGGGCGATGGGTTAAATATGTGATGGAAATTAAGGAGTGCACTTACTGTGATGACCACAGGCTGATGTATGGAACTATCAGAATACTGAATTATTACATTGTATACCTAAAACTAATATAACACTGTATGTTAACTAACTGGAATTAAAATAAAAACTTAAAAAATAGACTATTATATCTATAAAATGTTTTATGTAAGCCTTATCACAATCACAAAGAAGAAACCTACAGTAGACACACAAAAGGTAAAGAGAAACAAATTAAAGCACATCACTACAAAAAATAAATCACAAAGGAAGACAGCAAGAGAGGATTAAAGGGAAAAAAGAACTAAAACAAACAAACAAACAAAACCAGAAAATGATTAACAAAATGGCAATAGAAAGTTCTTAACTATCAATAATTACTTTAAATGTAAATGGATTTTCTCTAACCAAAAGACAACAGAGTGGAAAATGGATAAAAAGCAAAATCTAACAATAAGCTGGCTACAAGAAACTCAATTTACCTTTAAGGACATTCATAGGCTGAAAATAAAGGGAAGTAAAAAATATATTCCATGCAAATGGTAACCAAAAGACATCAGGGTTTGCTATACTTAAATCAGATAAAATAGACTTCCAATCAAATCTCACACACACACACACACACACACACACACGAAGAAAGTGAAGAGAATATAACACTTGTAACTATATATGCACCAAATATTGGAGTGCCTAAAATTTTAACTAAATATTGACAGACTGAAGGGATAAATAGACAGCAATTCAGTAATAGTAGAGGACTTCAATACCCTACCATTAACATTGGATAGATCAATCAGAAAGGAAATTAGGAAGAAAATAGCAGGCCTGAATAAAACTATAGACCAAATTGGGGCGCCTGGGTGGCTCAGTTGGTTAAGCGACTGCCTTCGGCTCGGGTCATGATCCTGGAGTCCCTGGATCGAGTCCCACATCGGGCTCCCTGCTCAGCGGGGAGCCTGCTTCTCCCTCTGACCCTCTCCCCTCTCATGTGCTCTCTCTCTCTCATTCTCTCTGTCTCAAATAAATAAATAAAATCTTTAAATAAAAAAAAAAAAAAAAAAAAAAAAAAAAAACTATAGACCAAATGGACCTTAAAGACATATATAGAACATTCTGTCCAACAGAACAAAATACACATTCTTCTCAAGCACACATGGAACATTCTCCACGATAAAACATATGTTGGTCCACAAAGCAAGTCTTATGAAATTTAAAGGAATTGAAATAATATCTCATATCTTTTCCACACACAATGGTACGAAACCTCAGGAAAAAAACTGAAAAATTCACAAAATATGCAATTTAACACCATACTCCTGAAAAACCAATGGACCAAAGAAGAAAAAAAAGGAAATCAGAAAAGTATCTTAAAATAAATAAAAATAAAAAAACAACATACCAAAACATAGGGACATAGGAAAAGCAGTTCTAAGAGGTAAGTTTACAGCAATAAATGCCTTAAAAAAAATCTCAAATAAACTAACTTTATCCCTAAAAGAATTAAAAAAGGAAAACAAACTAAGCCCCAACTTAGTAGAAAGAAAGAAATAACAAAGATCAGAGCAGAAATAAATGAAATAGAGACCAGACAAACAATAGGGACAAAAATCAATTAAACCAAGGGTTGAGCTTTGAAAAGATAAACAAAATGGCAAACCTTTAGCTAGACTAACCAAGAAAAACAGACAGGACTCAATAAAATAAAATTATGAAAGAAAGAGGAGACACTAAAATTGATACCATAGAAATATGAAGTATCATAAAAGGCTACTATAACAATTATCCACCTACAAACCACATAACCCTTTAGAAGAAATGGCTGAATTCCTAGAAACAGACAACCTAGCAAGACCGAATCATGAAGAAATGGAAAACCTGAACAAACCAAACACAAGTAAAGAGACTGAATTTGTTATCAAAGCTTCTAACAAAGAAAAGACCAGAAGTAGATGGTTTCACAGGTGAATTCTATGAAATATTTAAAGAATTAATGCTAATCTTTCTCAACTCTCCCAAAAATTAAAAAGGAGGGAACACTCCCAAACTCATTTTACAATGCCCGCTTTACCCTGATGCCAAAGACAAATAAGGGAAGAAACAAGAAAAGACATTTACAGGCCAATATCCCTGATGAATATAGATGCAAACATTCTCAACAAAATATTGACACATCAAATTCAACAACCCATTAAAAGTATCATATACCATGATCAAGTGAGATTTATGCCTGGATGGAAGGATGATTCAACACACAGGAATCAATAAACATAATATACCCCATTAATATAATTAGGGGTAAAATTCATGTAATCCTCTAAAGTGATGCAGAAAAGACATCTGACAAAATTTGACACACTTTTATGACAAAAGCTCTCAACAGTTTGTGTATAGAACAAATATATATCAATATAATAAAAGCTATATATGACAAGCCTGAGCTAACAATTTTCAATAGTGAAAAGCTGAAATCTTTACCTGTCAGATCAAAAACAAAGTTGTCCATTCTTACCACTCCTGTGTAACATAGTACTAGAAGTCCTAGCCAGAGCAATTAGGTAAGAGAAAAGAATTAAAAGGCATCCAAATCAGAAAGGAATAAATAAAACTGTGGGGGAAATGGAAAGATGTTGGTCAAGGATACAAATTTTCAGCCATAAAATGAATCAGTCTGGGGATCTAATGTACAGCATGGTGACTAAAGTTAATAATATACTGTATACTTGAAAGTTTCTTACTAAATGTTGAATGTTCTTGCTATGTAATGAGGTGTATGCATTAACCTTATTGTAATCATTTCACAATATATACTTATATGAAATCATTACATTGTACACCTTAAACTTACACAATGTTATATGTCAATTATATCTCAATAAAGTTTGGGGAAAAAAATTTAAAGATAAAAGCATATTCTTACTCCAATCTTATGGACTTCTGCCATTTACCTTGTTCGGGAGTTTCTTTTTTCTTTAGGATTCCAGTTAATTGTTCTGGATACAGGGCAATTATTCAGGAATTCTTTAAATACTTTCAATAAAGAGGGATTGGTCGATTGTAACAATAACTGAATTGCAAAGGAACAGCAGACTTTACCAGAAGACAGTGAAGAGAATTTAGTTAACAAAAACAAACAAACAAACAAAAAACTAATCTAACTTCTTGACCCCATGTGGTGTATGGTGTTAGAAAATAAGACCTGGGTGTTGCATGCAACTGATGAATTACTGAACTCTACATCGGAAACTAATAATATATTATATGTTGGCTAATTGATTTAAAGTAAAAAAAAAAGAAAAGAAGACCTTAAGAGGGTTGCTTCAGGTGTATGTTGATTGCAGAAATATCTCAATGGGTACAAGAAAGATTTGTAATAAGATATAAAGATGGGACTTCAAGTCAGGAGAGAAGAATCATCAGGCATTATGTACATGAGAGTCCTGGAAATAACAGATTACTGAATGGACTAAAGTGTAAGAGGGGTCCAATGTGCTTGGATATAATACAGTGCAAAGGGCTGATAGGGTATTGACATGCTTCTCATCTCTTGGAAACAAGTATTTCAAGAAATTTAATGCTGAGCTACTATAAAATAGATTGCTTCTTACCAGATTGCTTCTTACCTTGCAATCTAGTGTGCAGCATTCCCCAGAACCACATTGTTTACCCTTTTTCTTTACACATATCCTAGGATCACAGCAGTCTTTATGTGTACAATTCTGTAAACAAATAGACAAATTCAAATGATATCTTCTCTCACATCAGTTATGATAATGTCTTTTAAGAAACTTGCCAATTTCATCTAAATTGCCAAATTCATTTACATAAAGTAGTTTTTAATATTCCTTATTTTAAAAATATGTAGGATGTGTAGTAAGTAATGGACCCTCTTCCATTCCTGATACTGGGAATTTCTTCTTTCTTTCATTTCTCCACCAGCACAGCAAGGGGTTTATCAAGTATATTGATTATTTTCAAAGCCCTGACTTTCATTGTCATTGATTTTCATTCTCTGATTTCTATCTCATTAATTTCTACTTTTATCTTTATCATTATTTCCTTCTTTTTACTTTAGATAAATTAACTTAGACTAATATTTTAGCTACCTTAAGTAGCATTCTAAATAATTTTAGACCTTTCTTCTTCAATATAAGCATTTATAGCTAGTGATATTCCTTGTAACACTGTTTTACCTGAATCCCATTGATTTTGATGTTCTGTTTAAATTTGTATACTGTTATTTTTTTTTAAGATTTTATTTATTTATTTGACAGAGAGAGACACAGCAAGAGAGGGAACACAAGCGGGGAGAGTGGGAGAGGGAGAAGCAGGCTTCCCGCGGAGCAGGGAGCCCGATGCGGGGCTCGATCCCAGGACCCTGGGATCATGACCTGAGCCGAAGGCAGACACTTAACGACTGAGCCACCCAGGCGCCCCTAAA
Source organism: Phoca vitulina (assembly GCF_004348235.1). Classification (NCBI taxonomy): domain Eukaryota; kingdom Metazoa; phylum Chordata; class Mammalia; order Carnivora; family Phocidae; genus Phoca; species Phoca vitulina. The sequence continues at coordinate 5,220,109 of NW_022589718.1, forward strand.
TTTGTATACTGTTAAAAATATATCCTAAAATTGCTTTTGTAATTTTTCTTTGAGCCAAGTGTCATTTAGAAGTGGTAGTTTAATGTCCAAATATTTAGGGGCTTTTCAAGATATTTTATTATTCTTGAATTCTAATTTAATTTTCAACACAAAATAAATATGTTGAGATTTATTTCATGCCTCAAATATTCTATCCTGATGAATATTCCAAGTTCTCTTGAATTTTTATATTTAAGCTGTTAAATATAGCGGCCTATAAATATCATCATATTAAGGTGATAGGTAGTTTTGTTCAGGTCTTCTATATCCTTACTGATTTTTTGTCTAGTTGTTCTATCAGTTACTGAGAGATGTGAAATAAATCTCCAAATATGATAGCTTTGTCAGTTTCTCCCTTTAGTTCTGCCAGTGATTGCTTCATAAAATTTGAAGATTTAATGTGTGTTTATATATATATAAATGTATTTTTATAAATGTTTATATATTTATTATTGTTATATCCTCCTTTTGTATTTATCCTTTTTTTCACTTTGAAGCATTACTGTATCTTTATTTTATGTATTAATATAGTCAGTATAGCTCCTTGTATTTACTGTTTGCTTGTTATATCCTTTTCCATTCTATTATTTTCTATGATACAGAGTATTGGGGTTAAAATGTATCCCTTATTGATAGCGTGCAATTATTTCTTGATTTTTATCTAGTCTGACAACTTTTGCCTTTTGATAGAGTGTCTGGCCTATTTACATTTAATGTAATTGTTAACATGCATGTATTTCAATTTCTTATTGTGCTGTTTGTTTCTATTTATCTCACCTTGTTTTTCTTCCTCAATTCTTCCCTTCTTGTCTTATTTTGTGTTGATGAATATGTTTAATATTTACCCAGTAAATCTTTTATTGGCTTTTTTAGCTATATCTCTGTATAATTTTTCAATATTTGCTCTAAGATGTACAGTAAGTATCTTTTTTTTCATGGATTTTTTAAATTTTTTATTGTTATGTTAATCACCATACATTACATCATTAGTTTTGGATGTAGTGTTCCATGATTCATGGTTTGTGCATAACACCCAGTGCTCCACACAGAGCGTGCCCTCTTTAATACCCATCACCAGGCTAACCCATCCTTCCACCCCCCTCCCCTCTGGAACCCTCAGTTTGTTTTTCAGAGTCCATTGTCTCTCATGATTCGTCTCCCCCTCCGATTTCCACCCCTTCATTCTTCCCCTCCTGCTATCTTCTTTTTTTTCTTACCATATATTGCATTATTTGTTTCAGAGGTACAGATCTGGGATTCAACAGTCTTGCACAATTCACAGTGCTCACCATAGCACATACCCTCCCCAATGTCTATCACCCAGCCACCCCATCCCTCCCACCCCACCCCCCACTCCAGCAACCCTCAGTTTGTTTCCTGAGATTAAGAATTCCTCATATCCGTGACGTCATATGATACATGTCTTTCTCTGATTGGTTTATTTCGCTCAGCATAACCCCTCCACTTCTATCCACGTCGTTGCAAATGGCAAGATCTCATTCCTTTTGATGGCTGCAGAATATTCCATTGTGTATATACACCACATCTTCTTTATCCATTCATCTGTTAATGGACATCTTGGCTCTTTCCACAGTTTGGCTATTGTGGACATTGCTGCTATAAACATCGGGGTGCATGTACCCCTTCGGGTCCTTACATTTGTATCTTTGGGGTAAATACCCAGTAGTGCAATTGCTGGATCATATGGTACCTCTATTTTCAACTCTTTGAGGAACCTCCATACTGTTTTCCAGAGTGGCTGCACCAGCTTGCATTCCCACCAACAGTGTAGGAGGGTTCCCCTTTCTCTGCATCCCCGCCAACATCTGTCATTTCCTGACTTGTTAATTTTAGGCATTCTGACTGGTGTGAGGTGGTATCTCATTGAGGTTTTGATTTAGATTTCCCTGATGCCGAGCGATGTTGAGCACTTTTTCATGTGTCTATTGGCCATTTGGATGTCTTCTTTGGAAAAATGTCTGTTCACGTCGTCTGCCCATTTCTTGATTGGATCATTTGTTCTTTGGGTGTTGAGTTTGATTAGTTCTTTATAGATTTTGGATACTAGCCCTTTATCTGAGATGTCATTTGCAAATATCTTCTCCCATTCTGTCAGTTGTCTTTTGGTTTTGTGGACTGTTTCTTTTGCTGTGGAAAAGCTTTTATCTTGATGAAGTCCCAATAGTTCATTTTTGCCCTTGCTTCTCCTGCCTTTGGCGATGTTTCTAGGAAGAAGTTGCTGTGGCTGAGGTCGAAGAGGTTGCTGCCTGTGTTCTCCTTTAGGATGTTGACGGACTCTTGTCTCACATTGAGGTCTTTCAACCATTTGGAGTCTATTTTTGTGTGTAGTGTAAGGAAATGGTCCAGTTTCATTCTTCTGCATGTGGCTGTCCAATTTTCCCAACACCATTTGTTGAAGAAACTGTCTTTTTTCCATTGGACATTCTTCCCTGCTTTGTCAAAGATTAGTTGACCATAGAGTTGAGGGTCCATTTCTGGGCTCTCTCTTCTGTTCCATTGATCTATGTGTCTGTTTTTGTGCCAGTACCATACTGTCTAGATAATGACAGCTTTGTAATAGAGCTGGAAGTCCGGAATTGAGATGCCAACAGCTTTGCTTTTCTTTTTCAAGATTCCTCTGGGTATTCGGGGTCTTTTCCGGTTCCATACAAATTTTAGGATTATTTGCTCCATTGCTTTGAAAAAAGTGGATGGTATTTTGATGGGGATTGCATTGAATGTGTAGATTGCTCTAGGTAGCATTGACGTCTTCACAATATTTGTTCTTCCAATCCATGAGCATGGAACGTTTTTCCATTTCTTTGTGTCTTCAATTTCTTTCATGAGTATTTTTGTTTGTCCTGGAAGCTTTTTATCTCTCCTTCTATTTTCAAGGATGACCTAGCTGGATATAGTATTCTTGGCTGCATATTTTTCTCATTTGGTGCTCTGAATATATCATGCCAGTCCTTTCTGGCCTGCCAGGTCTCTGTGGATAGGTCTGTTGCCAATCTAATGTTTCTACCATTGTAGGTTACATATCTCTTGTCCCAAGCTGCTTTCAGGATTTTCTCTTTGTCTCTGAGACTCGTAAGTTTTACTATGAGATGTCGGGGTGTTGACCTATTTTTATTGATTTTGAGAGGGGTTCTCTGTGCTTCCTGGATTTTGATGCCTGTTTCCTTCCCCAAATTAGAGAAGTTCTCTGCTATAATTTGCTCCAATATACCTTCTGCCCCTCTCTTTCTTCTTCTTCTGGGATCCCAATTATTCTAATGTTGTTTCATCTTATGGTATCGCTTATCTCTCGAATTCTGCCCTCGTGATCCAGTAGTTGTTTATCTCTCTTTTTCTCAGCTTCTTTATTTTCCATCATTTGGTCTTCTATATCACTGATTCTTTCTTCTGCCTCATTTATCCTAGCAGTTAGTGCCCCCATTTTTTATTGCACCTCATTAATAGCCTTTTTGATTTCAACTTGGTTAGATTTTAATTCTTTTAGTTCTCCAGAAAGGGTTTCTCTGATAACTTCCAAGCTTTTTTCAAGCCCAGCTAGTATCTTTAAAATCATGATTCTGAACTCTAGATCCAACATCGTACTAATGTCTGTATTGAGTAGGTCCCTGGCAGTCGGTACTACCTCTTGTTCTTTTTGTTGAGGTGATTTTTTCTGTTTTGTCATTTTGTCCAGAGGTGAATAGATGAATGAGATAACAAAATGCTAACAGGGTAACAACGTCCCCAGAATATATACTCTAAACAAGTCAGAAAGACCTGAAACCAGGGGAAAGGGGAAAGAAAGAAAAAAGAAAAAGAAAAACATAAAAACAAACAAAAACAGAACAAAACAAAAAAAACAGAATATGATTAAATATGATCAGCCTGTTGCATAGATCAGTGCCACACACTAGATTTTGGGTGTATTTTGGTCTGTTAGAAGAAAGTGCTTCCCAAATTTTTAAAGAAAGAAAAACTTATGTATGTACAAAAATAAGGGTTGATACGATGAAGGGATGGAATATGACTGTAAAGATGAAAATTTTAAAAAATTTTATAAAAGGAATAAAGAAAGAAGAGGATTTAAAAAAAAGAAAAGAAAAACGGAGAAAATGTGATCAGGCAGGAGACTAGAACAAAGCCATACGCTACAGATTTAGGGTATATTTTGATCTGTTAGAAGAAACTGTATCTCAAAATTTTAAAGAGAGAACAACTTATATATATATGCCAAAAATAAGGGTAACTACTATGAAGGGATAGAATATGACTCTAAAAATGAAAAATAAAAATGTTTTTTTAAAAAACGGATGGATAAGATGTTGGTTGAAAAAGGGAAAAAGAAAAATTCAAAAAGAAAAAGACAGTTAAAAAAATTAACTTTGAAAGACTAAAGAATCAGGGGTAAAAAAGCCATGGATTCTATGTGCAGTATTCCCCTAGCGCTGGAGTTCTGCCGTTCTCACTGATCGGTAAACTTGGTCTTGGCTGGCTGTTCTTGCTGATCTTCTGGGGGAGGGGCCTGTTGCCGTGGTTCTCAAATGTCTTTGCCTGACACGGAATTGCCCCGCCCTTGCCGGGTTGGGCTAAGTAATCTGCTCAGATTTGCTCTCGGGAGCTTTTGTTCCCTGCAAGCTTTCCGTACAGCTTTGGAGGCCGAGAGTGAAAATGGCGGCCTCCCAATCTCCGCCCCGGAGGAGCCGAGAACTCTGGCCCCGCTCCTCAGTGCGCCCCCAGAGAAAAGCCGTCAGTCACTCCCATCTCCCCGGTCTCCGGCCGCACTCCGTGCTCACCCGGCCTGTGACCGCGCGTTTCTATCTCTGGCACCCAACCCCGGGTGGAGTCTCCAAACCCAGCAGATCCCCGCGGTGCGCTCCCGCACCTCTCCTCCCGGGGGAAGAAGGTGAGTCTCCCCGGATCTGCCGCTTGTTGGGTCCCTGCTGGAGGAGCAGTGGCCCGACTGTGCCGCGGATCACAGTTTATGGCAACCCCGAGCTGAGAGCCCGCGCCTCGGCTCCACCTCTGCAGCCAGCTTCCCTGCTCCGATACCTGGGAGCTCTGCCGCACTCAGGCACCCCCAGTCTTTCTGTGACCCCGAGGGTCCTGAGACCACACTGTCCCGCGAGGGTTCCACCTCCCACTTAGCCACTGGAGTGACGTCCCTCAGCGGAGCCCACTTCTAAAAGTCCCGATTTTGTGCTCCGTGGCTCTATCACTTGCCAGAAGCGGCCAACAGAGGCCCCCTCCCCTCGCCGTCTATCTTCCCAAATATCGCCTCGGATTCACTTCTCCGCATGTCCTACCTTCCAGAAAGTGCTCGGTTTTCTGTTCAGAGAGTTGTTGCTATTCTTTTCTTCAATCTCCTGTTGAGTTCATAGGTGTTCAGAATGGTTTGATCCCTATCCAGCTGAATTCCTGAGACCAGAGGAAATCCAGGTCTCCTACTCCTCCGCCATCTTGCTCCACCCCCCTACAGTATCTTTAAAATACTATAATCTACTTAAAGTTAATACTGATTTTCTTCAGGTAAATTATAGAAACCTTGCAACAGCTTATCTCATTGTACCCTTCCATATTTAGTGCTGTTGTTGTTATTATATAGATGTAGGTATGTAGATACACACATATATACACATAATTGTGTATATGTGCATATGTATGTATATCTGTGTTTATATGCATATATACACATATGCATCCATAAACACAAACATAACTATACATGTGTATATGTGTACATATATACATGTAAATACATATTTATATGCACATATATGTATTATGTATATATGAATGCATAATGAATAAGTATATGTATTTACATATCTGTGCATGTATACAATGTAGTTAGTAAAATTAAGAGCAGAAAAGAAAAAGCATACATATAATTATTTATATTCACCCACATATTTACCAATTCCTGTGTTCATCCTCTTGTCGATCAGACTGATCATCTACTGCATTAGCACTTAAGCCTAAAACATTTTAAATTCATAGAATTTTCTGTAGTGCAAGCTTACTGTGACATATTGTCTCAGCTTTTGCTTAACTGAGACTTTATTTTCTTCCATTTTAAGGAATAATATCTTTGAGTATAGATACCTTGATTCTTGACTTTTTTTCTTTCAGCACTTTTAGTTTGTCATTTCAAAGTCAACTGACCTCCATTATTGGTTATAAGCCAGCTATATTTTGTATCATTGTATCCTGTACCTAATGTGTCTTTTTTTTAGGCTGAAATTAAGTTTTCTTTTTATCTTGGGACTTTGGGGGGGGTTTATTGATCTGTGTATAAAAGTGGATTTTTTTGTGTCTATCTGCTTATAGTTTTTTGTGTCTATCTGCTTATAGTTATAATGCTGAGCATCTTGGATCTGTAAGTAAATGTTTTCCTTCAAATTTGGAAAATAATCAGCATTATTCCTGCAGATATATTTTCTGCCACTTACTTTCTCTTTTCTTTATCTTGAAATCCTTACACCTACATTGGGTACTTAATATTTCCTCTCAGGTGTCTAAGGTTTTGTTATTTTTCTTCAACTCTTTTTCTCTCTGGTCCATAGATTATATGTTCTTATTGTTCTATTAATCAAGTTCATTGATTATTCTGCTTTTGGTCAAGTTCATTGATTCTTCTGCTTTTGTTTTATTTCATTTGTTGTACTTTTCACTTCTAGACTTTATATGTTTTTTTATATTTAACATATATCTGTTGAGATTCTCTAGCTGCTCACTCACTACGATAATTTTTCCTTAAATTATTTGAACATAATTTCCTTTAATGCTCCTAATATATTCAAAATAACTACTGTGAAGTCTTTAACTGCTAAATATAATATCTTGGACTTTTCAGAGTCATTTTCCCTTAACTGCATAATTTCCTAAATATAGTTCACATTTTCCTAATTCTCTGAATGTCTAGTAAATTTTTGGTTAATAAGTTAAACATTATAGATGCAATGATATAACGCCTGTATTTAGCTGTCCTCTGGGTTTTTTTGTTTTTTGGTTTTTTTTTTTTTTTTTTGTCTAGTAGGGAGTTAAGTAACCTGGGCACAAACTGTAAGCTTTGTCTCCCCTACAGTGTGCCACAGCTATCTCTGGTCAATTCATATGGCTTCCAACTGCTGAATTTTTAGCCTGATTCCCTGATGTAGTGTGACATTCAGCCAAGGATTTAGGTAGAGATAGCACTTAGATTTCAGAGTACAAACTATCTCTAATTTCCTTATTTCTTAAGATTCCTCTTTTATTTCCAATTGTAGTCCCAGTCTCAAACTCACAGGGCTCTCCTGGTTCCCCTGTGTTTTTTAAGGGTCTCACCCTACATTTTTTGCCCCATGGGGTATTTCTGGGCCATGCATATTTTAGCAGTCAGCCAAGTATGTGTAAAATTAATCATCAGATTTTAGGTTTTACCACTTTCACAGTTCTCTCACTTTCAGGGTTTTCCCTTTAAATTTCCAGTGGCTCTCATCTCTGAAATCTGTTCTCTCACACACTGAATCAGTAGAGCTGCAATTTTCCACAGCTATTTAATTCTGCCACAGCTGTGGAGGTAGAGGAGCACTCTTAGGCTAGAAAGACATAAACTCACAATCCTTACTAATTCCAGCTGCAATTTTTCAAGAGTAAACTCTCCTCTGGTTTCTTTCTTCTTTTAAGTGTGTTCCAGTGCCATTAAATATATAAATATATACACACACACACACACACACACATTTATAATACATATATACATCTATATGTATATATATATGTATATACATGTATATATATATACATCTACAGATATATATATATCTATATGTATACCTCAATATATAATGTATATCTTTATATGTTATTTATTTTAATAATATATAATATATATTACTATATTTTAAATAATATTTCATATTTTATAATTGCTATCTCAGAGTTTTCATATGACTACTTTATTGTCAATACCTCTTTATCATCTTTCATCTTTCAGTTTGATCTTAGTTGTACATTTTTATATTTTCTACAGGTGATAGATTTTTTAAAAAATACTTTTAATTGGCATCACCTGTCAATAGAAAACTTTTCACTTTATATAGCAAACAATGCATTTTGCTATTCCACTGGTAACAGTCTATTGCCTTTAGATTTTCCTGTCTGTTTTTGTCTGTTTTTGTTACTGCTTGTTGTTAAAGGTATATTTCTTCAACACCTTAGACAACCTTTGTGGTAACTAATTATGAATTTGGAATTGACAGATACACTAAAGAATGTCAGAAGGCAATCTATGAAGGTAAAAGTTATCTAAAAGGCTTTTGCCGTCCACTTCAAAAAAAATAGCAAAATTAGGAAACTTAAAGGCTTCCATCTTCCCCAAAGTAGGTCTTTTTCAAATTTATTTTTCTAAAAGACAAGGTCTTCATCTTCTTTTTTACCTATTAAACACATATATACACATTTTTTACCTATATACACATATATATAGGAAATTTTTTAAAATTGAAAAAATTTCTACTAACCTCTACAGAGCCACAATCACACTGTTCACCTTGTTCCAATTGTCCATTGCCACATACCCTCCTCTGTCCTTGTTTATAAACTGGCATTTCAGGAAGGATGTTCTGAAGACATTCAAAGCCAGAATGTGAAGCTAAGTATTTAAAGTCATCCAAACTACAGGTGCTAAACTCCTTTACACCCCCAGACTGCCTAAAATATTTAAAAATATGGATATGACAAAAATTATTGCGTATATCTCTGCATTTCCACTAATGTATGGTGTTTTGAAAAGAGGTTTAAAAAGCATTATGGAAAAAAATAAGCACATTTTAAAAATATTCATTGCATTGCAAAACATACTAATGTTTTACCACACTTTTTAAATTTCACCAAGAAAATTCTTGTAATAAAAATAATCCAAAATCTTTTTATTGCATTTCATCCTGTTTTAAACAAGACCTATTATTTATCTATCTTATGAACTTTATTAAATCTTTAAACATAAGAACTGTGTTCATTTTATTTACTTTCCCAATGACAAACAATCGAATTTTACATTTTAATCCTCAGTATTAACTTATTTTTTTAATATAATAAAATTCTTTTAATGACAATATAAACATCTTTGTATTAATTTTAATAGTACATTTTAGAGCTTTTGCTCAACATAATTGAACATTTGAAATAAAAACCTGTTGTTTGACACTGAAGAAATACAAATTAGGCAGTATGGAAGAAATGGATACATTCCTAGAAATATATAAACTACCAAAACTGAAACAGGAAGAAATTGAAAACCTGAACAGACCCATAACGAGCAAAGAAATAGAATCAGTAATCAAAGGATAAAATGAAATAATGAGAAAATATACTGAGCTGATTTGGTCACTGTTTGCAACATATTTACTGAGCATTCTCCTAGGCAACACGTATGTAGTAAAAAGTAGACCAAGTGCCTGTTAGGAGCAAAAAACCATGAACATCAGGAAAAAAAATATATGAAACAAGTGGAATGGTAAAATGATGGGAAAAACCAACATAATATAGAAGGGAATAAAAGTTACTACTTTGGAAGAGAAGATCTTTATTAAAGAAAAAAACTATAGTTAACATCATACTTATCATGAAAAACTGAATGCTTTTCCCTTAAGATTGAGAACAAGGTAAAGAACACTCTCACCACAGTTGGACTGAAATATTTCAAATTCAGTTAGCAAGAAAAAGGAATTACATACAAATAGATGAAAAGGAAAAAATAAAATTGTTCTTCATGGATGACAAAATTTTGTTTATAGAAATTCTTAAGGAATCAACAAATCAAATCTGAAAATTCTAATGAGTTTAGCACGTTTGTACCACAAAAAGTCAATATACAAAAATGTTGGACATTGCTGCTATAAACATACTTTCATGAACTATGAATTACGCTTTCATGTATTTTTTAACCAATCCATTTTTTAATTTTTAAATCCTTTTTTTTCTAAGAGAAAGAAAGCAGGGGAGGGGCAGAGGGAGGAGAGAGAGAGTCATTTTTTAATATGATTTTTTAAATTTAAATTCAAGTTACTTAACATGTAGTGTGTTGTTTCAGGGTTAGAATTTAGTAATTCATCAGTTGCATATAACACCCAGTGCATATAACATCAAGTGCCCTCCTTAATGTCCATCACCCAGTTACCCCATCCTCCCACCCAACGCCCCTACAGCAACCTTCAGTTTGTTCTCTACAGATACGAGTCTCTTATGGTTTGCCCCTCTCTTTTTTATGTTATTTTATTTTTCCTTTCCTTCCCCTGTTCATCTGTTTTGTTTCTTAAATTCCACATCTGAGTGAAATCATATGATATTTGTCTTTCTCTGACTGACATATTTTGCTTAGCCTAATACCCTCTAGTTCCATCCATGTCTTCACAAATGGCAAGATTTCATTCTTTTTGATGGCTGAGTAATATTCCACCATATATATACAACAACTTCTTTATCCATTCATCTATTGATGGACATCTAGGCTCTTTCCATATTTTGGCTATTGTGGACATTGCTGCTATAAACATCGGGGTCCATGTGCCCCTTCAAATCACTATTTTTATATCCTTTTGATAAATACTTAGTAGTGCAATTGCTGGGTAGTAGGGTAGTTCTATTTTTAGGGTTTTGAGAAACCTCCATACTGCCTTCCAGAGTGGCTGCACCAGTTTGCATTCCCACCAACAGTGTAAGAGGGTTCCCCTTTCCCTTATCCTTACCAACATTTGTTGTTTCCTCAGTTGTTAATTTTAGCCATTCTGACAGGTTTGAAGCGGTATCTTGTTGTGGTTTTGATTTGTATTTCCCTGATGTCGAGTCATGTTGAGCACTTCTTCACGTGTCTGTTGGCCATTTCTATGTCTTCTTTGGAGAAATGCCTGTTCATATCTTCTGCCCATTTCTTGACTGGATTTTTTGTTCTTGGGGTGTTGTTTGATAAGTTCCTTATAGACTTTGGATACTAGCCCTTTATCTTATAAGACATTTGCAAATATCTTCTTCCATTTGGTAGGTTGTCTTTTAGTTTTGTCAACTGTTTCCTTTGACGTGCAAAAGCTTTTTATCTTGATGAAGTACCAATAGTTCAATCTTGCTTTTGTTTCCCTTGCCTTTGGAGACGTGTCTATCAAAAAGTTGCTGCAGCCAAGGTCAAAGAGGTTGCTGCCTGTGTTCTCCTCTAGGATCTTGATGGATTCCTGTCTCACATTTAGGTTTTTCATCCATTTTGAGTCTATTTTTGTGTATTGTGTAAGAAAATGGTCCAGTTTCACTTCTGCATGTGGCTATCCAATTTTCCCAACACCATTTGTTGAAGAGACTGTCTTCTTTCCATTGGATATTTTTTCCTGCTTTGTCGAAGACTAGTTGCCCATAGAGTTGAGGGTCTATTTCTGGGTTCTCTATTCTCTTCCATTGACCTATGTGTCTATTTTGTGCCAGTATCATACTTCTGCATTTGGCTGTCCAATTTTCCAAGCACCATTTATTGAAGAGACTGTCTTTTTTCCATTGGATATTTTTTTCCTGCTTTGTTGAAGATTAGTTGACCATAGAGTTGAGGGTCCATTTCTGGGCTCTCTATTCTGTTCTATTGATCTATGTGTCTGTTTTTCTGCCAGTACCATACTGTCTTGATGATTACAGCTTTGTAATACAGCTTGAAGTCTGGAATTGTCATGCCTCCAGCTGTGCATTTCTTTTTCAACATTACTTTGGCTGTTCAGGGTCTTTTCTGGTTGTATACAAATTTTAGGATTGTTTGTTCCAGCTCTGTGAAAAATGCTGGTTTTATTTTGATAGGGATTGCATTGAATGTGTAGATTGTTTTGGGTAGTATAGACATTTTAACAATATTTGTTCTTCCAGTCCATGAGCATGGAATCTTTTTCCATTTTTTTGTGTCTTCCTCAATTTCTTTCATAAGCGTTTTATAGTTTTCAGAGTACAGATCCTTTACCTCTTTGGTTTGGTTTATTCCTAGGTATCTTATAGTTTTCAGTGCAATTGTAAATGGGATCAATTCCTTGATTTCTCATTCTTCTGACTCATTCTTAATGTATTGAAATACAAGTAATTTCTGTGCATTGATTTTATATCCTGCCACTTTGCTGAATTCCTGTATGAGTTCTAGCAATTTTTGGATGGAGTCTTTTGGGTTTTACAAGTTTCACTATGATATGTCATGGGTATTGACCTGTTTTTGTTGATTTTGTGAGGAGTTCTCTGTGCCTCTTAGACTTGAATGCCTGTTTCCTTCCCCAGATTAGGGAAGTTCTCAGCTATAATTTGTTCAAATAAACCTTCTGTCCCTTTTCTTCTTTTGGTACTCCTATGATATGGATATCATTTCACTTTATGGAATTGCTGAGTTCCCTAAGTCTGCCTTCATGATCTAATAGTTTTCTCTCCCTCTTCTTTTCAGCTTCATTATTTTCCATAATTTTATCTTCTACATCACTGATTCACTCTTCTGTTTCATACATCCTTGTGTTTATGGCCTCCACTTGGGTTTGCATCTTGGTTTATAGCATTTTTAATTTTGGCCTGTCTAGATTTTAGTTATTTTATCTCTATAGTAAGGGATTCTCTAGTGTCTTCTATGCTTTTTTCAAGCTCAGCTAGTATCCTTATAATTGTTGTTTTAAATTCTAGTTCAAATATCTTATATCTATATTGATTAAATCCCTGGCCATGAGTTCTATCTCATGTTCTTTCTTTTGGGGTGAATTCCTCCATCTCATCATTTTGTCCAGAAAAAAAAAAAAAGAAAAGAAAAAAGAAAAAACAAATAACAACAACAAAGTAAAACAAAGAAAAACGGGGGGAAAAAAAACAAGAAACCCAAAAAATACTAAATACTGGGTGTGTTTTGGTCTGCTTGTTAAACAATCTATGTCCCAAAATAAAAAAAATAAAATAAAATAAAATAAAAATAAACAAAAAAATTATATATATATATACACACATATATATGTAAAAATAAAAATTAAAAAATAAAAGATTTTAAAAGGAATTGTAAAATATAATAAATGAAAATAATAATAATAATAATAAAAGAATAAAAGTAAAAAGGAAGCTATATCCTATTTCCCCTAGAGCTAAAGCTTTCAGCACTCTGTGATTAGTAATCTTGGTGCCAGCTAGTTATTTGTGCTGGTCTTCTGGGGGAGAGGCCTGCTGTGCTGATTCTCAGGCTGACTTGTTTCTGTGGGAATGTGTCCCTAGGGCACAAGGGGGCTGCAGGGGTAGGTGTGTGTCGTCATGGCCTTCACTAGGTGGTGCTGTTTTGTTCCCTGAAGGCTTTCAGCACTGATGGTCAGGATGAAAATTGCTGTGCCCTGCTCTCTAGGCTCTGAGCTGAACATTCGCACCCCCTACTCTTCAGTGAATCCTCACAGAAGAGCAATAAGTCACCCTACTTGTGTCCTCTGTTTCCATCTGAACTCTGTTCACCCTGCCCATGTCTGAGCTGTTTTATCTTAGGCATGCAACTGAGTTTCAAAACTCCAAATTTCAGGGACTCCTGTGGTGTGGACCTGCACTGTTTCTCTTGGGGAGGGTCTCACCATGCTTGCCGGCCATCCAGGAAAGCGGTTACACGACCATAAGGAAGTTCAGTTTATAGCAGAAAGCCAGCACGAAGACCAACTGCTCTCCTCTGGCTTCCTGGGTCCCATGCCTGGAAACAGCACATCACCTTGGCACCACCCATTCTTCCTGTGACCCAGGGGTTCCTCAGACCACACTGTCATTCCTGGGATTCCACCCATCTTCGCAACCTGAGTACCTTTAAGCCAGGTACATTCCAGATAGTAGCAAACTTCCAAAGGTTCAGATTTTGTGCTCTGCATCTTCCAATACCTTGCAATAGCAGCCATAATTGGGCTCCTTCCCCACTGCTGGATCCACAGCTATATCTACCCCCAAGTGAACTTACACACCTCCTACCTTCCAAAAGGTGGTCACTTTTCTACTTATAGACTTACAGATTGTTTTCTCTCAGAACTCCGATTGATTTCTTGGGTGTTCAGAATGATTTGATAACTAGCTAGCTGTGTTTGAGGGACAGGACAATCTCAGGGTCCCTCTACTCCTCTGCCATCTTAACTCCTCCCCCACACACACACCCTAACACCTTCCCCCAGAGAGAGAGAACCTTAAGCAGGCTCCACACCCAATGTGGAATAGGACCAGGGTCAATCTCACGATCCTGAGATCATGACCTGAGCCCAAATCAAGAGTCAGATGCTTAACCAACTGAGCCACCCAGGTGCCCCTTAATTTTTAAATTCTTGACATTACAGAACTAAACTGAAATTTATTAACACTCCACTCTTACACTTCTTATCAACATACAAAATTCATGAGCCAAAACTCAAAACAAATCTAAAACAAGAAAAAGCTTATAAAACTAAATATGGATCCCAGCATCAACAGCTTGAACAGAGAATGTGATTTTTAAATTCTTGGCAGATGATAAAGTTGTGTAGAAACTAAATACTTACAAATTATTTAAAGCCTGAAACCCCTGGCCAGAAATTACACAGTTGGATCACAGGAAAACAGCAGAAAGGTTGTAAGTGAACCTATACTGTTCTAGCTGTACCTCATATCCTTCTAAGAGGAAACCCCAGTATTGATTAGGTATTAGGCCAGACTAATACTGACAGGGGACCCAGTAATAGTAACCTGCCTACCAGAAAAGACTTCCACTGGATTGGCAGTACATAAAATGAACTAGCAATGAAAAATCTGAAAATGAAATTAAGAAAACAATGCTATTCATAATAGTAAAAAAATATATATTTAAGGATAAATCTAACAAAACAAGTACAAGAAATGTAAACTGTAAAAAACAATACATTGCTGAGAAAAATTAAAGAAAACCCAAATTAATAAAGACATATAAAAAAATTGATAAATTATACTTCATCAAAATTAAAACATTTTCTTAAAAAAGGCACTATAAGGAAGAAATATTTGAAAATCATATATCTGGTAAAGAACTCATAGCCAGAATATATAAACAATTCTTACAACTCAGTAAAACTGTGAAAATCTCTTTTTTCATTTTTTAAAATGGACAAAATTTTTTAATAGGATCTTCTTCAAAGAATATATACAAAGCTATTAAGCATGAAAATACATTCAACACCATTCAATATCATTAGCTTAGAGGGAAATGCAGATTAAAACCAATATAAAGTTACACTACATACCAACTAAAATGATCCAGATTGAACATACTGAGCATACCAAGTCTTGGTGTGGATAACCAGGACTGACCACATAATTTGGGGGAACCCAAGCAAAATGGAAATGTAGGGCCCCCTATTTATAAAGCAGGGAAATTGTATTACTAATGGCACTAAAATAAGATGTTTTTTCCTTTCTTCAGCAGTCTCTTTCTCAATGGGTCATGGTGTTATTTATTTACAATTTAATGTCTTTCTAAATAAAAAAATTATTAATTATTAATATGTATTATACTATTCATTCTTATATTGTACAATGCCAGTTTTAAATGCAAATATCAAAGCCTTTAGCTTTATGCAAAGTCACTGAAATTACACAGTTCATATGGTTTTTCCCCTAGAGGGTGCTTTCAAAATGGCAAGGGAAGAAAAATAGAAGCCAGACTCCAGAATGTAAGAATGAGGAAGAGAGTTCCACCAGGCACGGAGAGACCTGGGAGAGGGTTGGGCCTATTTTGGTGCATGTTCCATTGTACTTGAAAAGAATGTATTCTGTAGTTGTTGGGTATAGAGTTCTATAATTGTTAATTACTTCTGTTTGGTTAATAGAAGTATAAAAGTTCCTAACCAAAAAAAAAACAAAACAAAACTTTTTAAAGGAATATGTACAATAAAGAAAATTATCTTACACTGCTTTAGGTGACATTGTGCAAACATCTCCTGAACAATGGCAAGTGTCAGGATCATCATAACTCAATCCCAGATTAAAGCCAAGCAACTGCACGATACTGACAGTGTATGACTCCAAGGATAAACCCTCTGGATACTAAATATAAGGAAAAAGAAAAGAATTAGCTAAGAATCCTATAGTATACTATGATAAATTTACTATAATAAAAAATTAGTGTATACTATGCTAAATAATATTATTAGTACATAAAATTCATTTTTAAAATCAATGCATCCAAGATGCCTATGTAAATGCAACTGTAGTAGAATTATATGAGCATAGGGATCATAGACTTATTAAACATGGATGAGTGAACACAATAGTTTAATTTCAAAATACTAATACTTAATGACAATACCAGCTACCTTAGCTAATCTAATAGAGTCTCAAACATCATATTGTATTGCTTCTTTGAGTTATTTTAAACAAAATGACTTTAATCTTTTATTTTAATAGTCAATTTTACATTCTATTTGTAGTAGGCAGCCTAACATGGGTCCCAATGATATCTGCCTCCTGGCATCCATGTTCTTGTGTATTCCTACTCCGTTGTGTATAGGATGAACTTATTGACTTGCTTCTAATTAACTAAATGTAGCAAAACAGATGGCCATCATTTCTAAGATAGATTATAAAAAGACTGACTTCTTGGATTCCTGTGGGATGTGGTAGAAGAAAAAAAATAAAAGAAAAAATAAAAGACTGACTTCTTGGATTCTATGTCTCACTCAATCTCTCTAGGTGAAGCCAGCTATGATGTCATGAAGTAAGCCTGAAGAGAGGTCCACATGCACGAGTTTGGAAACAGATTTTATGAGGTCTGCCACAGCCAAATTACTAAGTCTGGAAGCAAAATCTCTCCATGTTGAACCCTGAGATAACGACAGCCTTACTTGACACCTTGACTTCACCCACTTAGATTCTTGACCTACAGAACTGTATTGTTTTCATCTGCTAAGTTTTGGTATACTTTGTTACATAGCAACAGAAAATTAATAACCCTCAGTAGGTATTACTGTTCTCCTTTGGATCATTTCCAATTTCTACACAAATGTTTACAGAATCTTCATTCATAATTCCCAAAACTCGCAAGCAACCACAATGTCCTTCAATAGGTGAACAGATAAATAAACTGTGGCATATTTCAGACAATGGAATATTATTCAGCACTAAAAAGAAATGAGCTATGAAGTCATGAAAAGAAATGGAGAAAGCTTGAGTGCATATTACTAAGTGAAAAGGGCAAAGCTACATACTGTTATGATTCCAACTACATGAGATTCCAGAAAAAACAAAATTGTGCAGACAGTAAAAAGGTCTGTAGTTGCAGGCAGGGAGGCGAGAAATTAATAGGCAGAACACAGAGGATTTTTAGAGCATTGAAAACACTTCATATAATACTACCATGATGATAGATGCCTATCATCTTTTGTCCAAACTCATGTACAACACCAAGATTGAGCCCTAAGGTAAACAATGGACTTTGGGTGATTTTGATGGGTCAATGTAGGTTCATTCTTAGTAAAACATATACCATTCTGGTGAGGGATGTGGATAATGGGGGAGGCTGTGCATGTGTGGGGGCAGGTAGTATCTGGGTAATCTGTGTACCTTCCCCTCAGTTTTGTGGTGAACCTAAAACTCTTTTTAAAAAATAAGTCTTAAAAAAAGTGATAGGTTCCTGATGACCCAGGCTACAGCACTGTAAGCAGGTGGCAAGTAAAGAACAGTTCAGAGATGGTATCCATGATCCATGATGTGTCTTGCCTTCATGTATACAAAGACTCAGTATATATGAGGTACTTTAATTTAGTTATGCTACTAAATCCTACAAGGATTCCTTATACTTCTACCTATGTTTCTCCCTTTTACTCTCATAATAAAATATTTTCTATGCTCTTTAGCACAACTTATGCCCTACTCTGTAAAAGTCTCCTCTTTTATTACCCCTAAAATTTGGTAATATGAATCAAATTGTATTAATGGGCTAATTGTATTAACAATGCCTTTGATTTTCTGTATTGTGAGGCTTTGATATCTGGGGCCTTTCCAATGCTAGACTGCCCCTCTCAGAGTTACCCAATTAAGATAGTAAACAACTTACCCACAAGTGTGCCTTTCAAATGCAAACCAGTCAACCTAGGGCCCATAAGCCATACCACCCCTTTATCAGGCTCACATACTCTAAGCCACTCTCCACCTGCCAAAATCACATCAGAGACAGGTACCAGAAAACTAGGTACAGCCTCTATGCAAGAAAGCCTGCTGAAATTATTCAAACTAGCCAATCCTAAGACTGCTTACTTTGCCTTACCCATTCCTCCCTAAAGAAACAACAGAGGCTCTTGTCCACATTTCCCCCATGTTCCCTACACTGCCTGAACAACCCTCGTATGGCCCCTCATATGGCCCCTGCATGGCATGCCTTCTGTTTCTAGGGAACTGTATGTTAAACTTCTTCCTGCATGACAGTTATTACCATGTCTGTATGTCTTCCAATACCCGATGAAAATAAACTAGATTAGTTCTACTTTAGTTCAGTTAGTTTAGTCTAGTTAATTCAAACTAGACTACAACCAAATTAGTTGTAAATGTATACTATGAACTCTAGGACAACTGCTTAAGGAGCTCTTTTAAAAATATAATTGATGTGCTAAGAGAGGAGAGGAAATGGAATCCTATGAGATATACAATTAAAACCACAGAAGGCAAAAAAAAAAAAAGTGGGGAAGATTTAAAAAAGAAACAAGAAACTAGGGACAATGAATAGAAAATAGACAAAATTCAACATCCATTTATGATTAAAATCTCCAACAAAGTGGGTACAGAGGAAACATACCTTAACATAATAAAGGCCATATTTGACAAGCCCACAGTTATCATACTCAAAGGTGAAAGACTGAAAGCTTTTCTTCTAAGAGCACAAACAAGACAAGGATCCCATTCCTACTACTTTTATTTAACATAGTATTGGAAATAAGCAAATAATGAACCTGGACCTGTATCTCACAGCACTTACAAAAATTAACTCAAAATGAACTAAATACTTAAATGTAAGAAGTGAAATCATAAAACTTAGAAGAAAACATAGTGAAAAAAATCTCCTTGACAGTGGTCTTAGTAATGATTTTATGGATATGACACCAAAACCACAAACAACAAAAGCTTCATTAATATAAAAGGTTCTGTACAACAAAAGAATCAATCAATAAAATGAAAAGGCAACTTAGAGATTAGGGAAAAATATTTTCAAACTATAGAACTAATAAGGGGTTAATATCCAAAATACATTAGAAGCTCATACAACTCACTACCAAAACCCAAGTAAGAATTCTTAATATATTAGGAACTCACAACTGATTAAGAAATGATCAAAGGGGAGAGTGCCTGGGAGGCTCAGTCAGTTGGGCATCGAACTCTTGATTTCAGCTCAGGTCATGATCTCAGGGTTGTGAGATCAAGCTCCATGTTGGGCTCTGTGCTCAGTGTGGAGTCTGCTTGGTCCTCTCCCTCTGTTCCTCCCCACCCCTCTCTCTCTCTCTCAAATAAATAAATAAATAAAACCTTAAAAAAAGAGAGAAATGGTCAAAGGACCTGAATAGAGATTTCTCCAAAGAGGATATCCAAATGGACAACAGGTATATGGAGAGATACACGCTCAGCATCACTAATCATCAGGGAATTACAAGTCAAAACCACAAGTGATATTACCTCACACCTATTAGAATGACTATTATCAAAGAGACAAGAGATAATAAATGCTGGTGGAGAAAATGGAACCCTTGTACACTGCTGATAAGTATGTAAATTGGTACCACCACTATGGAAAACAGTATGGAGATTCCTAAAAAAATTAAAAATAGAGCTATCATATGAATCATCAATTCCACTTCTGGGTATATATATCTGGAAAAAATAAAACCTCTGTCTCAGGAGACATTTGTACCCCATGTTCATTGCAGCCCTACTCACAATAGCCAAGATATGATAATAACCTAAGTGTCCACTGACAGATGAATGGATAAAGAAATTGTATATATATATATATATATATATATATATATATATATATATATACACATATATATATAAATATATATGTATATATATATATTTATGACTGAATAATATATATTATTCAGTCATAAAAAAGAAGGAAATCCTCTCATTTGTGACAACATGGATGAATCTTGAGGGCATTACACTAAGTCAAATAAGTCAGACAGAAAAGGACAAATACTATATGATCTCACTTATATGTGGAGTCTAACACAACCAAACTCTGAGAAACAGAGAACAGATTGTTGGTTGCTAGGGGTGGGAATGAATGAAAATGGTTAAAGAGTATAAGCTGCTAGTTTCTGAGGATGCAATGTACAGCATAATAACTATAGTTAACAATACTGTATTGTATATTTGAAAGTTGCTAAGAGAGTGATCTTAAAGGTTCTTATCACACACAAACACACACACACACAAATGGCAACTGTGTGAGATGATGGATGTGTTCACTAACCTAACTGTGAAAACACTTCACAACATACACATATATCAAATCATTATGCTGTACATCTTAAACAATGTTATATGTCAATTATATCTCATTAAAGCTGGAAAAATAATAGATCTCATATATAAATTCATCACGGTTTGTGTACAAAAATATAAAAAAAGAGACTACATATGTATACACTAGCAGTGAAAAACTGGAAGATGAATTTAAACAATCAATACCAGTTACCACAGCATCAAGACATAAAAAATAGCTATGAATAAATTTAGCAGAAGATGTGAAAGCTCTACAAAGAATTTTTTAAAGACATCAGTAAATGGAGAGATAAACCATGTTAGTGAACACTGGAAGATCCAATGTTGTTATAACAAATTTCCCCTAATTCATTCATAAATTACACACCATCACTATCAAAATCTAAGTAAGCCTCTGTGTCTGTATGTGTGTGTCTGTGTGTAAACAGGAAAGTTGATTTTAAAATCTATATGAGAATGTAAAGTTTATACAGACAACATAGTATTGACAAAGAACAAAGTTGGAGGACTTTAACTATCTTGATTTCAAGACATTTAATAAAGCCGCCATATTCAAGGAAGTAATTCTTAACTTTAATTTTTTTCAATTCTTCACTTTTAAAAAAAAACTTTTAGAATATTATGATTGGTAGCTACCTTTCTGAAATCTAATCTTCAAACTGTTGCTGGTATAAAAAAAATAATTTATTTTTACATTTATATTTTAATTTTATACTGATATTTTTACAGTATTCTTGCTTAACTCAGATATTTATCTTTTACATTTACAAATTTCTATTATAAAAATTGCAATCAAAATTAGTCTTCAGGATGGCATCAGGAAAACACTTATACTAACCACTTATATTCAATAATTCTTATCACCTGCTTTATTTGCTTTAAACACACACACACACACACATACACACACAGGGCGTGATCTAAAAATAAGTCCTTGGCAATGAAACATTGTTTTCTAGAATTAACAGTGATGAAGACCTGGACAATTTCTGATGGACACTCCTCAAGCTTTGGCTGAGGGAAGACCAAAAGCAGGGACTGATAATAAAGACAAATCCCTATGAAATGTCTGATTGTTCTCTCACCATGGTAACAACCCCCAGACTGGTTTTGGATTTATCTAATTAATCAATATGTAGTTTATAGGAATGATAAAAAGTACATAATAGAACTGATTTTAAATATCTAATCTGTCAATAACAATTTGCTTCATTGTACATGCTACTAAAACACAACTAACTGTACTCCTGACTCAGCATGAAAGTGCAGACTTCTTTTTCTGAAGTACTCTCAGTTAGTTCCTTTCCCTACTTTTTATACAAATTGTTGCAAAAGGAATATAACTGTAGTAGGAGCTCATTCTCACTTTTGCCAGAAAACAGTAATTATGAATATTTAATGGCTATTTCTTCCTCCAACAGTCTGCTCATCCAAAACATAAAATAAAGAATTGAATGCAATAATAAAATAATTACCTTAAAATAGAAAAAATAACAGTCACATAATAAAAAAGGACATGAATTTACACCAATTATTAATGTTGGGAGAAAAGCTGATATGTTTAATAATTAACATTAAAATTACACTAGTTGTGTAATAAATATCGATGCAAGCATGTCACTGTTCAAAACAATTAAATTTTTACTTGGGTCAAATATGTTTTTTAAGAACAATATGGCATTATAATCAGTTCAATTTACAGATTTTTCTCTTTTAAGATTATTTATTTGAGAGAGAGAGGAGGGGAGGGGCAGATGGAGATGGAGAGACAGAATATCAAGCAGACTCCCCTCTGAGCACGGAGCCCAAGGCGGGGCTCAATTTCCCAACCCTGAGATCATGACCTGAGCCAAAATCAAGAGTTGGACCCTTAACGGACTGAGCCATCCAGGAGCCCGTAAATGTTCTATTCTTAAAAGCAATTACATACAGTTTAATATTTATGCTCCAAATTAGTAATATGAAAAACTATTAAAGGATGAGTAGACTAAGTAATATATTTATTCATGCTGTACAATATTTAGGAAATTTTAAAACATGAAAATAATGAGGAACTGGAAAATAATTACATACCAGAACGACTCCTACAGCCAAATTTTTATTACATATTTTTTCAGGAAATGTGGCTCCTAAAAAACTAGGATATTTCTTGAAGCTAAAAAATAATAATTTTCCTCAGAATTGCATATAAGAGTGATATAATTAATGACAATCATTTTCATAGCAACGAACATTATTAAACAATTACTGTGTCCTAAGCCTTTTGCTACTCTGAATTAAACTATTTAAATACATTTTTCTCAAACCACCAATGTTAAGAGTATTTCAATATTTTGTAAGTTTTAAATTTAATAAACATCTGGAAGTATAATAAAGATAAGGTTTAATAATTTATGCAAAAGGCTATTGCACTAATGTTTATAGTTTTTATTCTGGTTCCCTGTACATTTATAGCCCTAAAAATTAAATTTTCTGTGATCCCTTTATTCACTTGTTCATTAAAGATGAATCGATTTTTCTGTGCATTAGATTCTAGAGCATGTAACATTTCAATATATTCATGTTATTAAAAAATCAGATGAAGGACAAGAATGTAGAGGAAGCAAGTAGTATAACTTTACAAGCCAAAGGACATCAAAAAAATTATATCACTCATAATTAACCTCCTTAGTTATTTCAGTACTTTTATGTAATTTTACTTATATCAGGTAATTTCATGTCAGTTGATAAAAGTTTTTAAGTATCCACCAACATTAGCTCCTTGAGGACAAGGACTTTTAACTTACATATTTTTCCCATCCCGTGGTGTCTATCAAATTTATAGAACACAGTATTTATTCATTAAATGCTTATTTTTCATAATTAACATATGAAATCATTTTGGGTTATTCCTTTAATGCTACACAAATATGGAATACTGTACTCACGCAAATAAGTATGCAACCTGATGAGGTCGGAAGATATGTTTGTATTTCCATTCTAAAAATCTAGATAATATATTATTAGGATTCCCTGTAGTAGAAATTTTGTTTTTATTTGACCAGATTTCTATGGAAGATATTACAACTGTCAGTTTTAACTGGGAAAACATCTAAAAAACATAATAATAAATTTTAAATAAATTTGAACATTATATTAAACTTCCATAAAAATGCATATATTTAATTCAGTATTTTGATTATGAGAATTTCAACAGCACAGCAAAACGCTATACACATCAATACATATTACCTATACTTTTACAAAATACATATACAAAATAGTTTTTAAAAACTTACAGTGTTAACAAAGCCAATTATCTGAATAACCTTCTGTGTTACAGCCTTTATATCAGAGCCCATGTAATCAAACTGAAAAAGATAAATTATTTTTAGAAACTAGTGGATGCCATCAAGAATATATTACATACCCTTTACATGTATAATGTGCTATATTCTAAAGTAGTCATAGGGCTACATTCCAGGTAAAATTCAGGAAATCAATAATGATGTATAAATAATGATTTATAAAAATAAATAAATAAACTCAATTTACAACTTGATGTATATAAGAAGTAAATAAAATATTTAATAACACGCTTTTAATGTTTAATGCACTCAACTTGTGGCATTACTTATTGTTTATAAAAATTCAATCATAAATTTTTTAATGTGGTATTTTAAAATGCACTTATTTCTAAAATAACAACATATAATCACAAACCAAAACATATAAGCACAATGAGGGGGGAAATCCTTAATGAGAGGTTCACTCTTAAAATGACTCTGAATACTGCTTTGGTATATTCCTTCACATCACCATGTAACTCATGTTCTAATTTTTTCTTTATTCCAATAAACTCTTTCTATGTCTAACTGCTTTAAAATGCCAAGACAATTGAAACAACAATGATGACATCAGGTATGTGAGCTTTGCTCTGGATTTTTCACTAGAAAACCTCAAATATTTCATCATTAAGTGTTCAGTTTAAGATGAGTATTCTATATCATGTTGAGAAAAAACTGTTTGTAAATCTTATTTACTAAAATTTTTATAAAAAATGGAGTTGAATTTTTATCAATAGCCATTTTGATACTGATTGACAATGGCTTTTGTCTTTTGACCTATTGATGCAATACATTTCATTAATACATTACTTAACACTAAACCATCATATTCCTTGATTAAAACATTACATTCTATTAATATACTATCAAAATTAATATAATATTTTGTTTAGGAGTTTATAGCTTTAATATGGACTCATTGCTCATGTGTTTGTATACATGCACACACTTTGTCATAATTGAGTAAATTAATGTTGCTTAGTAAATATTAGAGCACTACTTAGAATTAAGTTGCATTTTTTTCCTACACCCTAAAATCATATTAGTATATGAATTATGTCTTCCAAAACACTTAAAAAGTTTCCTTTAAAACTATCTATACCTAACACAGGCAACTGGATCCATTAAAATTCTTTTTTTTTCAGCATTCTGTGATATAATTTATATATAACATTGTGTAAGTTTAAGGTATACAACATGATGATTTGACTTAAATTCTTATCTCCTTTGGAGAATTCATTAAATTTGCTTGTTTTAATCTTCTCCAAGGTCATAGTTATACCATGTTATTCTTTTCTAACATCATAACATGTTTTTGTTCTTTTTGCTTAATTATACTTTCTACACATTTATTTTTCTTTTCAACAACCAGCTTTTAAATTTACTTATTTTAATGTTTCTGTTTATCAACTTATGCTTTATTAATTGTTGCCTGTTCTCCTCATATTCGTCTTGTTTTACAGTTTTAGAACTTAGTTTTTATACTATTCTTTGTGGTAGGCATTCTCCCTATTTAGCAATATTCAGCTCTATTCTAGTTCAGGTGCCCTTCCTTTTTAAATATAAGCATGGCCAGTTTATTCACTTTGGACAATGAAATGAGGACAGTGATAAATGTCACTTCTGAGAGAAAGTATTTCTCTACTGTGGCTCATGTCTATCTAGTTTGCTCTTCTACTGGCTTGGAATTTGGGGGCAAAAACCTATCAATATAGAAATATCAAAAATCCTAAGCATTTGGAATGCTGAGTCAACACGTGGAAGACAGCTGCCTGGAGAGTCACCCAGATCTATGGCTGACGTCACATGAACAAAAAATAAACAGTATTTAGCCATTAAGATTTTGTTTTTTTATTTGGATGTCTGAATAATATTGCATGGTATACATATACCACATGTTTTAGATGTCCATTTATCAGTTGACGGACATTTGGGCTCTTTCCATAGTTTGGCTATTGCTGATAATGCTGCTGTAAACATTGGGGAGCAGGTGCCCCTTCAAATCTGTATTTTAGAGCTAGAGTGTATTTATACTAAGTGAAATAAGTCAGTCAGAGAAAGACGAATACCATATGATCTCACTCATATGTGGAATTTAAGAAAGAAAACAGATGAACATATGGGAAGGGGGAAAAGAAAAAAAGGAAAGAGGGAAACAATACATAAGTGACTCTTAATGATAAGAGAACAAGGGGCACCTGGGTAGCTCAGTCGGTTAAGTGTCTGCCTTCAGCTCAGGTCATGATCCCAGGGTTCTGGGATTGACCCCGCATCAGGTTCCCTGCTCATCCTGTTTCTCCTTCTCCCTCTGACCCTCCCCCAGCTCGTGCTGCCTCTCATGCTCTCTAGAAAAAAAAAGAAACAAACAAACAAATGATAGAGAAAAAACTGAGGGTTGATGGAGAGGGTGGGTGGAGGATGTGCTAGATAGATGATGGGTATTAAACAGGGCACTTGTGACGAGCGCTGGGTGTTACATGTAAATGATGAATTACTGAATTCTACTCTAGAAACCCATATTGCACTGTATGTTAACTAACAAAATTTAAATAATTTTTAAAAATGCAAAGAAAAAGAAAAGGACCACATTAATTACCAAAATCAGGAATGAAAACGGAGACATTATAGTGATCCAGTAGTATGATATAGCAGGCTTGTACTGGTTCATTACAGCTGATTTTTTAATTTTCAATCCAATTTTTAAACAACTATTACTAAATTATGTACATTTTCAACTAAGTAAGTTAAATTAAAAACAAAGGTAATAAATACTTTTAAAAAAGATCTTTTTATTATAGTGCAACCTAGCCTGCTGTGATTAATAATTATGCTCCAAGTTTTTTAATTATTGTAGAATTCATTAATTTCTAAACAGCTTATAATTATAGTTTTGTGTTTCCACTTTGTAAAAGTTATTCATGGTAGTATTTAAAACTTTTCATTCTATTATTTTTCCTTATCTCTTTTTATTCCTTATTGTTTTAGTATATTATGATAGAGTTTTGGCATATTGGTTTTTACTTTTACAAAATTATTGTTGTCTTCTTTATGACCTAGAAATGACTACTGATGCATCTATTTCCTACAGGCATCTTTAGATATTTGAATATATGTGGCACCCATTCAGAAGATACAAAGGTAAATAAGTGTTTAGTAAAGCTGGCAGCTGGCTAATAAATAATTTGATCTTTGGGCGCCTGGGTGGCTCAGTTGGTTAAGCGACTGCCTTCGGCTCAGGTCATGATCCTGGAGTCTTGGGATCGAGTCCCGCATTGGGCTCCCTGCTCGGCAGGGAGTCTGCTTCTCCCTCTGACCCTCCTCCCTCTCATGCTCTCTGTCTCTCATTCTCTCTCTCTCAAATAAATAAATAAAATCTTTAAAAAAAAATAAAAAAATAAATAAAAAATAAAAAATAATTTGATCTTTATATGTTAACATTTTTTTCCATATGCTAAAGGCTAAGAAAAATGCTTTAATGTGCTCCACTATAGTTTTGGGTTTTGTTACTTTCTTCTGAATATATCCAGAGGTTTTGTTTTTATAGTTTCTTCATAACTCACTTGTTAACTAAGTGTTCATTATTAGAAATGCATCTTTAACTTGAATTGTGTCTTTCAACATAAATATGCTCATTCTTCTACTTTAGGCTTTGTATCCTGAATTCTACTTTATCCGCTGGTAGTGCCATCTTGATCATCTTTTTGATTGACAATCCTGGCATATTTTTGATGGTTTTTTTAAAAATGTTTTATACTTAACACTGCCATTTTGTTTAAGCTGTCTCACAAATGTCAAAGAATCTGAGAATCTTTGCACTTTAAAAGGGATATTTAACCCACTCACATTACTATAATCAATGAAGCTGATCTATATTTTTTCTGTTTTCTTATTCATGTCCTTGTGGTATTTCCTTTTGACTTTTGTTATGTTATATGAGAATATTTGGGGGCTGATTTCAAAGTTATGCATTTGAAATTGTATATTCAGATATGTTTAAATGTTGTAAAACAAGTTTCTCCATTTTTATCCACCAGACCCACCTACACAAGAAGACCTCTGGTGAGGTGACAATAAAAAATTTCTAGGACTTATCAGGATTCAACGGTTTTTTTTTCAAAATGCGTAATAACTCTTACTAGGAATTTGATGATTATGATTATGTAAATGACACAACACCACACTCTGCCAAGTGATTAGAGGCAACGGTGTATTTCTCTTTCTTTTTCACTGAGCTAAAGTCTGTGTAAATAATTTTTTTGAAATACCTATTTGTTACTATACTCCAAAAATTTAGATCAACTTTATTGAGCTATAATTTACATACAATTACATTAAGGAGTCGATAATTTTGGTAAATACCACTTACTTTTTATGATGAAAAAATTCAACCCACAGAAAATTTAAAATTCAAAGACTACCCCAATATCCTTCAATTAGATTAATCTACTATTAATGTTAGACACATTTCTTTATATATATCTTTATCTAACTGTCTATGGAAGTGGATCTGGGCATACAATGTTCATTTTTCTGGACCATTTAAGATTAAGTAGCAAACACTTCAGCATGTAGTTCCTAAGAATAAGGATTTTCACCTGTTTGCCCACTACACCATTATCATGTGCAAGAAACAACATTAGTTCAATAATATCAAATATATTATTTATATATTTAATATCTAATGTTGAATACATAATATTCCCAGAGAGTGAAGCGAATCTGTAGCCCTGCCCATCACTGAATACAGCTTCCATCCAACCCTGCCAACAAAGAAACCCTAACTAGACTTCCCAGAAATCTTGGTAGCCCACCCTGCAGGCCCAGTTGGCAACACTTGAACAGAGACACCGGCAAGTGCTTTTGCATCTACAGAGCCAAGATGATGGTCCTTACTGGCCAGGAAGCTGAGGTTGCAATTCTGTCTGATTGGATCCACAGAGAAAGAGCATTCTAGTTGAGGGCTTGTTCTGCAGCCAAAACTGGCCATGAAACTAATTTACCAAGCTCCCCAAAGGTGAATACAGTTGCCAGCCCATCTGAGAAGGAAACTTAATTGGAGCTCCAGAAATCTGTGTATCCCATCTTGCAACTCCAATTAGAGCAACTCTTGAGCAGAGAACCCACCTGGTGGTCTTACCCATCTGCATAGCTAGGATGGTGGCCTGTCAGGCCAGGGAATTTGGCGCATAGTTCTGCCTAATTTGATTCCCAAACAAGGACAGAAAACAATTGTGTTCTGTATTGGGACACTACCACACGTGGAAACTAATTCATATCCCAGCTCACTGCTGAATACAGGCTTCATACCACCCAACCACGAACCTACCAGAGCACACAGGATGCTACATAGTCCATCCTACAGCCCTGCTTACAATAGCACTTAAATAGAGAACATAGCTTTTGGCTTTCCACATCTGTAGAGCAAAACTAGTAGCCCCATCTGGCCAGGACATAGTGCTGCCTGACTTGGGTCCACAAACATAAGCTGTAGAAGCTATGAGGCTTATTCTGCTACCACACCAGGACAAGAACCTAATTCATAACCCTGCCTAATACTGAGTATATATCCAGTCCTGAAGACTAGGAAGTCTGATTAGAGAATCCAGACAACTGCAGAGCCTATCCTACAGCTTTGTTTGGGCAAGGAACTAAGCCAGCATTCCTACATAATTGTTCTCAGCCAGCAGCATCTACCCTCAACCACAAAGCTCAGTCAGTAGCCTCACCCAAAAATAGACATTGATAGCGAATACCACCTGCCCAAGGATGTTACCAGCTGATACACCCAGAGCTCAATTAAGCCAAATGGTGAATGACTATCTATGCCAAAGCAAACCTTTAATGTCTGGGGGAAAAAAAACACTTACTCAAATGGGAAGATATTGACATAAGGAATCGAGGATCATGAGAATTTGGAAAAACATGATAGCACCAAAAGAAACTAATAAAGCTCTAATAACTGACCACAATGATATAAAGATCTATAAACTATAAGAGAATTTAGAGTAATCACCTTAAAGAAGCTTAGTGAACCACAAGAACATACAAACAATGCATGAACAAAATGAAGAGTTCAACAAATAGAAACCATCAAAAAAAAAAAAAAGACATCTTAGACCTGAAAAATACAATGACTGAACTGAAGAATTCAATAGAGAACTTCAAGAGCAGACTTGACCATGCAGAATAAAGAATCAGTGATCTACAAAATAGGGCATTTTAAATTATCCAGATGAGTGAAAAAACAAAGAATAAAAAAAATGAAGGAAGTCTACAAGACTTATGGGAAAAGTTAAAAAAAACACACACACACACACACACACACACAATATCTGCCATATAGGAAGCCAGAATGAGAAAAAAAGAAAAGGGGACAGAACATATATTTAAAGCAATAATGGCTGAGAACTTCCCAAACCTGGGAAAATGGACATCCAGATCTATGAGGCCTAAAAGATGCAAAAATGGTTGAATCCAAATAGAGTTACCCCAAGACACATTATAATTAAATTGTCAAAAGTCATATCCACAATAGCCAAACTGTGGAAGGAGCCGAGATGCCCTTCAACAGATGAATGGATAAAGAAGACGTGGCTCATATACACAATGGAATATTACTCAGCCATCAGAAAGGATGAATACCCACCGTTGGCATCGACATGGATGGAACTGGAGGGGATTATCCTAAATGAAATAAGTCAAATAGAGAAAAGACAATTATCATATGGTTTCACTCATATATGGAACATAAGGAATAGCACAGAGGACATTAGGGGAAGGAAGGGAAAACCGAAGGGGTGGAAATCAGAGGGGGAGACGAACAATGAGAGACAATGGACTCTGGGAAACAATCTGAGGGTTTCACAGGGGAAGGGAGTGGGGGATGGGGTAGCCCAGTGATGGGTATTAAGGAGGGCACATGTTGTAATGAGCAATGGGTGTTATACGCAAATAATGAATCACTGAACACGAAAAAAAAAAAAAAGTCACAGACAAATAATTTTGAAAGCAGCAGTATAAAAGCAATAAGTCACATACAAAAGAAGCCCTGTAAGACTATAGCAGATAATTTAACAGAAATTTTGCAGGCCAGGAAAGAATGAAATGATATAATCAAAATATTGAAAGGAAAAAAAACTGTCAACCAATAATATGACTGGACAAGCTGTCCTTCAAAAATGAAGGAGCAATAAAGACTTTCCTAAACAAACACGAACAGGGAATTCATCACAACTAAACCTGACATACAAGAAATGGTAAAGAGTTCTTTGAGTGAAACTGAAAAAACACTAATTAGCATCATTAAAACATATGAAGGCAGTATAAAACTATCTGGTAATGATAAACATATCCTTAAAGTCAGATTCTCTAATAGGGTAATGGTGGTATGTAATCACTAACAACTTTAGTTTAAAAATTAAAAAACAAACATATTAAATATAACCATAACTAAAATACTCTGTTATAGGATACACAGCATTAAAAATGTGTAAAGGCGGGGGGGCCTGAGTGGCACAGTTGGTTAAGCATCTGACTCTTGGTTTTGGCTCAGGTCATGATCTCATGGGTCATGGGATTGAGCCCCATGTCAGGCTCCGCACTCAGCCAGAGTCTGCTTGAGATTCTCTCTCCTCTCCCTCTGCCCCTCCCTTGCTCATTCTCTCTCTCTCTCTCTCTTTCTCAAGCAAATAAATAAATAAATCTTTTTAAAAAATTTGTAAAATGTAACATCAACAACCTAAACTTAGAAGGTGAGAAGTAAAAATGTAAAGTTTAGGAATGCTATCAAAATCAAGCTATTATCAGTTTAAAATAGGGTATTAAAATTTTAACATACTTTATGTAAGCTTCATGGTAACCACAAGGGAAAAACATGTAGTAGTCACACAAAAGAACATGACAAAAAGGTCAAAGCATACTGATATCAAAAGTCATCAAATCACAAAAGACAGGAGGATAAGAAATAAGTAACAGTGTATCCACAAAATAGCCAGAATGCAATTAATAAATGGGCAATAATAAGTCCTTACCTAACAATAATTACTTTAAATGTAAATGGATTAAGTTCTCCAATCAAAAGAAATAGAATGGTTGAATGGATTTTTTTAAAAGATCCAGTGATATGTTGCCTGCAAGAAACTTGCTTTAGCTTTAAAAACACAGGCATACTGAAGAGATAGAAAAAGAAATTTGAAGTTAGTGGTAACAAAAAACACAAACAGGGTTATCAACATTTATATCAGACAAAATATAATTTAAACTAAAAATGGTAAAAATAGACAAAGAAGTTTATCATATAATGACAAAGGAGGCCATCTATCAACAAAATAGAACAATTATAAATATTTATGCACCAAACATTGGAGTACTTAATATATAAAACAAATACTAAAAGAACTAAAAGAAGAAGTAAACAGCAATACAATAATAATTGGGGACTTTAATATCCCATTCTCAACAATGGGTAAATCATCCAGACATAGAATCAATAAGGAAATTTCAGATTTGAACACTATAGGCCAAACCTGCCTAATAGACATGTACAACACATTCTTTCTGACAGCAGCAAAATATACATTCTTATCAAACAGAAATTGAACATTCTCTAAGATAGATCATATGTTAGGTCACAAAATAAGCCTCAACAAGTTCAAGAAAATTGAAATCATACCAAAAAACTTTCTCAGCCCAAGTAGTATGAAACTAAAAATCAAACAGGAAGAAAACTGTGAAACTCACAAACACATGAAAATTCAACAACACTCCTGAATGATCAATGGATCAAAGAAAAAAATAAAGAGGGTAAAAAGCACCCTGAGACAAACAAAAATGGAAACACAATATACCAAAATTTATGGGATATAGTGAAAGCAGTTCTAAGACAGAAGTTTATATCTATAAATGCATACATCAAAAATACTGAAAAACCTCAAATAAATAACATAATTTTGCACCTCAAAAAACTACAGAAAGCACTGTGAGAACCCCTGGTCATGCCCCCATCAGTTCCAGCTATCCTGCCAGGGTGGCCCTAGTGCAGAGTAGCAAGACCCCATGAGCCATACACACTACAGCTCCAGAAATGCAGCCAAACCTGCTAGGCACATGCAGTCCATACAGGGGACATTCCTACACAAGGCCACTCCTTCAAGATGGGGAGAGGTAGCTATTCTGCCTAATTCACACAAAATAAACTAAAATGAGGAGACAGAGGACTATGCTCAAACAATAAAAATAAAAAAACACTTCAGTGAAACAGCAAAAGAACTAAACAAATGGATAAAGCAAATTACATGATAAAAAGTTCAAAATAATGGTCATAAATACTCACTGGATTTGAAAGAAGAGGATGATTCAGCAAAAAGACAGAAAATGTAAGAAAGAATCAATCGGAGGTGAAGAATACAATAACTGAAATGAAAAATACACTAGAGGAAATCAACAGAAGATTAGAGGATGCAGAATGGATCAGCAATCTGGAAGACAAGATAATGGAAAGCAATGAAGCTGAACAGTAAAAAGTAAGAATTTTCAAAAATGAGTGTAAGTTATGGGACATTTTGGGATGATATTAAGTGCACTAACATTTGCATTATAAGGGTCACAGGTGGAAAAGAGGAAAACGGGGACAGAACTCTTATTTAAAGATATAATAGGTGAAAAGTTTCCTAACTTGGGGAAGAAACATTTCCAGGAATTACAGAGAGCCCCAAACCAGATGGGGCTTAGAAATAACTAAAATTTCAAAGATTAAAGATAAAAACAAAATCTTAAAAGCAGCAAGAGAAAGCAACTAGTTACATAGAAGGGATACCTCATAAAGCTATTAGCTGATTTTTCAGCAGTAACTTTGTAGGCCAGAAGAGAGTGGTATGATATATTCAAAGTGCTGAAGGAAGAAAACCTACAACCAAGAATACTCTACCTGGCAAGATTATCATTCAGAATTGAGGGAGAGATCAGGAATTTCCCACACAAACAAAAGTTAAAATAGTCATCACCAGTAAATTACCCTTACAAGAAATGTTAAAAGGACTTCTTTAAGTGGAAAAGAAAAGGCCATAACTAGAAGCTAGAACATTATGAAAGAAAAGTACTTCACAAGTAAAAGCAAACATATGGTAAAAGTAGTAGAACAATCACTTAAAAAAACAGCATAAAGGTTAAAAGACAAAAGTAGTAAAATCAAGTGTGTCCAAAAATTAGTTAAGGGACTTCACCAAAAAAAAAAAAAATGTCAAATATATCATATACATAAAATGTGGAACAGTAAAAATGTAGTGCTTTTAGAATGTATTTGAACTTAAGCAGCCACCAACTTAATATAGACCACTATATACATAAGATGCTATATATGAACCTAATGGTAGCCACAAATCAAATATCTATAATAGATATACAAAAAAATAAAGAGAAAGGAATCCACATAATAACACTAAAGAAAGACATAAATCACAAGAGAGCAAGAGAAAAAGAAAAGAACAGAGAAGAACTACAAAAACAACCATAAAACAATTAACAAAATGGCAATCAGAACATACTTATCAATAATTACTTAAATGAAAATGATCTAACTTCTCCAATCAAAAGACATAGGGCGACTGAATGGATTTAAAAAACAAGACCCATCTATAGGCTGCTTAGAAGAGACTCATATTAGACCTAAAGATACATGCAGACTGAAAGAAGGGATGGAAAAATATTCCATGCAAATGGAAGTGAGAAAAAAGCTGGGGTGACAATACATATATCAAACAAAATGACATTCAAACAAAGACTGTAACAAGACAAAATGAAGGGTGTTACTTAGTGATAAAGGGATCAATCCAACAAAAGGATATAGCAATTGTAAAAAATCTATGCATCAAACATAGGAGCACCTAAATATATGAATCATTGAACACTACATCAAAAATTAATGATGTACTATATGTGGGCTAATTGAACATAATAATAAAAAATATATAAAGCAAATATTAACAGACATAAGGGGAGAAATTGAAAGTAATACAATAGTAATAGGAGACTTGAACACCCACTTACATCAATGGATAGACCATCCAGACAGATAATCAATAAGGTCAAACACAAAATGACACATTTGACCATGTAACTTATAACACAGAACTTAACAGATGTATACAGAATATTTCATCCCAAAACAGCAAAATACACATTCTTTCCAAGTGCACATGGAACATTCTCCAGGATAAATCACATGTTAGGGCATAAAACAAGTCTTAATAAACTTAAGAAGACTGATGTCATATAAAGTATCATTTATGATCACAAAGGCATAAAAGTGGAAAGCAATTACAAGAAAAAAATAGAAAAACACAAATGCATTGAGGCTTAATAACTTGCTTTTAAGCAACAAATGTGTCAATGAAGAAATCAAAGAGGAAATTTTTTAAAATACCTGGAGACAAATGAAAATGGAAACACAATGATTCAAAATATTTCATGCACAGTCAGAGCAAAGAATGAAATTTATAGTGATGCAGTCATACCTAAAGATGCAAAAAAAAAAAAAAAAAAAAAAAAATCTCAAACACTCTAACCTTAAACCTAAAGGAACTACAAAAAGAAGAACAAAGCCCAAAGTTAGATGAAGTAACAAAATAATAAAGATCAGAATATAAATATATGAAATAAAGGGTTAAATAGGAAAAAGAAAAGCTCAGTGAAACTAAAAGCTTGAAACAATAAACAAAATTGATAAACCTTTAGCCAAACTCATGAAGAAAAAATGAGAGAAAAAATAAAATAAAAAATAAAAGAGAAATAACTTATGCCACATAAATACAAGCATGATAAGAGACTACAACAAAATTATGTACCAACAAATTTGACAACCTCAAAAAAATGGATAAATAACTAGAAATAAAATCTTCTGATACTGAAATAGGAATACAAAATCTGAATAAACCAATTGCTAGTGATGAAATTGAACTGATAATCAAAAAACTCCCAACAGACAAAAGTCCAAGACCAGATGGCTTCACAGGTGAATACTACTAAATATTGAAAGATTTAATACCTTTCCTTCTCAAACTATTCCAAAACTAGGAGAGAAGGGATGTTTCCAAATTCATTTGTCAAGGCTGATATTACACTAATATCAAAATCAGACAAAGACATTAGAAAAATAGAAAACTACAGGTCAATATCCCTGATGAACATAAATGCAAAAATCTTCAACAAATATTAGCAAATTGAACTCAACAATACATTAAAAGGATTGCTCACCATAATCAAATGGGATTTATTCCATGATACAAGGATGGTTGATCCACAAATCAAATCAATCAGCATGATACACCACATTAACAAAGTGCAAGATAAAAATCATATAATATCTCAATAGATGCAGGAAAAACATTTGACAAAATTCAACATCTGTTGATGATAAAAACTCTCAATAAAGTGGGATTAGGCAGAACATACCTCAACATAATAAAGGCCATACATGAAAAATCTCACAGCTAATATCAGACTCAATGGCAAAAAACTGAAAGCTTTTCTAACATCAGACACAAGACAAGGATGTCTACTCTTGCCACTTTTAATCAACATAGTACTGGAAGTCCTAGCCATAGCAATTGGACAAGAAAAAGAAATAAAAGGCATCCAAACTGATAAGTGAGAAGTAAAACACTATTTGCAGAGGACATGATAGTCTCTACAGAAAACCCTAAAGATCCACCAAACTAATAGTATTAATAAGTGAATTCAGTAAAGCAGCAAGATACAAAATTAATAT
Source organism: Phoca vitulina (assembly GCF_004348235.1). Classification (NCBI taxonomy): domain Eukaryota; kingdom Metazoa; phylum Chordata; class Mammalia; order Carnivora; family Phocidae; genus Phoca; species Phoca vitulina. The sequence goes on from NW_022589718.1 coordinate 5,256,715, forward strand.
ACAAAAATCTGTTGCATTTCTATACTCATAAGAAGTAGCAGAGGAAAAAATGTAAAAAAAAAAAAAAAAAACCAATCCCATGTACAATTGCATCAAAAATAACAAAATACAAGTGGGTGGGTAGCTAAGATGGTGGAGTAGTAGGAGGACTCTAGGCTTGCTTCCTCCCTCGAACACAGCTAGATAAATATCAAATCATTCTGAGTACCCAAGAAATTGATCTGAGCACTGACAGAACAAACTGCACAACTAGAGAGGGAGAAGAGGCCACATCGTGGAAGGTAGGGGGTGCAGAGATGTGGTTTGGGGGGGGAAATGGATTGCAGGTGCTGTGGAAGGGAGCCCTGGTCACTGAGAGAGGTGAGAGAGAAAGAGAGAGAGAGAGAGAGGAGGGCACGGGACAGCAGAAAGAAAACACTTCCCCAAAGTCACTCAAAGGGAAAAAGAGAGGGGCTGATTTTTGTGTTTTTACAACCAGCGGTGCTCAAAGATTAAGGTTTTAGAGGTCCACAGCATGGCCAGTGTGGAGCCCTGAGGGTGTTGCAGTGCTACTACGGAGAAGAAATGCAGATTGCCTGGGGACATACAGCGTGATCTAAGGATGCCCTGGGACACACTGGGAGAGATGGTTCCCTCTTCTTGGAGCGCATCTGGGAGAGGTGGCATTGCCCCTCTGGGGACAAAAGAGCTGGTGGGTGCCATTTCCCTCCCCCATCCCTCACCATAGGTGCAAAAACACCTGCTGATGGCAGCTAACCTGGACACTGGCTCTTTATTCCAATATGCTCTATTCCAAGTTCCATGCTCCTGTGCTTTGGTGCAACTGCCCTTCTGGGTCAAACCTGTATCAGTCCCAGCATGGTGAGATCTTCCCCTAGAGGACCAGTGCCAGTCACCACCATGCCAGATCCCTAATGTTTGGAGTTTTAAAACTCAACCAGCCTGCCTGGGATAGAGCCCAAGGTGTACTATGTTACTATGCAGGCAGGTAGCCCAGACACAGAGAGTGTGAAGGCAGCGATCTGAGGGACACCTGGGACACACAATGGGAGAATGTTCACTCTTCTGGGAGGGCTTCCTAGACAGCAGTAAGCATGAATTCCCCTCTCTGGGGACAAAGGAACTGTCATTTCCCTCCCCTGCCCCTCAGCATAAACTAACTTCAGTAAGTAGCACAACACCAACAGTGGTGGCCTAAAATGGTAACATCAGCCCTGCCCCCCTGCACTCTGCAGGTACTGCTTTTCTTGGGAAAGTGTGCCTGAGAACACCAACACAGTGGGAGAGCATAGAACCTTCCGCTGCAGACTAGCTCAAACCACCCCCATGCACCATGTCTACTGACCATAGGGTTCTACAAAGCTTCAGATCTAGTGGAAATAGCATCAGGTCTCTTTTAACAAGCAGACCAAAGCACACCTAGTTAAGCTTGCCACACACTGAGTAAGGTCCATATACTCCCCACTGCAGGCAAGGAGATACTCTGCAGAGGACTGACCTGAGGAAAAAAGCAGCCAAAACACAGCAGCAGAGTGCACATAGCACACACCAGAGACAATTCCTGAAGTACCAGGTCCTGGACAGTATATGACTTCTTCTTCATAAAGCCATTACTCTTGAGAGCAAGAAACATAGCAGGATTTCCTAATATACAGAAAAAGACAGAGACCTAGACAAAATGCCAAGATGGAGGAATTCATCCCAAATGAAAGAAGAAAAGGCCACAGTCAGGGATCTAATCAAAACAGATATATGTAATATGGCTGATGGAGAATTTAATGTAATAATCATAAGGATACCAGCTGGGCTTGAGAAAAGCATAGAAGACACCAGGGAGTCCCTTACTGGAGACATATAAGATCTAAAAACTAGTGTCAGGCTGAAATGAGAAATGCAATAACTGAGATTTGAAACCAACTGGATATAATGAACACAAGGATGGAAGAACCAGAGGAACAAATAAGTGATATGAAAGATGAAATTATGGAAAATAATGAAGCTGAGGAGATGAACCATGAAAGACTACAGACTCTGAGAAACAAACTGAGGGTTTTAGAGGGGAGGGGGGTGGGGGGGATGGGTTAGCCTGGTGATGGGTATTAAAGAGGGCATGTACTGAATGGAGCACTGAGTGTTATATGCAAACAATGAATCATGGGACACTACATCAAAAACTAATGATGTAATGTATGGTGATTAACATAACATAATAAAATAAAATAAAAATAAATAAAAATTTAAAAAAAGAAAGAAAATAATGAAGCTGAAAAGAAGAAGGAAAGAAAAGTATTGAATCACGAAGGTAGACTTAGGGAACTCAGTGACTCCTTAAGCATAATAACATTCATATCATAGGAGTCCCAGAAGACGAAGAGAGGGAAAAGGGGGCAAAAGGCTTATTTGAGGAAATTATAGCTGAAAACATCCCTAATCTGTGGAAGGAAATAGACATCCAAATCCAGTAGGTACAGAGAGCTCCCATTCAAATCAACTAACGCAGGCCAACACCAAGACATAGCATAGTTAAATCTGCAAAATATAGAGATAAAGAAAAAATCCTAAACAAAAGAAGTCACTAACTTACAGGGGAAGACAAATAAGGTTAGCAGCAGATCTAGCCACAGAAACGTAGCAGGCAAGAAGACAGTGGCATTGACATATTCAACATGCTGAATGGTAAAAATATGCACCCAAGAATACTCTATCCAGCAAGGTTGTCGTTCAGAATAGGAGAGACAAAGAGTTTCCCAGACAAACAAAAACTAGAGTCATGACCACTAAACCAGCCCTGCAAGAAATATTAAAGGGGACTCTTTGACAGCAAAGCAAAGACCAAAGGTGACCAAGACAAGAAAGAAACAGAGAACATCTCTAGAAACAATGACAGAACAAGTAAGAAAATGGTACTTAATTCATATTTATCAATAATTACTCTGACTTTAAATGGACTAAATGCTGCAATCAAAAGACACAGGGTGTCAGAATGGATTAAAAAAAAAACAAGATCCATCTATATGCTGCCTAGAAGAGACTGATTATAGATATAAAGACACATGTAGATTGAAAGTGAGGGGATGGAGAAATATTTACCATTCAAATGGATGTCAAAAAAAGCCAGAGTACCAATACTTATATCAGACACTAGATCTTAAGTCAAAGACTATAAAAAGAGATGAAGAAGGGCACAACATCCTAATTAAGGGGTCTACCCAACAAGAAGATCTAATAATTGTAAATATTTATGCCCACAACTTGGGAGTACCCACATCTATAAAACAATTAATAACAAACATAAGGGAACTCATTGATAATAATACAATAATAATAGGGGACATTAACATCCCACTTGCACCAATGGACAGATCATCAAAGCAGAAAATCAACAAGGAAACAAAGGTTTTGAATGACACAATGGACCAAATGGACTTAACACATATAGTCAGAACATTTCATCCTAAAGCAACAGAATACACATTCTTTTCCAGTGCACATGGAACAGTCTCCAGAATAGATCACATACTGGACATAAATTCAGCCCTCAGCAAGTACAAAAAAAAGGATGGAGATCATCCCATGCATATTTTCAGACCATGGTGCTATGAAACTTGAAGTTAACCATAAGAAAAACTTAGGAAAGACCACAAACATATGGAGGTTAAAGAACATCCTACTAAAGAATGAATGAGTTAACCACGAAATTAAAGAAGAAATTAAAAAAAAACACATGGAAACAAACAAAAATGGAAACACAACAGTCCAAAACCTTTGGGATGCAGAAAACGCAGTCCTAAGAGGAAAGTATATAGCAATACAGGCCTACCTCAAAAATCAAGAAAAATCTCAAATACACAATCTAACCTTACACTTAAAGGAGCTAGAAAAAGAACAAAAAATAAAGGCTAAAGCCAGCAGAAGAAGGGAAATATTAAAGATTAGAGCAAAAATAAATGATATAAAAAACAAAAAAGAGTAGAACAGATTAATGAAACCAGAAGCTTGTTCTTTGAAAAAATTAATAAAATTGGTAAACTCCTAGCCATCCTTATCAAAAAAAATAAAGAATGCAAATAAATAAAATAATAAATGAGAGAGGAAAAATCACAACCAATACCACAGAAATACAAATAATTATAAGAGAATATTATGAGAAATTATATGCTAAAAAATTAGGCAATTAGGAAGAAATGGATCAATTCCTAGAAACATATAAACTACTAAAACTGAAACAGGAAGAATTAGAAAACTTGAACAGACCAATAACCAGCAAAGAAATCAAATCAGTAACCAAAAATCTCCCAATAAACAAAAATTCCAGAGCCAGAGCTTCACAGGGGAATTCTACCAAACATATAAACAAGAGTTAATACCTATTCTTCCCAAACTATTCCAAACAGTAGATGTGGAAGAAAAACTTCCAAGCTCAATCTATGAAGCCAGCATTACCCTGATTGCAAAACCAGACAAAGACTCCACTGAAAAAGAGAACTGCAGGATAACATCCCTGAAGAACATGGATACAAAAATTCTCAGCAAAATACTAGCAAATCAAATCCAACAGTGCATTAAAAAAAAAAAAATCACCACAGTCAAGCGGAATTTATTCCTGGGCTGCAAGTGTGGTTCAATATTCACAAATCAATGTGATACACCACATTAGTAAAAGAAAGAATAAGAACCATATGATCCTCTCAACAGATGCAGAAAAAACATTTGACAAAGTACAGCATCCATTCTTGATGAAAACCACCAACAAAGTAGGGATATAATGAACATACCTCAAGATCATAAAGGCCATATACAAAAAACCCACAGCTAATATCATCTTCAATGATGAAAAACTGAGAGCTTTTCCTCTGTGGTCAGGAATAAGGCAGGAATGTCCACTTTCACCACTGTTATTTAAAAAGTATTGGAAGTCCTATCCTCAGCAATCAGACAACAAAAAGAAATAAAAGGCATCCAAATCGGCAAGGAAGAAGTAAAACTTCCACTGTTTGCAGATGACATGATACTCTATGTAGAAAACCCAAAAGATTCCACCAAAAAATTACTAGAACTGATACACAAATTCAGTAAAGTCCCAGGATACAAAATCAATGTAGAGAAATCTGTTGCATTTCTATACACCAATGATGAAGCAGCAGAAAGAGAAATCAAGGAATCAATCCCATTTACAATTGCACCAAAAACCATAAGATACCTAGGAATAAGCCTAACCAAAGAGGGAAAAGATCTATACTCTGAAAACTATACAAAACTTATGAAAGAAATTGAAGATGACACAATGAAGTAGAAAAACATTCCATGCTCATGGATTGGAAGAAGAAATATTGTTAAAATGTCTATAGTGCCTGAAGCAATCTGTACATTTAATGCAATCCTTATCAAAACACCAATAGCATTTTTCACAGAGCTGGAACAAACAATCTCAAAATTTGTATGGAACCACAAAAGACCCTGAATAGCAAAAGCAATCTTGAAAAATAAAAGCAAGCTGGAAGCATCACAATTCCAGATTTCAAGTTATATTACAAAGCTGTAGTCATCAAGACAATATGGTACTGGCACAAAAATAGACACAGAGATCAATGGAACAGAATAGAAAACCCAGAAATGCACTCACAACTATATGATCAACTAATCTCCAAAAAGCAGGAAAAAGTATCTAATAGGAAAAAGACAGCTTCTTCAACAGTGGTGCTGGGAAAACAGGACAGCAACACTCAAAAGAATGAAACTGGACCACTTCCTTACACCATACACAAAAATAAATTCAAAATGAATGAAAGACCTAATTTGAGACAGAAAATCATCAAAATTCTAGAGAAAAACACAGGCAGCAACCTCTTTGACATCAGCTGTAGCAACTTCTTACTAGATACATCTCCAGAAGCAAGGGAAATAAAAGCAAAAATGAACTATTGGTACTTCATCAAAATAAAAAGCTTCTGTACAGTGAAGGAAATAATCAACAAAACTAAAAGGCAACCTCCAGAATGGGAGAAGATATTTGCAAATGACATATCTGATAAAGCGTAAGTATCCAAAATCTATAAAGAACTTATCAAACTCAACGCCCAAAAAATGAATAACCCAGTGAAAAAATGGGCAGAAGACATGAATAGATATTCTTCCAAAGAGAACATTCAGATGGCTAATGGACACATGAAAAGATGCTCAACAGCACTCATCATCAGGGAAATACAAATCAAAACCACAATGAGATACCACCTCACACCAATCAGAACGGCTAAAATGAACAACTCAGGAAACAACAGATGTTGGCAAGATGCAGAGAAAGGGGAACTCTCTTACACTGTTGGTGGGAATGCAAAGTGGTGCAGCCACTCTTGGGAAACAATATGGAGGTTCCCCAAAAAGTTAAAAATAGAACTATCCAACAGTCCAGCTATTGCACTACTAGGTATTTATACAATGGATACAAAAATACTGATTTGAAGGGATACATGCATCCTGATGTTTATAGCAGCATTATCAACAATAGCCAAATTATAGAAAGAACCCAAATGGATAAAGAAGATTTTTGGACTATTACTCAGCCATCAAAAAGAATGAAATCTTGCCATTTGCAATGATGTGGACAGAGCTAGGGAGTACTATGCTAAGTGAAATAGTCAGAGTAAGACAAATACCGTATGATTTCACTCATATGTGCAATTTAACAAGCAAAACAAATGAACACGGGGTGGAGGAAATAGAGGCAAACCATAAAACAGACTCTTAACTATAGACAACAAACTGAGGGATGCTGGAGGGGAGGTGGGGGGTATGGGTTAAATTGGTGATGGGTATTAAGGAGGGCACTGGTTGTGATGAGCAGAGTGTTGTATGTAAGTGATGAATCACTATTTCTCCACCTGAAACTAATATTACACTGTATGTTAACTAATTGGTGTTCAAATAAAAACCTGAAGAAAAAAATAACAAACTACCTAAGAATAAATTTAACCAAAGAAGAGAAAGACCTGCATACTCTGAAAACTACAATACACTGATGAAAAAAAAAATTGAAGACAACGGAAGTAAATGGAAAGATATACCATGCTCTTGGGTTGGAAGAATTAATATTGTTAAAATGTCCATACTACCCAAAGCAATCTACAAATTCAATGCAATCCCTATCAAAATACCAATAATATTTTTTACAGAGGTAGAACAAATAATCCTAATATTTGTATGGAACCACAAAAGACTCCAAACAGCCAGAGAAATTTTGAGGAAAAAAAAAGCAAAGCTGGAGGTATCACAATCCCAGATTTCAAGCTGTACTACAAAGTTATAGTAATCAAAACAGTGTGGTACTGGTACAAAAACAGACACACAGATCAAGGGAAAAGAACAGAAAACCCATAAATAAACCTACAATTATATGGCCAATCAATCTATAACATAAAAGGCAAGAATATGCAATGGGGAAAATGCAGTCTCCTCAATCAATAATGCTGGGAAAACTGGACAGCTATGTGCAAAAGAATTAAACTAGACAACCTTCGTACACCATACACATAAATAAAAATACACAAAAATAAACTCAAAAAGATTAAAGACTTAAATGTAAGGCATACAACTACAAAACTCCTAAAAAAAAAAAAAACTTAGGCAGTAATCTCCAGGATACCAACCTTAGCAACATTTTTCTAGATATGTCTCCCCAGGCAAGTGAAACAAAAGCAAAAATAAATTTTTGGACCACATCAAAATAAGAAGGAAACCATCACCAGTATCAAAAGGCAACTTACCAAATGGAAAAGATATTTGCAAATGATGTATCCAATAATGGGTTAATATCCAAAATATATAAAGAAATCCTGTACCTCAACACCAAAAAACAGATAATCTGATTTAAAAATGGACAGAGGACCTGAATAGACGTTTTTCCACAGAAGACATACAGATGGCCAAGAAACAAATGTTGAGCAAAGATGCTCAACATCAGGAATCATCAGGGAAATGCAAATCAAAACCACAATGAGATATCACCTCTCACCTGTCAGAATGACTAATATCAAAAAGATAAGAAATAACAAGTGTTAGCCAGGATGTGGAGGGAGCCCTCATGCACTGTTGGTAGGAATGTAAACTGGTGCAGCCCCTGTGCTGGGCTGTATCGTCAAAAACTTATAAATAGGAATACCATATAATCTACTAGTTCCACTGCTGGGTATTTACCCAGAGAAAATGAAAACACTAATTTGAAAACATATATGCACTCTTATGTTCACTGCAGCATTATTTACAATAGGTAAGCTGTGGAAGCAACCCAAGTGTCCACTGAAAGATGAATAGATAAAGAAAATGTGGTATATATGTGAACAATGGAATATTACTCGGTCATTAAAAAAAAAAAACAATGACATCTTGCCATTTGTGACAACATGGGTGGACCTACAGGGTATTATTCCAAGTGAAATAAGTCAGATACAAAAAGACAAATCTACATGATTTCATTCATATGAGGAATCCAAAAAACAAAATAAAAAAGCAAACAAACAAGAAATAGAAACAGACTCATAAATACAGAGAAGAAAACAAGAAACAGAAACAGACTTATAAATACAGAGAAGAAAACTGGTTGTCAGAAAGGAGAAGGGTCAAGTACACGGGCAAAATATGTGAAGGGGATTAAGAGGTATAAAATTCTCATTATAGAATAAATAATCCATGGGGATGAAAAGCACAGCATAAAATTTAGTCAATAATACTGTAATAACTTTGTATGGTGACAGATAGTCACTATACTTACGTGGTGAGCACTTTGTAATGTATGGAATTGTCCAATCTCTATGTTGTACACCTGGAACTAATATAGCATTGTATGTCAACTATACTTCAATAAAAAAATACAACCCATCAAGACTTAATCAGAAAGAAATAAAATATCTGAATAGAGCAATTACTAGAAAGGAGATTGAATCAATAATTTTTTTAAATGTCCCAATGAAGAAAAGCTCAGGACTAGATGAACTCACTAGTGAATTTTTTTTTTTTATTTCTCGCTGGTGAATTTTACCAAATAGTTGAAGAATTAACACCAATTCTTCTCAAACTCTGCCAAAAAAAATATCAAAGATGTTGGAACACTCTCAAATTCATTTTATAAAGCCAGCATTACCCCGAAAGCAAGGCCAGAAAAGGGCACTACAAGAAAAGTACACAGCAATATTCCTGACGAATATTGATGGAAAATTGTCAATAAAATACTAGCAAACTGAATTCAGCACATTAAAATATCATTCACCATGATCAAGTTATAGCTAGAACAACCAGACTGAAATCAATAAGGACACAGAAGACTTGAATACACTATATAGCAATTGACCTAACAGACATATACAGAACATTCAACAGCAGCATATACATTCTTCTAAAGGACATATGGAACAATCTGCAAAAGAGACTACATGTTAGGCCATAAAACAAGTCTCAACAAATTTAAGAAGATTAAAACAATATCAAGTATCCTCTCTGACCACAATAAAATGAAACGAGAAATCAACAGGAGGAAAACAGGAAAATCCACAAATATGTGGAAGTTAACTCACTCTTAGAAAACCAGTGGGTCAAAGAAAAAATCACAAGGGACTAAGAAAACATCTGGAGGTTCATGAAAGCAATACATAACATTCCAAAGTTAAGGGATGCAGTGAAAACACTACTAATATGGATATTTATAGAGAAAATGCTTACATTAAAAAAAATAAAGTTCTCAAATCAGTGACCTAAATTTTTACCTCGAGGAACTCTAAAACATAAAAACAAACTACAGACGATTCTCAACTTATGACAGTTTGACTAACAATTTTTCTAATTTACAATGATGCAAAAGTGATACACATTCAATAAAAACTGTACTTGGATTTTTGAGTGTAGACCTTTTCCCAGGCTAGCAATACGGAGCGCAATACCCTCTCGTGATGCTAGGCAGTGGCAGTGAGCCATGTGATCACAAGGGTACATAATTTATACAGATATACAGCCATTCTGTACCTATACAGTCATTCTGTTTTAAACTTTCAGTACCGTATTTAATAAATTACATGAGATATTTGACACTTTATTATAAAGCAGGCTTTGTGTTAGATGACTTTGCCCAGCTGTAGGTTAATGGAAGTGTTCTGAGATGTTTAAGGTAGGCGAGGCTAAGCTATGGTGTTTGGTAGGTTAGGTGTAGTAGATGCATTTTTGACTTATATTTTCAACTTACGATAGGTTTATCATGCCATAACTCCATGGTAAGTTGAGGAAGATCTGAAACCAAAAGTTAACAGAAGGAAGGAAATAATAAAGAATAAAACAGAGAAAAATGAAAGAATAGAAAAACAATCTTTAAAATCAATGAAAACAAGAGTTGGTTTTTTGAAAAGATCAACAACTTGACAAACTCTTAGACTAATAAAAAAGGCACAGATAAATAAAATAGAAATAGGGGCACCTGGGTGGCTCAGTCGGTTAAGCATCTGTCTTCAGCTCAGGTTATGATCCCAGTGTCCTGGGATGGAGCCCCACATTGGGCTCCCCTGTTGGCAGGAAGCCTGCTTCTCCCTCTCCCTCTGCCTGCCACTCTCCCAGCTTGTGCTCTCTCTCTCTCTCTCTGTCTGTCAGATAAATAAATAAAATCTTTTTTTTAAAAAAAGGAAATGAAGAGAGGACATTTCAACTAATGTCATGGAAATAAAAAGGATTATAAGACTACTAAGAATAATTATATGCCAACAAATTGGATAACCTATAAGAGAAAGATAAATTTCTACCAAGACCAAATGCATATCAAGACTAAATCACAAAGAAATAAAAAAAATCTGACCAGACAAATAAAGAGTAAGGATATTGGATCAGTAATCAAAAACATCTCAATAAAGAAAAGCTCAGGACCAAATGAATTCACTGGAGAATTCTACCAAACATTTAAAGAAAAATTAACACTAATCCCCCTCAAGCTCATTCTAATAATTGTATAGGAGAAAACACTTCCAAACTCATCCTATGAGGTCAGCATTATCCTGATACAAAACTCAGATAAAGGTCGCCTGGGTGGCTCAGATGGTTAAGCGTCTGTCTGCCTTTGGCTCAGGTCATGATCCCAGGTTCCTGGGATGGAGCCCCACATCGGGCTCATGGCTCAGTGGGGAGCCTGCTTCTCCCTCTCCCTCTGCCTCTCTCCCTGCTCATGCTCTCTCTCTCTCTCTGTATCTCTGTGTCTCAAATGAATAAATAAAATCTTTAAAAAAAAAAAAAACTCAGATAAAGACACTACAAGAAAAATAGAAGTCAATTATCCTTGGTGATGATTGATGCAAAAATCATTAATAAAATATTAGCAAAATGAATTCAACAGTTCATTAAAAGGATCATACATTATGACCAAGTGGGATTTATACCTGGAACATAAGAATGGTTCAACATATTAAAAAATCAATCAATGTAATTCCACACATTAATGAAGTGGAGGACCAAAAAAAAAAAAAAAAAAAAATGATCATTTCAATTGATGCCAAAAACGTGACAAAAATTCAGCACTATTTCATCATAAAAACATCCAACAAACTAGTAATAGAAGTACCTCAACATAATAAAAGCCATTACATGATCACAGATAATATCACACTCAACAGTGAAAGACTGTTTTTTTTTCCTAAGAACAGGAAAAAGGCAACCACGCCCACCCTCACCACACTATTCAACATAGTACTAGAGGTCCTAACTACAGGATTTAGAGAAGAAAAAGAAAAAAAAGGCATTCAAATGAGAAATAAAGAAGTAAAATTCTCTCTGTTCACCAATATGATTCTATATGCAGAAAGCCCTACAGTTTCCATCAAAAAAATTGTTAGAGCTAGGAAACAATTTCAGCAGTTATAGGATATAAAATCAACACACAAAAATCAGTTGCTTCTATACACAAACATGACCAAGCACAAAATGGAATTAAGAAAATGCTCCCTTTTACTATAGTATCAAAAAGGATAAACTGGGGCGCCTGGGTGGCTCAGTTGTTAAGCGGGTGCCTTGGGCTCAGGTCATGATCCCGGGGTCCTGGGATCGAGCCCCACATCAGGCTCCCTGCTCAGCGGGAGGCCTGCTTCTCCCTCTCCCACTCCCTCTGCTTGTGTTCCCTCTCTTGCTGTGTCTCTCTCTGTCAAACAAATACATAAAATCTTTAAAAAAAAAAAAGGATAAAATATTTAAGAATAGACTTAACCAATGAGGTGAAAGCCTTGCACACTGAAAGCTAAAAACATTGGCAAAAGAAATCAAAGAATACACAGACAAATGGAAAGTCATCTCATGCTCATGAACTGGAAGACTTCGTAGTGTTAAAATAGTGTTAAAATGCCCAAACTACCCAAAGAAGCTATCTACAGATTCACTGCAATCTTTATCAAAATCCCAATGGCATATTTTGCAGAAATAGAAAAAATAGCCTAAGAGAAGAATGTTATAGTGTCTCACTTCCTGATTTTGAAACATATTACAAAGCAACAGTAATCAAAACTATATGGTATTGGCATAAAGACAGATATATGGAACAATGGAATAGAATAGAGCACCCAAAAATAAAGCTCTGAGTATATATGGCCAAATGCTTTTCAACACAGGTGCCAACATACACAGTGGAAAATGGTCAGTGTCTTCAACAAATGGCACTGGAAAAACTATATCTATCTATATGCAAAAGAACGAAGTTGGACCCTTACTTTATATTATATACAAAAGTTAACTCAAAATTGGCATAAATGTAAAACCTAAAATTATAAAACTCCTGGAAAAAGGCATAGGAGAAAACTTTCAGGACATTGGATTTGGCAGTCACTTCTTGGATATGACACCAAAAACACAGGCAAAAAAAGTAAAAATAAACAAATGGGATTACATTAAACTTAACCTTTGTGCATCAAAGGAAACAACAGGGTGAAAAGGCAACCTACAGAATGGGAGAAAGCATTTGCAAACCACATATCTGATAAGAAGTTAATATCTGGAATATACAAAGAAATCCTATAGCTCAACAACAACAACAAAGTAACTTTAAAATTTTTTAATAATAGAAATATTAATATTAATATTAATAATGGAAAACAGTATAGCAGTTCCTCAAAAAATTAAACATAGAATTAACATATGTTCTAACAATCCAGCTTCTGGGTATACACCTGAAAAATTCAAAGCAAGATCACAAAGAGATATTTCCATATTCATGTTCCTTGCAGCATTATTCACAATAGCCTGAAGGTAGAAGAAACCCAAATGTCCATTAATAGAAGACTGGGTAAAGAAAATGTGGTATATAACATGCAATGGGATATTCACAGCCTTAAAAAGGAAGACGATCCTGTCGCATGCTACAATATGGATAAAACCTGAGGACATTATGCAAAGCAAAATAAGCCAGTCACAGAAGCTCAAATACTATATGATTCCACTCATATGTATTATCTAAAGTAGTCAAAATCATAGAAACAGAAAACCAGAAAGGTATTTGCCAAGAGGGGCAGGGGATGCAGGGGAGAGGCGATATTAGGGTTTAATGGGCATAGAATGTTGGTTTTCAGGATGAAAAGGTTCTAGAAATCTGTTAAACAACAATGTGAATATACTTAACACTACTGAACTATACATTTAAAAATGGTTAGTATGGAAAATTTAATATTAAATGCTTTTCACCACAATAAAAAAAAAGAATGAAGGAAATTAGTATTCAATACTAGATCTCTCTGACTCCAAATTATGTACTTACAACTGCTAAATCTAGTTTACTATGAAACACAATAAACTCTGTATTCATTCACTAGAAAACAATTAGAGAAATGGGTAATTTCACATTGGTAGACTATTTCAAGAAAGAGCACCAGGGAAGCTTCCTTAGCAAGCTCCTCACTGAACTTCACCAAGGCCATAGTCAATCCTCATACTGACACTGGTAACCACACAGCAATATAAATTGTGTTTAAATGAAGTAGTTGATACCTTTTAAGTGTATCCCTACGCACTTTTAAATTTTAATGAACAGTTATTATCTCTGTGAGGAAAAAAAGTGGCTAAAAAGTAATCCTGTAAAAAGAAAAGCTGTATCAATAAAGAGCTTTCAGATTGGTTAAAAGGATTTGAGATTGGTATTAGTCCAAAAAGGTCTCTGGGGTCCCAACCAAATAATGGTTACTGGTTTAAGCCACTAAATTTTGAAGTGATTTTCTATGCAGTAATAGATAACTTATGCTTATCTTGAAGTCTACTTTGTCTGATACTAATCTAGTTAAACAAGTTTTTTAGAATTTTTGTTCTTATATTTTTACAGTCTTTTACTTTCATTAGGTACCATATTTTAGATATGTCAGTTTTAGGCAGAATGTGTGCATTCATGTGTCTTGCATGATAATCTTTGTCTTTGCTTTTAATTAGTCTTTATCTTTGGTTTTTAATTACAGTACTTAATCCCTCTACACCTAATATAATTATTTATTTGAGTTGAAATTTATCTTAACCTTAGCTTTTAAATTTGTCCCACATTTACGAAACAAAAATTTAATGTATAATGTTTTCCTTTCCCTTTATTGACTTCTTTTTGTTGATTATGCTTAAAATTCTGCTTGACCACTTCTAATTGCTTTGCAATTTTACCGGAATATGATTTTAGGATATGTGTTGGCATTGTACTGGGTCAGCTTAGCTATGCTAAAAAAAAAACAAAAACAAAAACCCTCCCACTCATTAGTGAGCCAATGCACTTCAATTTTTGTAACCTCTGCCAATATTTAGCTCAGCTTCCCTGCCTCATATCCACCTCTTCTGAAATCAACAGACTCCCTTATGGAATGAAATATTTTTATAACATATCTTAAAATTTTAATATCTGAAGGTTTTCTGTATCTAAATCTATTATTTTTTGTTTTGCTAACCCTTGTTTATGGTAGCTAATTTTCTTATGAATTTTGAGCTCATATATGGCTGGTAATAATCTGTGGGAATCCTGCTTGAAGTTGCATTCCTATGGAGAGAAATATTCTTTGCCTCCAACAGGTGCCCTTGGATCTCACCAACCAGGAATAAATGTAGCCTCATAGTTCAGAATCTCCTAATAACCTACGTTGTACAAATTAAAAACCTAAACCCATACAGGATCAGAAGTATAATCATGAATCCTCAATGTGAAAATTTTGTTCATTTGTTTTTCTGTCATTTCATTTACCTAGAACTAAGAATGAAACAGATAACTTGTTTTCTCCCTTCACTTAGAAAAAGTAGCATATTTGTTTTGAAGGCAATTCTTTCAATGAGGCTGAAGCAGTTAAATACATTGTATGTGGAGGTTGAGGGTTTCACTGAGGATGTAGTTCTTTTGAAAAAAAGAAAAATAGACTGACAAGCTTTAAAAAAATGAAAAATGCTTTACTTTACAAAAGCATTTAGAGAACCTCATATATAAAATAAGTGAATTAACAAACACTTGGCTTATGCACAATTTTTAAGAAGTTATTAATTTCAAAAGCAAAATAAACATTTATCAAAAATGTTTTTAAAATTTTTATTACATCCTTGAAATCAAGTTAGATACAAAGGTTAAATCATTTTAAAATAACAATACATAAAAAAGGACCTACCAGATTTTTATCCACAACAATATATATTTCAACATACTGAGGGCGTAACTTGAAAAATTCAGTTCTCTGAAAAACAAACATGAGTCCTGAGGAATTTCCAAAAATTAACCTTCTATTGAAATTATATTCAGAAACTGGGACATAGTGCTACTGATTATATAACAAAGCTGCTTCCAAATACAAAATTTAGGTACTATTCAGAAAATTCCAGTCCAAAAAGTGCCTGTGGTTAATAGGAATGTTCAATGAGATCCCAAGCTATACAAGAATCCAGGTATCTGTTAATTTTTAGGAATGTTCAATGAGATCCCAAGCTATACAAGAATCCAGGTATCTGTTAATTTTAGCAATAGCTGCAATTGGAAATATCAACATTAATCTTTTATTTCTTGCCTTGTGATAATTTTCATAGTAGTCTTCCATATGGGCAGATTTTCTGCTACCAATTATTAGGAAACTACTTCTGGCAAACAATAAAGTTTAGAAAATATTACTGGAGTTTACAATCAATGGCAGTTCACTAGAGCCAGGAATGTTATTTATGACGTTATAGCAGTTTACAGGCCTTTGTGGAAGAAGAATTCATTGCTTTGTTTTACATGTACCTTTATGTGGGCCACTAACAGTATTCATTTCTGAACTCTCCTGAAGCAAAGACTTAACTTAGAAATCCAGATCACATGACATTTTCACCTAATTTATCAGCCTAACTGAGGAAAAGGAATAATTTACATTAACTATCCAAATGTCCACATGTGAACATTAATTTTTTGGTTTCTTGAATCCTATATTCACATATGTGTCCAAGATTAACTACCTAAGTCTTTACTAAACTTTAATCTCATAACAAGCTTAATGAAGAAATAATCTTAAGATCTGTAAGTCATCAAATTTTGCTCTGAAAGTAGTTTTCATTTCACAGAATTATAAGGAAGAAGTTAAATTTAAAAGTCAACACTTACTTCTGAATTTTTTCTGATATGATAATATGTATTATTATAGCTGTAAGTCTTAGTTTCTCCTAAGAGAGGTACACTAGTGTTATCATATTTTTCTTCATAAATCATGTGCACAAATCCTGATACGGCCTCCATTGGTTCAATTCCATATGAGATGTTTTTAAGCTGTAATGTGCCCCTGAGTATTAAAATAATCAAAACAAGTCTGAAATTATTCTACCAAAACTATAACATTCTAATGAGAAATTTTGGCAAAAAAAAAATTTTTTTTACATTTAAAGTCACCTTGGTTTCTCTACTTTATTCATTGAGGTGTTAAACTCAAAACTGGACCAGTAATACCACAGGATGCATACTGCCTTATATTACAAATATTCTAAGAGAAATATTTTATTATCTTAAAGAAAGCATATAAGTGGCATGAACCCATCTGATTAAACAGGTTAGGACCCCTTCCTAGGGTATAGATTTTCTAAGCCAGCCTGTCAGATCTTTAGGCACTATCTTCCTTAGTCTTGGGTCTTTTCTTCCTTTTGAGATACCTACTCTTCCCTGACACTTAATGTCCTATGTCATTTTTTGTGTGGACTTAACTGAAGGTATTACCTGCCTAAAAATTACCAGAAGCAGAGCCAAAATAGCTATCAGATCTAGGCATTCTACAATTTTTGACCATGCTAGGAAATTAAGAAATCAATAAAAACATTAAAAATCTGGAAAAACTAAAGAAGTATGGAGAGACCAACCAACACTCCCTACACTCAAGGCCACTCAAAGCCTCAAGCAGCAGAACCTGTTAGAATCAACAAGTAGCCTTCCATCAGGGACAAGTGCTGCCAAGGTGACCAATTCTATTTTACCAGTAATTCTGTTTCACTCCTTAGGGAACTGAGATAACAAAGGTGAATATAGAACTAGAAAAGATAAACGGAGGATCAACTCAAGTTAGCAGGATCAAATACCAGCAATGGAATATCTTTAAATAGGCTACAACCTGAGTCCCGAACAAGTGTGGAGCGACACAAGAGAATCTGGAAAACCTGCAACATATCCATGATAACTGCAATCCATCTGGAAAAAAATACACAAGAACAAATGGATAACTTATTCTTAAAATGTGTCATTTTTATTTATTACTTTATCTACCTTCGTACTTTAACATGCATGGGCAATTACCCAATGAAATTTTGCCAGGTAGAAATAAGAACTAGTCCAAATTATTCAATTTCAGTGAGTGTGTAACATAGTATTCTAGAAATTTCAGAATATTTACATTTTTAAAGATAATTCAGAGTAAGAAATCTGTAAGAAAAAGCTAAGTCTTACCTGCACTAACAAAGGCTGAGAGTGTTGGGTGTCATCTTTGTCATAAGAGTAAACAACAGAAACTGAAGATAAAAATGTTCTAGACAAAAATCACAAAACATGCTCAAGTTGTAAAACAGGAAACATAGAAAAAATTATTCTTAATAATACAAATTGTCCTTTTACTAAGGAATTGTAGTGCCAATTACCCTTGCGTAGTCAATTGTTCAAATACTTTTCTGTCATTTACAATAAACCAGGTGCTGAAGAAAGCATTTTAACTATAGTAACATACAATACTAAAATGCATGCTAATGAACAACCCAAATAGCTAGAAATAGCAAATAGTAAAATAACATAGGTCCCAATTTCCAACTTAGAACTTTAAAATCTTTGTCTTTATCACTCACTGATTCCAGATTTTAAACCTGAATCTTAAAAACTAGGGTTAGAACAAAATTTTAAAAGATTTGCTTAACATTACTACAAAGTCATATTCACTAAGCTTAGCTAAGTACCAAGTTCTCGATAACCTTGGTCAGAATTTTCCTTCATTCTCCTCAGTAACAGTTCAGAAACTTGACACCTCTCCTGCCAATCATTCCATGTAATCTCCATGTCACTTTTGTTTCAGACCCCCTCTACCCATCCTCATTCCTCATCTTTATTTCCAGGAGATGACTACTTCTATTGTTCAAAGCACACCCTACACTTGTGCTACAAATCCCACCTGTGCCATATATTGAAGATGGTTTTCCAATCCTATAATTTCAAACTATTCCTCTCTACTGTTTTTTACGTTAATGCTATTAAAAAGTTTATTATGAAATCATTACATTCATAAATAATTCTCCCTTGACCTGTGTCCTATTCTGGCAATTCCTCATGTATTTTCAATTCTCAACAGATTCTATCAATAGAGTAGTCTACACATAGTTTCTCCACTTTATCAATTCTTATTCACCCTGAAACTGCTCTGGGAAAGATTCATAACCATCAGAATGTCAGATCCAAAAGGCAATTTTAAAATCATTGCTTTGGACTTCTGCCATCATTTTGAAAACTCTGACCCTCAGTCTAATCACTTAATTTACATCACACATCACTCTTCTGCTTTTCTTCCTACCTCCCTAACCCTTCCAGCTTGATCTTCCATGTTGGCCGCTCTTTTTTATTATGCTTATCTCAGAAATATTGATCTTTCCTAGGATTCAATCTTTAGTCACCAGTCTATAAGCACTCTATAAGCTCTCTTTTTTTATATTACAGCCAAACTATTGATTACTGCTAATCTATATCCTTATTGTCATTCTCTCCTCAGAGATTCAAATTCCTATATTCATATACTTAATGGAGAAAACCCACTTGGATGTCTTATAAGGCACTGCAAACCAAACTCAACCCTTCCTCACACATATATTTCACTTGTTTCTCATTTAATTAATTATAAGCTACCCATTTTCTTAAGCAACAACTAAATTATCTAAGATACCTCACTTTTTCTCAATCACTCTAACAAATCCACCTTTGAGGTCTACTGAATTTTTCTTTCCTGTGCTATGGCCAATGCCATTGTTCAAGCCACCATCATCACTCACCTAAACTCTTATATAACCACATAATTAGAAACCTTACCTCAACTTCTCCTTCTTTAAAAATAGCCTAAACTCTCAATGGGACTGTAAAGTACATGCTTAAAAACATTTTTGGCTTCCAATATCCTTATCATGGCATTATAGATCTACAACCTGGCTCCTGCCTACTTTCCAAAATCTTTTACTTCTATCCTCCAGAAATACATCCTTTAGTAATTCACATGGACTTTTTGCCCACCACAGAAGTGACTCTGTCTCATACCTCCATGTTTTGCACACGATTTCCTCTAAACAGAATGTCCCCCTACACTACCTCATTTCTTTACAGCACTCATAAGGTATCTTCTCTCGAGATACAAATTATCTTTACCTCTTTTCAAAAAACTTTCCTTGATTTCCAAAGAATACTATTTACACATTTATTATAATACCATATTATAATAAAATTCTCCCTCTCTCTATTAGTTTGTCTGAATATATAAATTCACTGTGGACCATGTTTTATCTTTGTATGCCTATGATTTTACCCAATAATCAATATACAATAAGTATCACATGTATATAGATATCAATGCACATTTGAATTGAAATGATTCTATTCATACCCATTTTTAAAAATCAAGAAAACAAAGAATTAAAATTTGAAAGGATAAAATAGTTACTTACTGTTTTGTGAGATGGACAAAATATGGCTTTCCTTTTATTGTAATGATATAAGCAATCTGTAACATGAGTATCCAAAATATCAGTAATAATACTTGCAAATAATATATGCTAAATAATGCATTTTCTGAGTTATGCTTTAAAAATATTGACAAAATTAATAATTATGTATAACCATTATATATGCTTCCCTTCCTGTGTGATATTCAAAGCCTCAGAATTCTAAATTGAGAACTATATACTAGTCCCCACAAGCCTTTATTCACCCTAACTAACATTTCTGAGGGAGAAGTTTGCCTGATGATTATTATCTTTTGGCTTAGACATATACCACCCTTCACTATGCCCAAGGCAAATACCAAAGATGCCCACCTCACTTGAAAGAACCTATTACTTGCTTACTCCCAGACCTCCCAAAATTAAACTGAAAGAAATACTACCCCATGGAAGAAACACTCCTAAAATATAGCAGTACAAGAAATGCACTACACCTCTAGCAATATAACATAATAAGTACCATTGCACTTTGCTTATCCACATAAGCAATGAAATGCCTCTGGAATAGAATGTAGGAGAGGATAGAGGGGGAGCAGAGACATGTCTAGAGAACCCACCAAAAGATAATAGAAAATATGAGTCACTAAATTATTTATTTGGCTAATTTTTAAAAATTATTTTAACAAAAGAAATAGCCATTTAAAAGTTTTCAGTTCCTCAACTTTGTATTATAACAGAACAAGATTCTTTGCAACAGATAAATGTTCTCAAGAGTATTTTGAATGACACTCTAGAAATGAGTATATAAGTGAAATCTGGTGAGGATCCTGAGAATTGTGTCCTCTAAAAATACCCTGTTATTAAACAAATATGATGAAAAATAAAGTGGAATATGATAGCATCAACAAAATTTTAAATCCACACAGCTAACAAAACAAAACAAAAAACCTAGAATTTAAATATTAAGAAATGTACAAAACTGACAGGAAGAGAAAAAAAACTTCAAAAAGTCATCACCTAGAGCTTCTACAACTTTTCATACACAGCATCTAAATGTTTGGGTTGAATTGTCTTCCTCCTTCCAAATTTATATGTGAATTCCTAACCCCAGGACCTTGGAACATGATCTTATTCAAAGATAGGATCCTTATAGAAGCAATAAAGTTAGGTTTCTAGGGTGGATCTTAATCCAATATGACTGGTATCCTTATAAAAAAGGGGAAATTTGAACACAGACATATACAAAGGGGAATGCCATGTGAAGATTCGCAAGGAGAAGACTCCATCTATATAAGCCAAGGAGAGAGGCCTGAGGCAGATTCTCCCTCACAGTCCTCAGAAAGAACCAACCCTGCTAACACTCTGATCTTCTAGCCTTCTTTGTTGAACTGTGGAAAAATACATTGCTGTTGCTTAAGCCACATGGCTTGTGTTACTTTGTTATGCAATCCCTTGAAAACTAACACACCAATTTTCAATGAAAAATTATAAGAAATGCAAAAGAACAGGATCAAATTACCAAAAACCAAATAAAAAATAGGGAATTATAACAAAGCTACAGGTAATATGCATATTAACCATGACTCAAGTGAGAAAAATATGGAGAATTTCAGAGGGGTAGAATATCTAATATACAAATTGAAATTCTAGAGCAGAAAAAATGCAATACCTGCTATTAAAAATTCAATAGAAAGAGTTTGAGAGA
This sequence comes from Phoca vitulina, assembly GCF_004348235.1. Lineage (NCBI taxonomy): Eukaryota > Metazoa > Chordata > Mammalia > Carnivora > Phocidae > Phoca > Phoca vitulina. The sequence goes on from NW_022589718.1 coordinate 5,278,556, forward strand.
AGATCAGATGGAGTAGAAGACAGAATTGGTAAACAGGAATACAGATCAGTAGAAAATATTCAGACTGAAGCACAGAGAAAAAAATATAAAGAAGAAAATAAGAGAAGTGTGACCCATTAAAAACGTCTAACATTCATGTAATTATAGTCCAAGAAAAACAGGAGAAAGAGACCAGGAAAGAAATAGATTTGAGGAATTAATCCCTGAGATTTTCCAAAGGTTATGAAAGATGTCAACCCACACTCTCAAATACTGTATTAATCCAAAACAGAATGAATACAAAGAAAACAAACCTAGGCATATCATACTCAAACAACTAAAACAAAAAGACAAAAGCACATATTTAAACAGCAACAAGAGAGAAAGGGCACATTACTTTCAAAAAACTTTTAAATAGAGTATGCCTAAGTCTCCCACAGAAACAATGAACACCAACAGGCAATGGAAAGACATCTTTAAAGTGCTGAAAGAAAATGATATTCAACCAAGAGTTTATATCCAGCAAAAATATCCAGCGGATACAAAAGCAAAATAAACATATTTCTTCACAAGAGAAAATGAGAGAATTCATTGCCAGCAAACCTGCACTGAAAGAAACACTAAAAATACTGTGTTCTTTTTAATAAAAAGGAAATTGCTACAAGAGAGAATCATGAAAATGTAAGAGAATGAAAACCACAGGTTTTTTTTGTCTGTAAATTTAAGTGACTATCATTTGTTTTAAACAGTGACAGTAAGTGCTCTTTGCATTAAAAAAAAATACATAGTTGTAAAATATATAACAATGGCAAAATGACAAAAAGAACATAAATGGAGTAAAATTTCAAGGTCCATGAGTTATTCAGGCAGTGGTAAAAATATAAATTTAGTAATCACAAGGGTAATCATTAAAAGAATAATAAAAGAATGCATCACTAATAGCCTAAAAAGATAAATTAGAATAATAATCACATCATGGATTATAAACAGAGGAAAGGAAAATTTAAGAAAAACCAATGGATTTAAAAAATAATAATTATATGGGGCGCCTGTGTGGCTCAGTCGGTTAAGCAGGCAACTCTTGATTTTGGCTGGGGTCATGATATCAGGGTCATGGGATCCAGCCCTGCACTGGGCTCCACACTCAGCACAGAGTCTGCTTAAGATCCCTCTCTCCCTGCTTGCTCTTTCTCTCTCTCTCAAATAAATAAATAAAATAAATTTTAAAAATTATTATTATACACTTTATAAAAGAGAAGCATTTTAAACATAAAACACTGAAAATAAAAGGATTAAAAATTATACCATGCAAACAATACCCAAAAGAAAGACAATGTAGCTATATTAATAGCAAGCAATATATAAAACAGACACATGAAAAAGTGTTCAACATCACTCGGCATCAGGGAAATGTGAATCAAAACCTCAATGAGATACCACCTCACACCAGTCAGAATGGCTAAAATTAACAAGTCAGGAAACAACAGATGTTGGCGAGGATGCAGAGAAAGGGGAACCCTCCTACACTGTTGGTGGGAATGCAAGCTGGTGCAGCCACTCTGGAAAACAGTATGGAGGTTCCTCAAAAAGTTGAAAATAGAGCTACCCTATGACCCAGTAATTGCACTACCGGGTATTTACCCCAAAGATACAAATGTAGTGATCTGAAGGGGCACATGCACCCCAATGTTTATGGCAGCAATGTCCACAGTAATCAAACTATGAAAAGAGCCTAGATGTCCATCAACAGATGAATGGATAAAGATGTGGTATATATATATACAATGGAATATTAGGCAGCCATTAAAAAGATGAAATCTTGCCATTTGCAACGACGTGGATGGAACTAGAGGGTATTATGCTAAGCGAAATAAGTCATTCAGAGAAAGACAAGTATCATATGATCTCACTGATATGAGGAATTTGAGAAAGTAGACAGAGGATCATAGTGGAAGGGAGGGAAAAATGAAACAAGAAGAAACCAGAGAGGGAGACAAACCTTAAGAGACTCTTAATCTTGGGAAACAAACTGAGGGTTGCTGGAGTGGAGAGGGGTGGGAGGGATGGGGTGGCTGGGTGATGGACATTGGGGAGGATATGTGCTATGGTAGGCGCTGTGAATTGTGTAAGACTGATGAATCACAGACCTGTACCCCTGAAACAAATAATACATGATATGTTAATTTTAAAAAAGAAGTTATATAAGAACAGCAAATTAAAACCAAAGAAAAGAGAAAATGAAAAAGTAAAAATAGAACTAGTGGATATTTTTTAAAATTACAACAGAGAATATCAACAAAGCCAACAGATGATTCTTTGAAAAGTTGAATAAATCTGATAAACCCTGGTGAGACTGACCAAAAAAAAAATGAGGTTAGAAAAGTTACAAAAATATCCACTAACTACCCCTCAACTCATGAGGCTAGCATTACCTTGATACCAAAACCTGACAAAGTTACTTTAAAAAAAAGAAAGTTCAGGTCAGACTCTCTCATGTGATAAATGCAAAAATCTTAAAATATTAACAAATATTAACAGTAATGTAATATGTCATAGCTATGTTCAGTTTATTCCAGGTGTTCAAAGTTGGTTTAACATTCAAACTATCAATTCAGTAAAGTCAACCAGATTAATAGAATGAAAGAGAAACCTCTATCATTTTGATTCAGAAAAAGCATTTGATAAAATTTAACATCTATTTATCTAACAGAAAATATTCACACAAATTCTTAAACACCACAGAAAACTTCACTTCACTATAATATTGAATACTTTCTTTGAGATCCGGAAAGGGAAAAGGATACTTGCCATCATCATTTCTATTCAACTCTGTATGTAAGGCCCAGGCAAAGTAATAAGACAAAGGAAAAAGCCAAACAAACAAAGGGCATAGGACTGGAAAAAAAAAAAGTAAAAATATCAGTATTTTTAGATAATGTGATTGTGTTATTCAAAAGAATCTACAAAGTAGTTGAATTAATCAGAGTTGAGCAAGATAGAAAAATCAAATGTGTATCCGATACTAGCAACAGAGACTGAAATTTACAAAATTAAATAATTTGTGGGGCGCTTGGGTGGCTCAGTCAGTTGTCCATTCAGGTCATGATCCCAGGGTCCTGGGATCGAGGCCTGCATCAGGCTCCCTGCTCAGTGGGGAGTCTGCTTCTCCCCCGCCCTCTGCTTTCTGCTCCCCCTGCCTGTGCTCTGTCAGATTGATAAATAAGATCTTAAAAAAAAATTTAAATAATCTGCAACAGCATCAAAAATATCAAATACACAGAAATGTATCTAACAGAAGACATATAAGACCACTATGGAGGGCTATTTTTCTGTGTCAATACCACACTGGTCTTAATTATTCTAAGTATCAATATCTGAGAAAGTATATCTTCACTCCCTGTTCTTTTTCTTTAGAGCTCTATTAGTTATTTTTAGCTAACTTTATTTCCATATAAATTTCAGAATGTTTGTCTCTGTAAAAAACAAAAAGACTTAATATTTTTGTTGTGATAGCACTGACTTCATGGAAGAACTGACAACATTATGGTTGATATGTATATATGTATGATTGTATGTATGATTATGTGGACCGTCTACAAGAACTCAAACAACCACCACTGGATGGTAGTCTAGATCAGGATTTTTTAAACTGCAGATTATGTAGTTAGTAGGTTACAAACACCCTTATTTTCCAACAGAAAGAAATTATCAAAGTGCATCACACGCGCTTTGTAAGTAAGATCAAGAATATTTTTCATGAAACTTTTGCTTAAGCGATATACTCACTTATCCATACACAAGTATCTGTATAGGTATACAGAGACTATGCTTTAAAAATCTGTTTTTTATTGTTGATTACAGTAAAAAATATTTGAAAAAAATAGCAAGCAATATATAATATAATTCAAAATTAATTACAAGAAATAAAGGGGGACATTTTACAGTGACAAAAGCATCAATTAAAAGTTAAAATGCTACAATCTTAAACATTTTATACACTTAATATTCTATCTCCAAAATATATATAACAAAAATTGATGGAACTAAAAAAAAAAATTATATACAATTCAAAAGTATATGTGGAGATTTTATAATTATATCAGTTACATTAGGGACCCAAGAGAAATATCAGTAGGGCTACAAAGATTTGGACAGCACTATCAACTAAACTTATCTGACTTATATGCAACACTACATGCAATCACTGAAAAAGAAATATTCAAATGCACATATAACATTTATCAAAATAGATCACATGAAGGATAATAAAACAAGTCTCATCAACTTTTGATAATCCAGCTTGTATTCATATATAAGTAGCAATTAGAAAATTAACATAAAGAAACAACCATTTATCACAGCATTAAAATATGTCCAAAAAACCTGAGAATAAATTTAACAAAAGGTTTTCAAGACATCTACACTAAAAACTAAGACTTATTGAAAGAAAATCTAAAATATATGGAAAGATATACCATGTACATGAATTGGAAGACTCAATATTGTTCAATTTTCCCTAAATTGATCTGTAGATTCAAGGCAAACTCGGTAAAATCATAGCAGGTCATTTGTGGATATGAACAAATTGATTGAACTTAGAATAGTCAAGACAAGAATATGAAAAAAAAAAAAGTAGGAGTGCCTACACCAACCTGTATTGACTTATAAAGCTACAGTAATTAGGGCAGTGAAATATGGGCCAAAGTTTTGAAGAGCAGTCCAATGGCACAGAATAAAGAATCCTGAAAGAGCCACAAATATATATTTATCTGATCTTCAGTAAAGTTACCTTTATAATCTGAGGAGGATAAATGCCGTTCCATACATGCTGCTCAGTATCCATATGGAAAAGACAATGAACTTTGACTTCTCTATCTCATGATAGAAAAAACAAATCCAGATAGATGACAGACTAAATGTTGAAAGGAATATAAAGCTCCTACACAAAAACACTGGGATATATTATATAACCCTGCAGTAGGCAAAAATATCTTAAAAGAAATGCAAATAGCAATTAGGAAGAAATAAAAGATTAATAAATTGAAATTAATTGATTAAATTCTGAGACAACAAGAAAACAAGCCACAGACTGGGAGGGATATTTGCAAAAGATACATCTGATAAGGGACTGTTATCCAAAATATAGAAAGAACTCTTATAATTCAAATGAACAACCCCATTAAAAATGGGCAAAAGAACCAAACAGATACCTCACCAAAGATATACAAATGGCAGATAAGCATATGAAAAGATATTCCACATCATAAGTTATTAGTGAATAGTGAAATTAAAACAATGAGATACCACTACATGCCTATTACAATGGCCAAAATCCAGAATCCTGACAACACCAAATTCTAGCAAGGATGTGGAGCAACAAGAACTCTCTTTCGTTGCTGGCAGGAACACAAAATAGTACAGCCATTTTAGAAGAAGTCTCGCAGTTTCCTACAAAATTAAACATACTCTTATCATATGATCCAACGATCACAATCCTTGGTGTTTACCCAAAGATGAAAACAAAAAACACACAAAAACCTGCACATAGATGTTTGTTGCAGCTTTATTCATAATTGCCAAAATTTTCAAGCAAACAAGATGTTATTGGTAATTGAATGGATCAACTGTGGTACATCCCAAAAACGGAATATTATTCAGCATTAAAAAGAAATGAGCTAACAAGCCATGAGAAGACATGGAGGAAACTTAAGTGAATATTACTAAGTGGAAGAAGCCAATCTTAAAAGGCTATTTATTGGATGAGCCCAACTATATGACATTCTGGAAAAGGTAAAACTATGGAGACAGTGAAAAGATCAATGACTTGTCAGGGGTTAAAGGGAAGGATGCCAAGGTTGCTTTCCGCTCAAAGATGCTCCCAATGGTCCCTCTACCACGAGGTCCGCATAGGCAGTTCACAGCATGGCAGTTTGTGTTTTCTTTGGGGTCAGGTGGAGGAACACTCCAGAAAGCTGTGATGGAGTCTCAAAAACATAAATTAATCAATGCAGTGACCACCCTATCATATTTACAGGTCTCACTGATCCTCAAGAGGAGGGAATTATACAGGGTGCACATCAAGAAGTAGGACTCTTGAAGGACATCTCATATATATACAGATATAAAGAAATATATCAAGTACACAGGTATGGTTATCATTGGATGGAAGAGGGAAATGGGAATGGGGACTAGGAATAAGGGAAAAAATATAATAATAAGGGGCTGGATGGAACCATTAATCATAGTGTGGTATGAAATTGGAGGAGCATAGTATACATCAGCACCTGAGATCCAAAAAATCCTCAATGTAGTATTTCAAAAACACTAAATTTGAATCAAATTCATCACAGAAACTGACTTAAGAACATACTACATGACTGCTGGAATGAATTGGAGGACATTCTGCAGCACACTGATAATTCTTCCTAATTAAGCAGAAATTAATGAATTTCCCACCTTCACTGCTTTATGTGGGGGCAGGGTGGTTGGGGGGATGTGAGGATCTCAAAGATATTCTGGGTCATATTTTATTTGTGGACATGTCTTCTTTAGTTTGCTCTATTAGTAAAACTTGTAGTTGCAGGAATGATGAAAAAGATTTTTCATATTGTTCATTTTGGTTGTTCTTCTGGAAGGAATTATGTATACCACCATCATTCACAAAATTCATCTAAAATAGAACTAGGAGTCTGGTGGTTGTGGTGGGAAAAAGTACGCAAACATTATTATGTAAGTAAAACCAAGCAACATGAAAACACTACACCACCCCTATAAGATACTAGGACATGAACACCAAAGAATATTAATAATAATCAAGTTCCAAGGGGTTGTAGAGAGCAGCTTCAGGTGGCATACATTTGGTATGTTGGCGAATACCCTGAGACTCTACCTTACTGTTCCAATTTTCCCTTAAATAGCCTTGGCTCAGTCAATTTGGGCTTTAAGAGGAATCACCATTTGTTATTAATATAAGTTTCTAGGGCAAAATGTTTGTACCATAATACTTTTCAGCCCAGAAACCAAGGAAGAAAGAACAAAAGGAAAAGCAATTAGTATTACTTCTTTCTTTGCCCACTAAACTAAGTGGGCCTCTTTTTTTGTGTAACAGATAGTAATGAGTGTTATATTTGATCAAATCATGTGAGGATTTGGAACAGGCCTCGGCTGCCTTTAATTCCTTTATCTAACTCAAAGAAGTCATTTAGGACACTCAGAAATGTGCAAGTAAATTATTTCTTTTTCATTCCTAAATAGATCTTGGTGTGTGTTTAGAGTTGCCAGGCATCTTGTACATATAGACATGTCCTTAATTTAACAATTTTTATCCTACGCCCTGTACTGACCTTGTCAGAACACCCAAAATATTCTATATTCAGCTTTTTTCAATAAATTACAAAACTTTCATAGTCAGAGCTCTTTTCCACCACAATAGCTGGTGTTTAAATCATTTAAATGGCGACACAAGCCAAAAATCATACCTTCAGAAATAAAGACCTATATGATCTCTCAGCTCTCCATGTAGGCTTATCTGAGGGAAATCCAAAAGGAGAGACTGAGAATTAAAAATACTTATTTTTCATATTCAAGAAAGGGAAAGGCTTTCTCTGGCCAAAGTCCCAAGTCATGAACAGTTAACCACTGTTAGAGAGAACTGGTCAGAACGCACAATCAGAAAATCAGCCAATCACCAACAGCCACACTCAAATAACTAGCTTCTGGAGTCAGCAAATCAGTGACAGCCCTAGGCGCTAGGGAAGCATCAGTAAATGCCTCACTCCACTGAGGATGTGATCAACAAGAGCCTTACTCCACCAAGTACATTAACACAGCTGAGAGCATGTCCATACCTAAACACTCTCCCTTCTGAAAGGCCACTAATCCCTGAACACAAGCCTTCCCAAAATCTTAGGTGAGATTAGCTCTGGGTTTGTTCGAGAAGACTGTGTTTACAACTGGCCCTTACAGGCAAACTGGAAGCTCATTATTTTTTTGAATCACATATCAAGTTCAGTGTTTATTTTATATCATAAAATACTGATATTTCATATCAAGTTTATTGTTTATTTTACAAGTTTGCAACCCTTTCAATGGTTCAATTCATTTATGATTAGCTATGAGTTTGGACTTGTGACAGATTCACCGACACAGCTGTGAGATTATCAAACTCAATATTTTCAATTCTTTTTGAAATATTTTGGACTATTATCTATTTTTGTGTATATTTAAATCCCAAATGCCAAAATTCTATACAGTTTGCCAACTGTATAGAAAAAGTCCTTTTGAAGCTCTTTGTACAGTATGCAATTGTTCATTTAACATCAAAAATGGTGGAAAGTCAAATATAAACCCACATACACCAACAGCTATGCAAAAGAGATGAGTGATTTACTCATGTAGTACCAAAGAAGGTGATACAACAAATTTTTTGGATTGAGAAAAATTCGAAAGATATAAGAATTGCAACAGACACTAATGGTTTTGCACATCAGTCTTTCTACTTAGATGACTATTTGAATGTACAATTACCAGAATTATTTTCTGATTCCAAAATTGCAAGCAAAATTTCAGGTGCCCAGTTGAAATCCACTGTGATAATTAAAGAATGTAATGGCTTCTCTTGCAATTACATAAGTCATCAGAGATCTACACATGTCAATTGTTAGGGCACAGCCCCAGGTACAAGTAATCACAATGCAGAAAAAATGTTTTCTTTGCTTGCATAACATTTTTCTCATGAGAACAGAGCCTGCTTATAAGGCTATTTGAAAGTAAAATCACTTCCAAATAAGACTTCAGAGACAACAGCAAACTTGTGTAGAGACTCCCTTATTGAGTTAATAAGAAAAATTGTACTGCTTTTGTGGAGGTAATATAAGTACAAATTTTTGTGGGTGTTTGTATAAATATGCAGAAAATGTTAATTTGAAACTGAAGCAGGGCACCTGGGTGGCTCAGTCGGTTAAGCGTCTACCTTCAGCTCCGGTCATGATCCCAGGGTCCTGGGATTGAGTCCCTCATCAGGCTCCCTGCTTGGCGGGCAGTCTGCTTCTCCCTCTGCCCCTCCCCCCAACTCATGCTCTCTCCCATGCTCGTTCTCTCTCTCTCTCTTTCTCTTGCAAAAATAAATTTTTTTAAAAAGAGAAAGAAAAAAAAGAAACTGAAGCAAAGCATGAATAATTCTAAGAAGGTGTTGGCTGTCCTTGCCATATCAAAGAGCACCTGATGTCCTTTCTCTCGACAGTGAGATTACTGTCAAGCTATTGCTTTCTTCCTTCATCATCTAAGCTGTTTGAAGTGAGTGATTAAAAGATTTTTATGATTTTGCTGATGTTCAGTATTCTTCAATTCTCTTGCATTCACTAAACCCATTGGCTCTCTTGAACAAGTGCAGTTGGGAGAATCCTCAGTTTATTTAAAGCACTGAAATCATCCTTTAATTCTAAAACAAGGCCCAAAATATTCTTGTTGACTTTTTACATAATCTCGCAAAGTGAGGCCTATGTATTTCTTTTTCAGAGTTACCTCTTTAGCAATAGGATTTTGCAAACTGGAAGAAGAGCAAACAGTGTTCTTGAAATGTTCCATTGTATAAAATTGTGTTGAAGAAAGAACTGAGCCCTGTCCTCAAAATGTATCCCTCTGGTGTCAAGTCTGTTCTCAAAAGGGTAAACATTCCTTATGAACAAGAAAAGAAATTCCAACTTGAAGTGGATAATTAGTATGGCACGTGCTCTATCTTCCGAAATATTTTAATACCTTGAAGAATTCAGTTCTTTTATCTGGATGTTACTAAATAGTTTTCCAGCATGGGAAGAAGTAGAGTCATCCTGTGTAGTGTTGAAGAAGAAGACAATAAAATTTGATGAAAATATTCTGGTTTTGCCAATGAACAACATTTTAAAAGACTGTCGATTAAGAAATACAACATAATGGTGAAGAATGCAAAAGCAAGCTAAGGACAATGATGAGAGTTGTTAACTTCACAATGCTAATGACCAGTGTTGTTTTTTTTTACCACTAAATGTTCATTGGGAAAAAGAATGAAATAAGTAAGTTATATGTGACCACTGTAGAAACTATGTTACCATATAAATGGAATAATTGCAAGGAGTTTTATAAGCAAATTCTGTAAAACAAGAAATTGATAAGGCAAGTCAAATCATCAGGGAAATACAATTCAAGAAAGAGGTACATAATTTAGATACTGTGAAAGGTGAAATGAAATGGAGTCACTTATGTCAAGGGGTTTTAAAATGGATCCAGGAGGCCATAAAGGAAAAGGGATTTATGCATGTCTTCACAGGGTGGAACCATGAACTTTTGCACTAGGCCAAAGCTGTGAACTGGGCCAAACTGCAGATATTCCAACAACTCAGATCAAGCATTTGCTATAGGAAGAGACTTTCCTTAGTGATTGTCTTAGCAACCAGTTATATTCAGCCAAGATTAGTTTTCTGCCACCAACACTAACCAAAATTCTTTGTCAACAACATATAGGAGCACTCTCTTTTGTTTTAAAAACCTCTTTTTTGTTGTTGTTGTTCCCTGCGGGGACACAATTTGGGTTGCTACTGAATCTGTGCTTCTTGAAATGCAATTCTGCGACCCCAAATAAATGCTTTTCTTATGTTTCAATTCCACCTCTTTTCTTAGACAACAATACTTACAATTTGTTTCAGATGAACAACAAATAATTTTTCGTATTTAAAATTATTTAGTATGCCCATGCAATACCTCTTTTTTATCTTTATGTACATATGCATAGGCAATTAGAAATAATTCATTAGGTACCCATGTTCTTATTTCTTAAATCTGGGAGGTCTCTATGTGCCTCCTAGGCATTCTTACTTTTGCAGGTCCTCCCTCATATTATATTGAATATATTAAAATACAAACACATCCCACATTAAGAATAATTTTCTGTTGCAAAAATATTAAAAGGAAGCTTTTAAAATTGTTATAGTTAAAAGAAACACACTAAACTTTCATATTATTAAATGACTTTTTAAACATGCTAGAGATTGGACAAGTGGGGAACTCAAAGATCATCTCCTCAGTGATCAATAATAGAGAGAGAGGGTTGGTATTATTCATTTCAGGAAGAAGGAAACTAAACAAGAAGTCCAGCGGAGCCCCTTCTTTCCAATCAGAAAAAAAAAAAGCTGGAGTAGCACTCATATACTTTGCATGACTAAGAATTCACTTGGTGGGTGGTGGGTGGGGTTTGGGGTGTGGGTGGTAAATGAAACCCAGCTACTACAGGAAGAAAATGTAAAGAAATAGAATATGGGGAGGAGAGGTTACCTTCAGAGAACTAGGGGTAACAAGGGAAGGAGAAACCTGTTACAGTGTATCCTTATGTAAAACACAGAAGGAAGGTTTTTAAAAACCACGAAAAAGAAAAAAATTAATTTGGAGACCCGTAATTATGACTAGCATTAGATTATCCTATAGTAGAAGGAACCATGTGAGAAGTAGATTTTTCTGGGGAATTAGAGAAGGATAATATGCAGGCTCCTCTACAAGCTAATTAACAGATCATCTTTCAGCTAGCTCCTCAGGGACTCTGAGAGCTGAGGCAAGTAGCTGGAGGAAATCATGAGGGCTAGGAGTAGGGGACCAGAAAATTCAATAATCAAAAAAACAAAAAGAATACTATTTCAATACAATATTTTAGACAATCAAAATTAGTGCAAAAAAAAAAAAATCCATGATGAACAAGTTATCAAGTTTTAAAGAAAGACAGTGTCTGACCCTGACTCACCCCACCGGCCATACCTTTATCTTGGTCCTGGGGGAATTCGTTTTTTGCTATTCCCTTAAATTTTCTGCCTGAGTCAAGCACTTTGTCTGCTTCTCCCTCCTCCTGGCCCTGGTGGATCCTATCCGTAAAATCCTTCACCTCAACAGAAACACACACATACAGAGTCACACATATTCCTACACTTCAAATTGCTCCTTGTTGTGAACCCAGTTCCAGCTGTCAGCTCTGCCTCCAAGAATTCTGTTCCCACCTCCATTCAGCAATTTTGGTCTTTATATTAAAGGCAACTTAACACAATTTAAGATATAAAAATATTTCCCAATTACATTATTTTCTGGATTTCCTTTTGCATCAGATGATGAAATCTTCTCAGGAACTGTGGTCTGCAGAAATGTTTTATGAGAACCTAAAATAAAAATAAGCAAAGTTATTTTGATACCTACAATCCTACATTATCCATTTCTAAATCCAATCCCTCATTTGTTTCTCTACATTACCCAATATTTTTTGGTGTAATCTATGTATCTACCCTTCCTTTCCACTGTGTGTCTGGTCTGGTCGTCCTTACCCACAAATTTCTTGGCCCTTGTCAAGATGTCAAGTCTTTATTTTCTCTCTGTCTCTCAATCTCTACACACAGACAGACACACACACATAGAGGAAGAGACAGAGAGATCCCCGGTTAGGCAGTTGGACCGTTTGGCTCAGTAATACTGAATAACCAACTATGGTATTGTAAAAGAGGTGTGCAAAAGAGAAACACAGGTACAGCAAGAAAATGCGATCATTTGCAGGGAAAGATACAGAATACTGACTATAAGAGTGATCTGCAATTTTCAGTAGAGCAGGGGGAGGATAGCAGTCACCAAATCAGGAAATCATTGACAAATAGGTTCTTTGTGGCGATGCAATTATTTCTAGAATAGAATTTTGTTTGTGGAAAAGACCCCATTATTTCATTTTTTCCGTTTTACAGACAAGAATACCAGCCCAGAGACGTGAAAAGATTTTCTGCCTGGAGGCTGCCTCTGCTTTTTTGGCCACGGACGCCGAAGCGAACGGCAAGAAGAAAGTGGGTAGGGAGAGCGCGGGGCTGGGATAAGGTCTGGGTCTGGGGCCTGGACCAAAGAATACAGTCCCCTAAGCGAACACAGTCCCCTCCTCCCCCCGCAAGCCTGGATGGCAAGCGGTAACAAGTATCTGGACTTACCCGAGCCTGCGTGCAGCTCTCCAAGCCGGGTGAGAAGGACCAGAAGAAGGAACATGGCTCCGCTCTCTTGGAGCCGGGCTGGCGTTGTAACAGCAGTTGAAGCGTTCGGGAAGATGGAGGCGCAGCTCGCGCAGGGCTGCTGAGCGCGGCGGGTGCGCACCCGGAGAGGGAAGCGCCGGGCGGCGCCGCGAGAAAGCCGAGGGCTCTCCGCTCGCTCTGCTGCCCCTGGAGGTAGCTTAGCTCGGTAACCGGCGCCCTGGCCAGGGAGAGCTCGAGGACAAACTGTCAACAGCCACACACATTGGGCTTATCGTTAAGGAAGGAAAGACTGACATTTTCTTTTCTTTTTTTAAGATTTTATTTATTTGAGAGACAGAGAATGAGAGAGAGAGCACATGAGAGGAGGGAGAGTTAGAGGGAGAAGCAGACTCCCTGCAGGAGCAGGGAGCCCGAGATGCGGGACTCGATCCGGGGACTCCAATATCATGACCTGAGCCGAAGGCAGTGGCTTAACCAACTGAGCCACCCAGGCGCCCAAGACTGACATTTTCAATTCTCAGATTAGGGTGGTGCCTGGTTGAGGCTTTCGTTTGTATCTTGTACTTAGATCAACGATCTCTGAAGTAATTTCTAGTTTCAACGAGGAGAAAGAACAAAGATAAAAATGCTCAAGTTACTGTGAGCGATGAGTCTCCTCCTATGGCACTTACATATCATCCACACAGGTGAAATGCTTATATTTGAAAAAATAAAATAAAAAACTGTGGCAAACACTGTGACTTTTATAAATTTAAGTTGGTTCAATAAACCATTATGGGACAGCTGTTGAATGCAGAAGACCCCAGTACAATCCCTTGTCAAATACAAACTCTTCCTAACAATCATCTTTAATAACCCAAATTATTACTGACGCACTAGTTTTCCTGCAGCCCCTAGTTTTTACTACTTTAATTAGACCTAACTGCATTCTGCCTTTATGAGGAGCAGCAACACTTTGATTTTTGGAGTCTACAGGCATTCTTTTTCACAGATCCTAGCCCACATGATAGTTAAAAACATTAAAATACAGCCACACCCCATATTAACTATAATTTTGCTTTAATATATGTCAAAAGCATGTTTATAAATTCACTTTGAAATTGTTTGGCTATTCCAAAAACTAAAGGAAGTTATTTGCAGAATATAACAGTAACAAATAATCTTTAAAAAAAACCAAGTGAACAAGAAATAAGTCATAATAGATGGGAAAAGAGCAGGATGGTTATATACTACTTAATGAATTAGCAACTTGTAATATCAGCTTGACAAACTCTCCCAGGAAAGAATAAAAAGGAGAAAATAAAATAATAAAATTGAGATAGAAGAATAGAACTGTCATTATCCAGATAAGAGCATTTCCAGAAGGAGAGAAAAATTAAAATAGAAGGAAATATTTAAAGGGATAATAGGAAAGTTTCTCTTGACTTAAAAAATAAGAAAATGACCTTAGAAAGGACCATATGTTAAAAACGGGGCATTAAAGGAAAAGCAAATCTGAAATTGAAAATGACAGTGAATAGAAAATTCTGAAATCTACAAGAGATCACCTATCAAGGAACAAGAGCCAGATGGACAGCAAGAGCCATATTGGATGCATGAAATCAGTGGGTTATTAAAGTGTTGACTGAAAAGAACTTTGAAATATTATTCAAATATCAGGACATGATTAATTTTTTTAATTTTTTATTTAAATTCAATTTAATTAACATATAGTGTATTATTAGTTTTAGAGGTAGAATTTAGTGATTCATCAGTTGCATATAACACCCAGTGCTCGTTCCATCAAGTGCCCTCCCAAATGTCCATCACCCAGTGACCCCATCCCCTCACCCACCTCCCCTCCAGCAACCCTGAGTTTGTTTCCTATACTTAAGAGTCTCTTACGGTTTTTCTCCCTCTCTGTTTTCATCTTGTTTTCCCTTCCCTTCCCTTATGTTCATGTTTTGTTTCTTAAATTCCATATCTGAGCAAAATCATATGGTATTTGTCCCCCTGACTAACTTATTTTGCTTTGCCTAATAGTCTCTAGTTCCACCCACATTGTTGCAAATGGCAAGATTTCATTCTTTTTGATGGCCGATTAATAAAACTAATAATACACTATATGTTAATTAAATTGAATTTAAATAAAAAATTAAAAAAATTAATCATGTCCTGATATTTGAATAATATTTCGAAGTTCTTTTCAGTCAACACTTTAATAACCCACTGATTTCATGCATCCAATATGGCTCTTGCTGTCCATCTGGCTCTTGTTCCTTGATAGGTGATCTCTTGTAGATTTCAGAATTTTCTATTCACTGTCATTTTCAATTTCAGATTTGCTCAGGTCCACTATATATAGTGGAATATATATGTGTATGTGTGTGTGTATATATATATATATATATATATATTTCACATCTTTTTTATCCATTCATCTGTCAGTGGACATCTGGGCTCTTTCCATGTTTTGGCTGTTGCAGACATTGCTGCTAGAAACATTAGGGTGTAGGTGCCCCTTCAAATCACTATGTTTGTATCTTTTGGATAAATACCAAGTAGTGCAATTGCTGGGTCGTAGGGTAGCTCTATTTTTCACTTTTTGAGGAACCTCCATACTGTCTTCCAGAGTGCACCAGTTTACATTCCCACCAGCAGTGTAGGAGGGTTTCCCTTTCTCTGCATCCTCACCAACAGCTGTTGTTTCCTGAGTTGTTAATTTCAGCCATTCTGACAGGTTTGAGGTGGTATCTCATTGTGGTTTTGATTTGTATTTCCCTGATGACTAGTGATGTGGAGCATTTTTTCATGTGCCATTTGTATGTCTTCTTTGGAGAAATGTCTGTTCATGTCTTCTGCCCATTTCCTAAAAGGATTTTTTGTTTTTTTGGGTGTTGAGTTTGATGAGTTCTTTATAGATTTTGGATACTAGCTCTTCTGATAAGACATTTGCAAATATCTTCTCCCATTCCGTAGGTTGCCTTTTAGTTTTGCCGACTGTTTCCTTGGCTGTGCAAGAAGCTTTTTATCTTGATGAAGTCCCAATAGTTCATTTTTGCTTGTGTTTCCCTTGCCTTTGAAGATGTGTCTAGCAAGAAGTTGCTGTGGCCGAGGTCAAAGAGGTTGCTGCCTGCAGTCTCCTGTAGGATTTTGTTGGATATTTATCTCCATTTAGGTCTTTCATCCATTTGAGTTTATTTTTGTGTATGTGTAAGAAAGAGGTCCAGTTTCATTCTCATGCATGTGGCTATCCATAAAAGTTTTTCTTAAGTATAGAAGTTCAAAGAAGGTTTGACATAAGGATCCATATTGGAAAGGTATTTCACAGAAGCAACCAAATGATAAGGGAAATAGGAGATGCTGTTAAACGACATTGGAAGTAATAGTAATCAAATATCTTGGAAAAGTTTTTTTAAATGTAAGAAAATTTGACCAAATGAAACAATGATAATGTGTATTTCTAATAACCTAGAACTAAATTTTAATTTAACAATATTTGACATCATTAATATTATGGAAGGCATGAAGAGGGGAGATGTCAAAATAAGAATTTTCTCAATTTGATTCTAAACATGTACTTATATAACTAAGAATACTAAAAATATATCAACAAAAATTGTAGAAATATAGGGGAAAATTGGCAAAAGCATCATCAGAGTTGGAAATTGTGAACACACCTTTTATAATTATTGACAGGTCAAAATTCAGACAAAATTTAATAAAAATATAAGATAATTGAATGACTCAAACAAGTCTGACCTATTAAACATTCATACAATTCTAAATCAACTATAGAGAACACACATTCTTCCCAACCACTCATGAAACATTAACAAAATGATCATGTCCTAGGTCTTAAAATATTCCAACTAATTTCAAAGACTAATTACATAATTCAGTTTATATTTATTTCCAATTATATTAATAATCTCTGTATTTTAAGGGGGCCATTTAATCAAGTTGAAATTATTGGTATAGTTGGGTTGTAATATATCATCTTCCTATTGACTTTCTGCTTGCCTTGTCCCGTTTATGCCAGTTTTTCTCCTTTCTTGCCATCCTTTGGATTGATCATGCTTTCTTTTTTTTTTTTTTAAACTCAAAAAACTTTTTTTTTTTTTCATTTGCAAAGGTATTTAGAACACATAAAACAAGGCAACATTTATTCTTTCTTCTCGTCTTCTGGTGTGGGGTCTGTGGGCGGCTCCTCCACTGTGGCCCTGTTGCTCTCTGAGCCGGTGTTACTGTCACTGGTCCCTTCCTCAGCCATACTGTCCACCCCCTCCTGCCCGCTCTTCTTGTCCTCAGGAGTAGATGTGCCTTCTTCACCATTCTGTTGGCTTTCCATCACTTCTTCAAGGTGTGTCTCCTCTGTCTCCATCAGGATGTTCTCATCGTCCTTCTTCTCCTTGGTCTTCCTAGCAGCTTGCTCTTCCTCAGGAACTGCGTTCAGCTTGCTCTGCTGCTTCTTTTTCTCTTTCCTCCTGCCTTTTTCGAGTCTGTTCCTCTGCCTGTGCAATTTCAGCAGCAATTTTTTCCATATCCACTTCTACTTTCAAACCGCACAACCTTTTAAGTTCATTGTTAAATGAATCTGTGCTTTCCAGGAGCTTCCTCTTCTTTTCCTGGTGTCGCTCGTCTGTTTGAAGAAGTTCGGGCTTCTAGTTTTCACTGATGAACCATAAGGACTGGACCTGTCGTTTGAGGACCTGCACTCCAGCTGTTGTGACAAATGACCAGATGTCTGGCACCACACTCTCACTAAGGATTTCACTGATGAAGCGGTGGTTTTTCTGGAAACGGGCGGTGGCTGTATGCTTCATGGAGAAGCCATCATCATAATCGTGTGGATCTTCAGCAGGCTGAATGCTCATGTACGGTTCTCCTTTCTCCATGCGAGACTGTCTCTGTCGACTTTCTTCCCCTAAAGCAGCTTCTGCACGACTTTTTGCATTTATGTAAGCAAGGTATGCGGGGGAATTATGATAGGCCTTCATAGAGTCATTGTATTCTATCTTTTCTGCTTCGTATTCATTTAAATATTCTTGTTTTTCTTCATCAGTGAGATCTTGCCACATGCCACCAATAATCTTGCCAATCTCCCACAACTTTAGGTCAGGGTTGGAAGGTTTTACTTGGCCCCGGACCTTTCTGCTGTACCTCATGGAGGGCATCAGTGGTTTATCTGGTGGCTTTGGGGGTCTTGAAATCGTAGTACCAGAGGATGCCGAGACCCAGCTGTTGGTGCCCGGGTTCCCTCCCAACCTGTAGTTATTGTAGGCAAGATGACTGTATGGATTGTATCCCACAAACCCTGGTGTGCTGGGCATTTGTGTTGCAGGAGCTGGGGTGGGAGGTGGGGCATAAGATGGTCTTTTTGACATTTTAGAAGATTAAATTCTCAGTTCCTTAAGACTGAATCTGAGACACCGCAGGCAGAAAAAGCACCCACAGCTCCGGCTTCGTTTCCCTTTGTCCCGCGCCTGATCATTCTTTCTTAATCCATTTTCTTTCTTTATTGGCATGACAACTACGTAGTTTTTAAATTTTTCTTTTACTGATTATCTTAGAATTACAAAATGTGCCCAGGATAATTTCTCTATTTTAATATACACTGATTAGCAACCTTAATTACATCTGCAAAGTCCCTTTGCAGGAATACCTAGATTAATGTTTGATTGAATAATTAGGGGACAGGAAATTTTGGAGGGACATCTTTAGAATTCTTCTTACAATAAGTGCTTTATTATTGTCTCCAATCCTTTGGACTCTTAGCAACCAGATCAAGATATGACTGTCCGTGTGTCATTCTTCAGTGGTGTGGTGGCATGATTTTTAGCAGGTCTTTGATAGGGTATAAAGTATAGCTTCCCTAACTCTGCCATAGTGTATACTCAGTTTGAATGTCTATTGCTAGGTATTTATTTCACTTTAGTTGAAACAGAATGCATCACAAATTTCACCAAGTCCTTCTGCAACCCAAAATACCTAACTGGAATAGAGTTGTGCCAAACCTGAAAAAAACATAAAGTTAGATGGGAAATAAGAGTGCCGTTGTAATGACAAATGAGGTTCATCTCTCACCTCTCATCATTTCATGATCCTGGAACCTTACCTCTTATGAGGCACTCTTCTCTGATCTCAGAGTTGCTACATAATTTATGGATGGTTCCATCATGACCTCACTTCTAAACAGCTAAGAATGGCAGATATACTAAACCCAACCTCTTGGCATATTATCTTAGAGGAGACTGTAGGAGCCTAATCAAAAGGGGAGAACTAAGACAGTACTCATGGAATTTACCTGTACTCTATAGTTAACATCAGGCCTGATCCTTATAGACCTCTATTACTTGTCTGTGCCTAATAGTTTAGCTGACTTATCTGGCATTCTAATGATTGGAGAAATGTGACCAGCATTGAACTGGTCAAATTCCTGTACATTCAATCTTCTGATATTTCTGATAGAATTGAAAAACTAATTTCCTATGTGGATACTCACCAAATCTCTAGTATACATTGACATTGAACAATGCCGTTGGTGTACATACAAAACCTGTGGCATCTCTGACACATCAAACACTCTGAAAACAAATAAATGAGTGTGTGCCTAAAATGGACATAAAAAAAAAAGGTTATTGCCCTTGTATGGGCCCAGGCTAATACAGCATAAGAATACCTTCAAGAAACTCATGAGTGTGAAGTTAGCTACAAATTACTCTTGCCCAGGTATCCTACTGTTCCTAAAAGTATTGACCCTGCTTGTCACTGGCAGGTAGATTGCAATGGGTCACTCCTTATCCTTTCCATTAAGCAAAAGGTGTATTTTCACTTGAGCTAATTCTCAATTTACAGACAACTGCAGAAGCAACATTATCCCAATTCCATAGTACCTGTTCAGAAAACACATTTTTGCACCTGATTTGACAGACATATCCATGTCTGATGTTGGCAAGGCTGAACCAAGAATCTAGGCAGCTCAGCTGGATTCAGGAAAGAGCACCTATGCACTATTCCATAGGCCAATAAACTGGAGAGGGACATTTAGAAATGCAATCGTTAGGAAAACCACTACCCCCTCTACAGTGCCTCCTGGAGCTGGCCTACGAGGTATTTGCATTGTATTGAAATGTATTTGTACTGTAGCCATGTACTAGCTGTTACAGTGTTGGTTGTGAACTACCTCTTCATCTTGTCTCCACAAAGAATAAAATGCAAGAAAATAAAGACAAATAAATGTAAACATCCCATGTACATGGATTGAAAGATTTAATATTGTTAAGATGACAATACATCCAAAGCTTTCTACTGGTTCAATATTGTCCCTTTGAAAATCCCAAAGACATTTTTTGCAGAAATTGAAAAACCCATCCCAAAATTCACAAGGAATCTCAAGGGGCCCAAACATCCAAAAACAATGTTGAAAAGAAAAACAGAATAATATGCAGATATCAAACAAGCTATTTCTACTCATTCAAGGTTTCAGTAGTCTGCTCAAAGAGAACAGTCTGTAGTACAAGACTGTTTAAGAAGGCTCAATTTAAACATCAATATGAATGAGAATGAAAATACCAGTGTACAGCACAAATTCTGTCACCTGTACCAAAAGAAAGGCAATGTTTGAGTCGGCAAAAGTGTTTCCAATGACTTGACATTTGGAGACATCTTCTCAACAGAGACTGTTACCTCCTGATGATGACTTTTCTGGATATAAAGAGAGCTACATAAAGCTTTCTATAATAGTGTGACTTGATAAGCACAGGCGAGACAGGAGAAAAACAAACTATCTTTCAAAAGCCAAGTGCTAACTTTCACCCAGTTCTCAAATTTCCCTCAACTTTGAGGTAAAGTTATGTACTCAGGATTTTCTCTTCTGGAATCAAGTTTTTCTAGGGACACCTAGGTGACTCAGTCGGTTGAGCATCCAACTCTTGATTTTGGCTCAGGTCATGATCTCAGGTTCATGAGATCCAGCCCCCCATTGGGATCCATGCTCAGCGTGGAGTCTGCTTGAGATTCTCTCTCTGCCTCTGCTTCTGCCCCCTCCCTGCTCACACACACTCTCTCTCTAAAATAAATAAAATCTTTCTTTAAAAAATTTTTTTTCTGTCAGCTCTTTGGGGAACTGATTAGCTAGGAATCTAAACATTTCTTAGGTACACTTGTGGTGGGACTATTTCATGAAATTTATTTTTCCCTTGAGCAACCAAGTGGGAGAAGCACCATTCCTGCCTACAAAGTCTCTTCCAGACCTGAGGTAAAAAGAAAAAAAAAGAAGAAGAAAAGAAATGACCTTCATACACTGGAAGAGTTCAATAAGTTCAGAGTTGTGGAGGATATTCCAACATAAGTTATCAAGGAAAACATAGAAATCATTATACACCAGCTTCTACATTGGAACAGAAGCTAACTTTCTGTTGACATATTTGGCCAAAGAAGAGACAGAAAAGCTGGAAGAGCACAGGAGTGTAATTGAATCTCATGGGTTTAGTTAGCAATTCCCTGAACCAAAAGCCCAACAAAAGGTTGATTGGCTTAAAGAAAGCTTTAGCTGAAAATTGCTTATAATTGGTGGTCTCATTCCATATATTCCCATCTATGCGATTCACAGAGACCATCTGTGCTGTACCTAAAATGGCCAAGTTAAGGGCTATGGGACTCAACTGCTTGAGTTGTTTAAAAGAGTATTGCATAAAACAGGGTTGCATAGGTGGCTCAGTTGGTTAAGCATCTGCCTTCGGCTCAGGTCATGATCCCAGGGCCTAAAGACACGTGCAGATCGAAAGTGCAAAGATGGAAAAGCAATTATTATGAAATGTTCTGTATATATCTGTTAAATCCATCTGACCCAATGTATCATTCAAAGCCACTCTTTGTTGATTTTCTGTCTGAATGATCTATCAATTCATGTAATTGAGGTGTTAAAGTCCACTACTATTCTTGTATTACTATTAATTAGTTCCTTTATGTTTGTTATTAACTGTTTTATGTATTTGGCTGCTTCCATGTTGGTGTATAAGTATTTACAATTATTATATCTTCTTGTTGGATTGTTCCCTTTATGATTATATACTGTTCTTCTTTGTCACTTTTTACAGTCTTTGTTTTAAAGTCTATTTTGTCTGATGTAAGTATTGCTACCCTGGCTTTCTTTTGACGTACGCTGCATGATAATGTTTCTCCACCCCTCACTTTCAATCTGCATGTGTTTTTAGGACTGAAATGAATCTCTTTTAGACAGTATAGACATGGGTTTTGCCTTTTCATCCATTCCATCACCCTATGTCTTTTGATTAGTGTAGTCCATTTACATTCAAAGTAATTATTGATAGATATGTATTTATTGCCATTTTGTTACTTGTTTTGTTACTTCTCTATTCCTTTGTTCCCTTGCCCTTTTCTCCCACAATAAGTTGGCTTTCTTTAGTGACTTACTTGGATTCCTTTCTCTTTATTTTTTGCTTATCTATTACTAATTTCTGGTTTGTGGTTACCATTAAATTGGTGTAGGGGTGCCTGGGTGGCTCAGTCGTTAGCGGCTGCCTTCAGCTCAGGTCATGATCCCAGGGTCCTGCATCGGGCTCCCTGCTCTGTGGGAAGCCTGCTTCTCCCTCTCCCACTCCCCCTGCTTGTGTTCCCTCTCTCACTGTCTCTCTCTCTGTCAAATAAATAAATAAAATATTTTTTAAAAAAACTTTAAAAAAATTGGTGTATAACATCTTCTGCATATAGCAGTCTGTATTAAGTTGATGGTCGCTTAAGTTTGAACCCATTCTTACTCCTCTCCTTTCCATGTTTTAGGTATATGGTGTCATACACTACATCCCTTTATTTTGTGAATCCCTTGGCTGGTTTTTACAGATATACTTATTTTTACTGCTTTTGTGCTTCCTACTTTTCTTACTCTTACTTATGTTCTTTCCTTTCCACTGAGTTCCCTTTAATATTTTTTGTAGGGCTTGTTTAATGGTCATAAACTCCTCTAAATTTTGTCTGAGAAATTCTTTATTTCTTCTTGTATTCTGAATGATAGCCTTGCTGGATAGAGTATTCTTGACTGCATTTTTTTTTTCCCTTTCAGCACTTTGAATATACCATGCCACTCCTTTTCTGGCCTGTAAAATTTCTGCTGAAAAATATGTTAATACCTTTATGGGGTTTCCTTTGTATGTAACTCTTTTCTTTTCTCTTGCTGCTTTAAAAATTCTGCCTTTATCACTACTCTTTGTCATTTTAATCACTATGTATCTTGGTGTAGACCTCCTTGGGTTGATTTTGTTGGTGTATCTCTGTGCCTCCTGCATCTGGATTTCTATTTTCCTCCTCAGATTTGGAAGTTTTAGCTATGATTTCTTCAAATAAATTTTCTGCCCCCTTTGTCTCTCTTCTTCTTCTGGGATCCCTATAATGCAAATGTTATTACACTGGATGGTGTCACTGAGTTCCCTAATTCTATTCTCATTTTGCATAATGTTTTTTCTCTCACCTGCATGATTACACTTGATTACTTTCCATTACACTGTCCTCTAGGTTGCTGATTCATTCTTCCCCTTCTAGTCTGCTATTTATTCCATCTCATGTATTTTAAATTTCAATTATTGTGTTCTTCATCTCTGATTGGTTCTTTTTTATCTCTTTGTTAAGGGTCTGACTGAGGTCTTCCACTCTTTTCTCAAGTCCAGTATCTTTATGACCATTACTTTAAATTCTCTATCAGGCATATTACTTATCTCCATTTCACATAGGTCTCTTGTTGTGATTTTTGTCCTGGTCTTTCACTTGTGACATATTCTTCTGTCGCTTCATTTGGTGTAACTGTGTCTATATTTCTGTGTGTTAGGAAAGTCAGCTATATCTTCTGCTTTTGAAAGTAGTGGCCTTATGAAGAAGAGGTACTATAGTGCCCTGCAGTGCACTGACTCTGTTCCCCAGAATTGGTGCTTCAAGAAGTGTCTCCTACGTGTGTTGCTTGTACCCTGCTGTTGTGTTCTAACCACTTTTTCCTTCAGTCCAGTTGTCTGCAGTGGCCGTCTTTGTTGTGGGCCTGTTTGATCCCTGTGGTGTTAGTGGGCTAGTGTGGGGCCATCTTGGGTTTGAGTGTAATCAAACCAGTAGTTTGCCACAGATGCAGTTGTCCTCAACTACAGATGCTTTCCCTGTGTTGTCCCCTGAGCTTTCACTGGTGGGTGTGGCTTGCAGTCAGACCAGATGTCTGCCCCCAGCCCACTGCTAGGGCCACAGTCTGACATTTATGTGTGATTATCTTTCCCTCTGCCCAGACCCTAAGTCACTTTGGTGTGGTGTTGGCCCCCATTAGGGCTGCCTTCACACTGCCAGGCCTGTGGCACTGCCCTGGATGGCCTCTAGCCAAGAGCCTATTGGAGGCGGTGGATCCATGTTTGTTGGGGAGGCCCAGTGTTAGCAAGGCTTGGGCGGGGAGGGAGTCTCTGAAGGAGGGACCTGCAGCACTGGGACTGAGACAAGCTTGGGTGGAAGGAGTGGATCTGCCAATACATGGGAGGGGGGCAGCAGTGTTATTAAGTTAGGTAAGGAGTATCAGTACTGTGCTGGTTTGGCTGGAGGCCCTGTGTTTATGCTGGGGGCCAAGAGAGGGATATGGTACCTGCCACCTCCTTTGTTCCTGGAGGAGTCTCCCTCTAATCTCTGCCCCTCCAGCACTTGCTCTGAGATTAATAAATTGCTCTTCCATATGTTCCAGGCATTTTTCAAACTGCTGCTTCTCTGCTGTATCTACATGGGCTGTTTTTTATGTTGTCTCTTTTAGGGCAGGGACTCAGTTTCCTCTCTCCCTTTGGTTCTCCCAGAGCTGAACCTGCTGAATTTTCAAATTCCAGGTTTTAAATCCCACTGATTTAAGAACTCTCTTAATTCAGCCCTTCTGGTTTTCGAAGCCAAATGTTATCAGGATTCGTTTTCCCCAGGTGGGCTCCCTAGTGTGATAGTCTGGCTTTCCCCTCTCCATGCCCACAGGCACCTCCCCCTCATGGATAGTCTCACAGGTCTGATTAGCTCCCATCAAGTATCTGCCCTCCCTATCCTCTTCAATGTGGCTTCTTCTCTACATTTAATTGTGAAATTTGTTCTGCCAGTTTTCAGGTCATTTTCTGGGTTATTTTTACTGATGTGTTATTTAGTCATATCTATGCGACAAGGTCAGCTTAGGGTTATCCTACTCTGCCATCTTCCCACCAACCTCAAAACACATTTACTATCAATATAAATTTTCTATGGCATGTCATTAGCTGAGTATTTGGTAATAAGTAAGCATTTAGTGATAGATAATAAAATCATGATTTGATGGATCAAGGCAAATTATCAGACCATGAAAGGTTTTATTTTGTTAGCAAAGTGTGAAGGTTTATTTATTTATTTTAAAGATTTTATTTATTTGACAGAGAGAGACACAGCGAGAGAGGGAACACAAGCAGGGGGAAGTGGGAGAGGGAGAAGCAGGCTTCCTGCAGAGCAGGGAGCCCAATGTGGGGCTCGATCCCAGGACCCTGGGATCATGACCTGAGACGAAGGCAGATGCTTAATGACTGAGCCACCCAGGCGCCCCTGTGAAGGTTTATTTTTATTCTATTGTGGAGGAATTTAAACAACAAAACCAAGATAAAAGTCTTGAAATATGAAATAGGTGTGTTTGAAGTGTTAATGTATATATTTTACAAATTATTGCATAAGGGTGGGGTTTTAAGCAATTCTCAATAATTCTGTTCCCAAAATGTGTTTTGATTACTAAGATGTCCTGAAAAATGCAGTTTACATAAACACTTATTTTTGTAAGGCTACATAGCACTAACTTGTGGATGTATAACCACAATGTTAATATTGATTTTTTCCCTAAGTAAATATGTAATATCATGTTTGATTTTGCTTCTGCGGTATATGATTTCAAAAATTAACTTCCAGGGACACACAGGTATAAACCTGAGTCTGAAATATAATCATATGCTGCAATAGGGAGGAGTGTACATTATATGTATATAAATATGTATATTTATCCTTATGCCAATAAGTAATAAATTGTTTCAAAATTTTTAAATAGTAAAAAAATTTACCTTAGTGGTACCTAAAATTCCTAATGAAAAATGGCAACACAGCTTATATTTAGTACCTTGGAATTGGTGTCTAAAGATGCATCATCTAGGGAGAGGGAAGACGGTAGAAGAGTAGGGGACCAGCATTTCATCTGGTCTCTTGAATTCAGCTAAGTATTTATCAAATCATTCTGAACACCTGTGAATTCAACCTGAGATCTAAGAAAATTGCTGCAATTCTACAAATAGAAAAGCAACCACTTTTTGAAAGGTAGGAGGTGAAGAGACGTGAATCTGAGGGGATATATCAAAGATAAACCATGGGGAGGAGGGAGCCTCCATAAGACAGTGATATAGCAGTGGAGTGCAAAATCAGAACTTTTAAAAGTCTGCTCCTGTGAGGGAAGTCCCTGCCTGAAAGGTGCTCACATGGTGAAGCAGGGCAGAATCCTAGTAGTGACAGTGTGGTCTCAGGATCTCCAGGGTCACAGAAAGAACAGGGGTGCCTGAGTGCAGCAGAATTCCCAAGCATTGGTGCGGGGAAGCTGCCTACAATTAGCAAGTTCCGGAGTGGCCTCTCAGATAGGTGTTGCCATAAACCTCGAACCCCTGACAAGATTGGGGGACTGCTCTCCAAACAGGGGCCCAGAAAGTGACAACCTCTGCGAGACCCTGCTCCTTCCCCTGGGAGGAGGAGTGCAGATGCCTGCACAATCAGGCAACCACTCCCAGGGCAGGGGCCCAGAAAGCAGCTGGGCTGAGGTGAGACACCCCTCCCTCCCCTGGCAGGATTGGTGAGGGGTGCACCGCAGGAGTCTGTGGAGTTTGGCGCACACAAAAGTGATTGCCTGCTTTTCCCTGAGGCTGCACTTAAGAGTGGGGGGAGCAATCCTTCAGCCACTATTTTTACTTTTTCTTCATCCTCTAAAGCAGTGTAACAAAAGCCACATAGAGAAATCCAAAGCAGCTTACACTGAGCCTGACCCCCTGATAAGGGCTGGTGCAACTCTGCCCAGGCAAAGACACCTGAGATTCAATGCAACAGGCCTCTCCCCCAGAAGATGAGCAGGAACAGCAGGTGAATACCAAGTTTATGATTAGTCAGAACTGAAAAACTCCTGTGCTCGCAGAAAACAGTATATAGAATTTGAGGTTTTTTTCTCATAAGTCTTTAATCTTTCAGTTTAAAATTTTTTCATTCCTTTTCAACTACTTTCTTATTTTATCAACTCTTTGTTTTTAAGTCTTTTTTTAACTTTCATTTTTACATTTATATTTTATAGATATATTCTTCATTTTTTGCTTCCTTTCACTGTTTTCAATTTTATTTTCATATAAATATAAGTTTTTCTTTCTTTACAATTTTGGGATTTAGTGTCTTCTAAAGAACAGACCAAAATACACCCAGAACCATGTGGATCACCCTGTTTTGTCCACCTGTGAGATTATAGTCTATCTTTTTTCCTGTTTTTTTTTTTTTTTTCTTTTCTTTTTTGGTTTCTGGCCTCTTTGGATTTGTCTAGGGTGTATTTTGCTGGGGTCGGGGTTGCTATTTTTTATTTTGTTCACTCACTCATCTATTCTTCTCTGGACAAAATGACTAAAAGGAGAAATTCACAAAGAAAGAACCAGAGGTTCTCTGTGCCATAGATCTAATTGATATGGATATAAGTAAAATGTCACACCTAGAATTCAGAATAACATTGTAAAGTTACTAGCTGGGGTTGAAAAAAGCACAAAAGACAAGAGAATCTCTTAGTGCAGAAATAAAATCTGATCAGGCCGAAGTGAAAATGCTTTAACTGAGAGGCAGTCTAAAATGCATGCTCTAACAGCTAGGGTAAATGAAGCAGAAGAGAGTCAGTGACATGGAAGAGAAAATGATGGAAAGGAAAGAAGCTGAGGAAAAAAGAGAAAAATGGACCATAAGGGGAGGCTTTGAAAAATTAGTGATACCATAAAGCGAAACAATGTTAGAATTATTGGGGTCCCAGAGGAAGAAGAGAGAGACAGAGAGAGAAAAAGAGGGACAGAAGGTATATTTGAGCAAATCATAGCTTAGAATTTCCCTAATCTGGGGAAAGAAACAGGCATTCAAGTCCAGGAAGCTCAACGAACCGCCCTCAAAATCAATAAAAATAGATCAACACCTCGACATATAATAGTGAAGCTTGCACATTTTAGAAATAAAGAGAATATCCTGAAAGCAGCTGGAGACAAGAGGTTCCTAACCTACAGGGGTAGGACTATTAGACTGGCAACAGACCTATTCACAGAGACCTGGCAGGCCAGAAAGGGCTGTCATGATATATCCAATGTGCTAAATGAGAAAAATATGCAGCCAAGAATACTTTATCCAGCAAGGCTGTCATTCAGAATGGAAGAAGAGATAAAGAGTTTCCAGGACACACAAAAACTTAAAGAATTTGTGATCACTAAACCAGCCCTGCAAGAAATATTAAAGGGGATCGTCTAAGCAAAGAGAGGGCCCAAAAGTAACATAGACCAGAAAGAAACAGAGACAATATACAGAAACAAGGACTTTACAGGTAATGCAGTGGCACTAAATTCATATCTTTCAATAGTTACTCTGAAGGTAAATGGGCTAAATGACCCAATCAAAAGACACAGGATATCAGATTGGATAGAAAAGAAAGACCCATCCATATGCTGTCTACAAGAGAATCATTTTAGACCCAAAGGCATCTCCAGATTGACAGTGAAGGGGAAGAGAACAATTTATTATGCAAATGGAATCAAAAGAAACCTGGGGTAGCAATCCTTATATCAGACAAATTAGAGTTTAAACCAAAGACTGTAGGAAAGGATGAAGAGGGACACTATATCACAATTAAAGGTTCTATCCAACAAGAAGATCTAGCAATTATAAATATTTATGCTCTTAACTTGGGAGCAGCCAATTATATAAACCAATTAATAACAAAATTAAAGAAACACATTGATAATAATACAATAATAGTAGGGGACTGTAACACTCCCCTCACTGCAATGGACAGATCATCTAAGCAGAAGATCAACAAGGAAATTAGGGCTTTGAATGACACACTGGACCAGATGGACCTCAAAGATATATTCAGAACTCTATCCTATATATTCAGAATTCTATCCTAAAGCAATAGAATACACATTCTTCTCAAGTTCACATGGAATATTCTCCAGAATAGATCACATACTAGGTCACAAATCAGGTCTCAATGGGTACCAAAAGACTGGGATTATTCCCTGCATATTTTCAAATAAGAATGCTTTGAAACTTGAACTCAATCTCAAGAGGAAATTTGGAAAGAACTCAAATACATGGAGGCTAAAGAGCATCCTAATAAAGAATGAATGGATCAACCAGGAAATTAAAGAAATGAAAATGAAAACACAACTGTTCAAAATCTGTGAATGAAGCAAAGGCAGTCCTAAGAAAGAAGTATATAACAATACAAGACTTTCTCAAGAAACAAGAAAGGTCTCAAATACACAAGCTAACCTTACACCTAAAGGAGCTGGAGAAAGAACAGCAAATAAAGCCTAAACCAAGCAGGAGAAGAGAAATAATAAAGATCAGAGCAGAAATCAATGAAGTAGAAACCAAAAAAACAGTAGAACAGATCAACGAAACTAGGAGATGGTTCTTTGAAAGAATTAACAAGATTGATAAACCTCTGGACAGACTTATCAAAAAGAAGAAAGAAAGGTACCAAATACATAAAATCATGAATGAAATCGGAAAGATCATGACCAACACCAAGGAAATACAAACAATTATAAGAACATATTATGAGCAACTATATGCCAACAAATTAGGCAACTTGGAAGAAATGGTTGCATTCCTAGAAACTTATAAACTACCAAAACTGAAACAGGAAGAAATAGAAAACCTGAATTGACCCATAAACAGAAAGGAAATTGAAGCAATAATCAAAAATGTCCCAACAAAAAAGAGTCCAGGGCCAGATGGCTTCCCAGGGGAATTCTACCAAACATTTAAGGAAGAAATACTACCTATTCTTCTGAAGCTATTTCAAAAAAAAAAAAGAAATGGAAGGAAAACTTCCATATCTTTCTATGAGGCCAGCATTATCTTGATCCCAAAATCAGACAATGACCCCACCAAAAGGAAAATTACAGAACAATATCCCTGATGAACATTGATGCAAAAATTCTCACCAAGGTACTAGCCAATAGGATCCAACAGTACATTAAAAGGACTTTTCACCATGACCAAGTGGGATTTATTCCTGGACTTCAAAAGTGGTCCAACAGCTGCAAATCAATCAATGTGATACACTACATAAATAAAAGAAAGGACAAGAACCATGTGATCCTCTCATTAGATGCAGAAAAAGCATTGGACAAAGTACAGCATCCTTTCTTGATTAAAACTCTTCCCAGCGTAGGGATAGAGGGAACATACCTCAATATCATAAAAGCCATCTATGAAAAGCCCACAGCGAATATCACTCTCAATGGGGAAAAACTGAGAGCTTTCCCCCTAAGGTCAGGAACACGACAGGGATGTTCATTCTCACCACTGTTGTTCAACATAGTACTGGCAGTCCTAGCCTCAGCAATCAGACAACAAAAAGAAATAAAAGGCATCCAAATCAGTAAAGACGAAGTCAAACTCTCTCTCTTCGCAGATGACATGATACTTTATGTGGAAAACCCAAAAAACTCCACCCCCAAATTACTAGAACTTATAGAGTAGTTCAGCAAAGTGGAAGATATAAAAATCAATGCACAGAAATAAGTTGCATTTATATACACAACAATGTGACTGAAGAAAGAGAAATTAAGGAATTGATCCCAATTACAATTACACCAAAAACCATTACTTAGGAATAAACCTAACCAAAAAGGTAAAGGATCTGTACTCTGAAAACTATGGAACAATCATGAAAGAAATTGAGGAAGACACAAAGAACTGGAAAAATATTCCATGCTAATGGATTGGAAGAGCAAATACTGTTAAAATGTCTATGCTACCCAAAGCAATCTACACATTCAGTGCAATCCCTATCAAAATACCATCGACATTTTTCACAGAGCTGGAACAAATAATCCTAAAATTTGTATGAAATCAGAAAAGACCTCAAATAGCCAAAGGAATGTTGAAAAAGAAAACCAAAGCTGTGGCCTCACAATTCCAGACTTCAAGTTATATTACAAAGCTGTAATCATCAAGACAATACAGTACTGGCACAAAAACAGACACAGAGATCAATGGAACAGAATAGAAAACGCAGAAATGGACCCTCAACTCTATGGTCAACTAATCTTTGACAAAGCAGGAAAGAATATCCAGTGTAAAAAAGACAGTCTCTTCAACAAATGGTGTTGGGAAAATTGGACAGCCACATGCGGAAGAATGAAACTGGACCATTTCCTTACACCATACACAAAAATAGACTCAAAATGGATGAAAGACCTCAATGTGAGACAGGACTCCATCAAAATCTTAGAGGAGAACACAGGCAGCAACTTCTTTGGCTTTGGCCACAGCAACTTCTTGCTAGACACATCTCCAAAGGCAAGGGAAACAGGCACCTCATCAAGATAAAAAGATTTTGCTCAGCAAAGGAAACAGTCAACAAAACCAAAAGACAACCTGCAGAATGGGAGAAGATATTTACAAATGTCTTATCAGATAAAGAGCTAGTATCCAAAATCTATAAAGATTTTACCAATCCCAACACCCAAAGAGTAAATAATCCAATCAAGGAACGGGAAGAATACATGAACAGACATTTCTCCAAAGACATACAAATGGCTAACAGACACATGAAACAATGCTCAACATCACTTGGCATCAGGGAAATACAGATCAAAACCACAATGAGATACCACCTCACACCTGTCAGAATGGCTAAATTTAACAAGTCATGAAATGACAGATGTTGGCAAGGATGCAGAGAAAGGGGAACCCTCCTACACTGCTCATGGGTATGTAAGCTGGTCCAGCCACTCTGGAAAACAGTTGGAGCTCCTCAAAAAGTTGAAAATAGAGCTACCCTATGACCCAGCAATTGCACTACTACTAGGTATTTAACCCAAAAATACAAATGTAGTGATCTGAAGGGGCACCTACACCCCAATGTTTATAGCAGCAATGTCCACAATAGCCAAACTATGGAAAGAGCCGAGATATCCATTAATGGATGAATGGATAAAGAAAATTGGTATACATATACAATGGAATATTAGCCATCATAAAGATGAAATCTTGGGGGTGCCTGGGTGGCTCAGTAGTTAAGCGTCTGCCTTCAGCTCAGGTCATGATCCCAGGGTCCTGGGATCGAGCCCCACATGGGGCTCCCTGCTCTGCGGGAAGTCTGCTTCTCCCTCTCCCTCTGCCCCTGCTTGTGTTCCCTCTCTTGCTGTCTCTCTCTCTGTCAAATAAATAAATAAAATCTTTAAAAAAAAAAAAGATGAAATCTTGCCATTTGCAATGATGTGGATGGAATTAGAGGGTATTAGGCTAAGTGAAATAAGTCAATCAGAGAAAGACAATTATCATATGATTTCATTCATATGTGGAATTTAAGAAACAAAACAGAGGAGCATAGGGGAAGGGAGGAAAAAATAAAACAAGATGAAGTCAGAGAGGGAGACAACCATAAGAGACTCTTAATCCTAGGAAACAAACTGAGGGTTGCTGGAGGGGAGGGGGATGGTGAGATGAGGTAACTGGGTGATGGACATTAAGGAGGGCACAGGATGTAATGAGCACTGGGTGTTTTACAGAACTGATGAATCACTGAACACTAGGTCTGAAACTAATAATACATTACATGTTAATTAATTGAATTTAAATAAAAAATAAAAATAAAATAAAATAATGTATTCCATTAGAAAATATACAAAAAGTGCTAAAAGTAAAAAAATGGCAATTTAGAATTCTATGTGCAATTAGACATATCTTATGAAAATGAAGATTAAAAAATACCTTTTCAAACAGAAAAAAAAAAGTGAAGGAATTTGTCTTCATCAGTAGCACACTGTAAGGAATACTAAAGAAAGTTACTCAAGCTGTGGGAAGTGATCTCATATGGAAACACAGTTGTATAAGAAGAAATGAAGAGTACCTAGTACCTGAAAGGTTAAACATGTGGGTATATATAGAAGCCTAAATTTTTTTGAAAATGCTATTGACTCTTTCATGTGAAAATAACAGCAACATCTAGGTCAAATGTGTAGAATTAAATATAGTAGCACCAAGGGCAGGAGGAGGTAACAAAAATTATACTGTTGTGAAGTATTTGTTGTTTGTTAGGTAAGATAATACTAATTCAAGGTAGACTGTGATGAATTAAGGATGCATAATATAATCTCTGGTGTAGCCACCAAGAATATTAAAATATAAAAAGGACTGCTAGATGAGCCAATAGGGAAGAAAAATAGATTAAGGCTCCATTAACCTAAAAGAAGGGGGGCGGAGAATGAAGAAATGTGGAACAAGTAGAAAACACGTAACAAAATGTTAGACTTAAAATCAACAATATCAGAAATTATATTAAATGTAAATGCTTTTAACACTTCAGTTTAAAAACATCCACCTAGATTAAAAAAAGTACAAGACTCAAATGTATGTTGTTTACATCAGATACATCTTAAATATAAGGAAAGATATACTGAAAGTTAAAGGATGAAAAAAGATATCCCATGCAAAGAATAACTGTAAAAAAGCTGGCATGGCTATATTAATATCAGAAAAAAGTAAAATTCAAAACTAAGAATATAAGTAGAGATAATAAGGGAATTATGTCATGATAAAGGGTCAGTTCATCAGGAAAACATACCAGTCCTAAAGATATATGCACTAAATATAACTTGAAAATACATGAAACACTAATATACTTAAAACAACATATCAACAACAATAATAGGCAATTTTAACACATCTCTTTTAGGAAATAATAGAAAAAGGGCAAAAAATTTTAAAGATTTCAAAAACCCTGGTAACAAACTTGACATTTATATATTCAACAATTTGCAAAATGCACATTTTTTTTAGTGCACATGGAAAATTCACCAAAACAGACCACAGGCTGGACCATAAGCAAAACAATAATTTCAACGGATTGAAATTGTGTATGTATATTCTCTGACCATGACTGAATTAACTATAAATCAGTAAGAAAAGATTAAACCGAAAATATCCAAATATTTGAAAGTAAAACAACACATTTCTAAGTAACTCATAATTCAGACATCAAAGTGAAAATTAGAAAATATCTGACCTGAAGAATAATAAAAATACAACATATAAAAATTCATGAAATGAAGCTAAAGAAGTATATAGAACAAATTTATACCTTTAAAGGAATTAGAAAACGTTTAAAATGAATGATCTAAACTTCCAACTCCAGAAGCCAGGAAAAGAGCAAATTTTAAAAAGGCAGAAATCAATTAAACAGAAAACAGAGATGCAATAAAGAAAAAAAAGACAAGAGGTGATCTGAAGAGATTAAGAGATTCGTTATTGTGAAAACTCTGTTATCAAGACTGATCAGAAGAGAAAAAGAGGGGCGCCTGGGTGGCTCAGTCGTTAAGCGCCTGCCTTCGGCTCACGTCACGATTCCAGGTCCTGGGATCGAGCCCCGCATCGGGCTCCCTGCTCCGCGGGAAGCCTGCTTCTCCCTCTCCCACTCCCCTGCTTGTGTTCCCTCTCTCGCTGTGTCTCTCTCTCTGTCAAATAAATAAATAAAATCTTTAAAAAAAAAAAAAAAAGAAGAGAAAAAGAATCACCATGATTAGGAATGAAAGAAGGGACATAACTATAGACACTAAAAAAGGTTATTGAGAACAACTTTATGCCAAAAGATCAGCCACTAAATTAAATGGGTAAACTCCTTTAAGATTACAATATTTGAAAAAACTATTGCAAGAATAAATGAAAAATCTGAATAGTCCTTTGTTAAAGACATTGAATCCTCTTTCTTCCTCTTTCCCTTCAAAAGAATGGTAAGAAAGAAGTATCTACCAAATGTCTATATTTATAGTATTTATTACCAAAGTCAAAATCAAATTCTTGGGACTCTTTTCTAATTTTTATACCTATAGATTTTACTCTAATCCTCTAACCAAAAGAATTAGAGAAAAAAGAATAAATTGAAGACAAATTAAGTGACGTTTATTGACAGAGAAAATAATATAGATGGTAAGATTAGTGAGATAATTCACTGATGAATGATACAATTTTACCCTTCCTTGGTGAACTTTACCATATATTTAATTGGAAAACTAAACAATCTCATACAAACTTTCAGAAAATGGAAAATGACAGAACTTGTTCCCAACTCAGTTTATCAACCTTGTCACCAAAGTCTGATAGAGGTTAACCTTTGCCCCTTAGATCCAAGCCCAAGCTCTCTGGGTCCTTCTGTCTTTTGGGATTCACCCTGTGGATCACCTAGCCAAGAGAGAGGGGAAAGGAGGTGGGTAGAGCAAGAGTCCTGGACAGTAATGTACAGTCCTCAAAGTGAACACAGCTTCCTTCAGAAGCCTATACTGGGGTTGTGGGGAGGGTGAGGCAGGCATATATCTGGATTAAGTGAGATCTGTATGCAGCTAGTCAAGTCTGGTGAGAAATACCAGGAGGAGGACCATGGACTACCAACCACGAGCTCCTCCTCAGTAAAAGCAGTGGATGCAGATTCCCAGCACCTGAGGCCCCAGGCAGGTAAGCAGGAGTAGGTGGCAGGACAGCTGGGAAAAAGAGCTCAGGGAGCCTGGTTGGGATGGGGATGCCTGAGCTGAGGTATCTTCAGTTAAGGGCCCTGAAATGACAGAACTGAAGCCTCAGGGGTAGAGGAAGAAATACAGATGCACATGCAAATAGTTCCACACTCGGTTTATTGTTTCCTTTGACTGTGACCAAGGGAGGAAAGGTGGAATTTTCATTTCAGTGAGACACTCTGTAATATCCATTGTCCTCTGAAGGAATTATTAGTTACTATGGAAAAGAAAAAAGACACATTTTTAAGGTACTGAGAGCAAATAAATTCCCTTCCACTGCCAAATATACAAACAACTGAGGGTACCGCCAAGCAAAAATTCATACGTCAGAAAAAAGGATTCTACAAAAACTTTTACAATTTGCTTGTGAAATTATTTGGCTGTGAGTAATGTGTATGCTACAATTTTCTGAGATTTCTGGGGAAGCATCGTATTTAATCAGAAGTATTTGCAAATGAGAAAATCTTACATTTTTCTACATATAATTAAATGTTTATGAATGTAACAGTTAAGAGTTTGCATTTTTTGGGGTAATTGAAATATATTATTAATTTTATTTTTTCCGTATCTTGGAGCCAATCTGTTTGGTTTTTCATGTTGTAAACAGTGTTTTGTTTTTGGCAGTTGGAAACTCATAGGCCTTAAATATTATGTCTACAATGCATAATGGATAAAGTGGCCCTGATTATGAATTTATTTTATAGACTAATTTACATATGTTATATCTTATTGGATTCAAACTCTTTAATTCCATTCTATCCACAAGAGCAAGTTCCAACTTTACTAAACTGAAGAAAAAAGACTAAGTGAATAAATACTCATTAATTAGTAAGATTAGTAAAGATTAATATGTTTTTTCTGATATAGTACTTTACTAATTCATCTACCCAATAAATACCTAGGAATTAATTAGAGATTATGAATTTCATTTCAATTTTAAACATACTTATTTTAAGAGACAGCTCCTAATGTACTTACCTACTGTTATGTGTTTGGGTGCTTTCCTGTGATTTGGATCTAAGTAAATAAGGAAATAATACTTTTATTTTGGTAAAATACAATCCAATAGTTATTTTTTTATTTTTAATGGAAGTTTCTTCCTCTTTCCCTTCAAAAGAATGGTAAGAAAGAAATATCTACCAAATGTCTATATTTATACTATTTATTACCAAAGTCAAACTCAAATTCTTGGGACTCTTTTCTAATTTTTATACCTATAGATTTTACTCTAATCCTCTAACCAAAAGAATTAGAGAGAAAAGAATAAATTGAAGACAAATTAAGTGAGGTTTATTGACAGAGAAAATAATATAGATGATAAGATTAGTGAGATAATTCACTGATGAGTGATACAATTTTACCCTTCCCTTCCTTTCCTTACCTCTACTATTTTATATCTTCAGAACTTAAAGTAGATTTTTCCTACTACTCTATGAAACACACTTTTTAAATATATGGTTGACCCTTGAACAACACAGAGGTTAAGGTTGCCAACCCCCACACAGTCGAAATCCACGTATAACACTTTGACTCCCCAAAAATTTAATTACTTAAGAGTATACTGTTGACTGGAAGCCTTACTGATAATATAAACAGTCGATTAACACATATCTTATATTTTATATGTATTATATACTGTATTCTTACAATTAAGCTGGAGAAAGAAAAGTTATTAAGAAAGTAATAAAGAAAATACATTTATAGTACTGTACTATATTTATTTAAAAAATCCATTTTAAGTGGATCTGCACAGTTCACATCCATGTTGTTCAAAGGTTAACTGTAGTTAGTTCTCCCCCAAGCCAATTAAGAGATCTAGACTTGTGAGTCTATTGACATGCCCAACCCATTAGATATCCATCATTTAAAAAAAATTCTTATTTTGGTAATGTTATAACCCAAAGAGTTGGTTCTACCAACATCTCCCACCAGCTTTCCAATTGAAAAAAAAATACTTAAAATAAAAGTTTAAAAAGAACTGGAGAAAAAATCTAATAGATGCTATAATAATAAAAGCACAGCAACTATGCCTAGTTTATTAAATTTAAATGAAAGAATAATTCAAGGATGTTTTTCTGGTATATGATAAACACAAACTCGACTAATGGATTAACATTCCAAATTATATTCTTCAAATGCAATATATAATGTCCTATGAATGATGTCCTTGACTATCATTCAAGGACATCACCAGTGAACATCACCAGTGACAATCACCAGTTGAACACGACTTCTAGAAGAGGATGATTATGTGAATCCCATATTCTATAATGAGAGAGGGGACTCTAACTGGAGTAGTTATAATATTAATTGTGTGTGTGAAGTTCAAGAATAATCACTCATTCATTAAACAAGTACTTATTACACATGTACTCTGCTAGGTGCTAACTCTAAATTGGTTAGCAAAATATACATGGCCATTACCCTCAAGTGATTTCAGAGTATATAGGGAAAGTAATACTTCTAGGTAAGCAAAAGGTTGGAAGAATTACAGTGTTTGAGCATTATATCACAAATCCCTTGACAGGGAATTGAGATAATAAAGAAAATCAGCTTTTTTTTTTTCATAATTAGTTGGGAGAATGTAATTAACATCTATAAGGAGTTATGATGTTAGAAGACATCCAAAAATAACAGAGAGAATAAAAGATGTAGAAATTCCATAGCTTCCCTAATGAAGAAGTGATTTCATCAGAAAGGATAGAAACTATAAATGTTGTGGTGTAGCCTGAAAATTTAACCTGTGGCTATAAAGGATATTCTGGAAAACTAGTGGATTGAAATTAACTGAAGAAGACACTTCAAGGAAAAACATCAGACCTTACAAGAAAACTAAAACTCTATAAGGGAGAAAGAAAGATGAGCAGACCAATAAGTATTTGATGACTTCAGAGGGATCACAAGGCCACAACAGTGGAGCAAGGGAAACTAAAAACTTAAGAAAAATTCATAGAACCTTTGTTAACACAACTGTGGGCTGTTGAGGGGCTATGAAAAGCAAAGAATTTTACTGTGTTTATGATACCATCTCTTTGATAAACTCCTCCTAAGTGGAGCTTACTCAGTTGTTTATATTGAGGTTGTGGATGCAAATGTAATCTGAACAAAAAAAATATTTCCCTTTGTGTATCTCGTCATAAAGAATGTAAAAATGCTCTGCTTATAAGTTAGTTCCACAAAATAATTATAGATATCTTGTCTCATTAGATCTAACTAGTTTTTCCTATGTATCAAAAGAGTAGGCAACCAATAAAAACTTAGTCAACTGAAGAAAAAAGACTCATTCCTAGAATGGAAAATATTAATAAATTGTCTTTAGGGTTTTATCAATTGTGGCTGCTCAAAAATTATTAAGCAATTATTTATTTGTTCATTCTTATTTTCAAGGTATACTTATTTATGAGAAACACTTCCTAAATTGCTTACCTGCTGGTATATGTTTGAGCACTACTTTCTGACCTCGATCTAAATAAAAATAAAAGATAAAAATAATGTCTAACAGTTATATTAAGAAACTTGCCTACATTAAGAATGAAGATCAGGCCATTTTACACCAAAACTAACCCTTTTAACACTTGGGACATGCAAAAAAGTAGTATTTTTATTTACCCAACACCAAGTGCAACATATACTGCAAAATTTAAATTCTCCATTGGGGAAAATATCTAGGTAGCTTTTTTTTTCTTTATCACTTCTAAGCACAATATGTAAGTTTGATGATGAATGCCTGAATTTGGCTGTCAGGCTCCAAGCTAGCTTTTTAAATTCATTGATACATAAACTGCCACATTTTGCAAATTAAAACACATTTATTTACTTCTGAGCAATCTATCAGAGTGAAATGACAGGAAAAACTTCCCCTTTCTATTCCATAAGTAAAGCTTTCCCTTTCCATTCCACAGAAAAGCTGAAGAAAATAACACAAAAATCTAATACCCAAAGGAGGTTGACAGCCAGAAGGGCTTTTCCTTCTGTCAGTAAAAAATGAAGAAACTAGAAGTTCAGAGGGAAAACAGGAGCAAAAGCTGAATGACTACAAGGAAATATGAATTACTCACACCCTAATAGACATGGTTTTACTAACCCTAGCTTGGAAGGAGTTGAAGCAGATATTTAGATGTTAGAAAGCTAAAACAAACCCCAGGACTAGTAGTCCTAAGTGGGGTAATAAAAGTTATGGCTACTGGAAATGCAACAGGTAAGTTGTCTTAGCCATGTGGATGGAAAAAGATCACCTAGAGATGTAAAACCTCAGGCCTGCACTATGTATAGGCACAGGACCTCAATTCCTTAATTCTACTACCCACGAATTTGAACCAGTTAAGTATAGAAAATACTGAAACATTCATGCTTCAAGGCAAATCTAAAACATTCCCCTCATCCTAATGTATGCCTACAACTCAGAGCATGCAGAATTCCCATGAGACCAATCATCATTCCTGACGATGACATTGCTTACAAGTCTAAATTATAAACTACTGTGTAAAAAAGGAAATGGAAATCAAAATGAGAAAATAGATCCAAGAATGAATAGTGAACAAAGTAATTGATAAATATGTTGTTAAATCCTATTAAATATTTATTTAATATAATAACAATAACAATGGCTAATGGAAGCTGTGTAGGTAAAGAACCTAGAAGTTAAAAGCCAAATGACAATATGTGAGAGATTAATAATTGAATTTTGCTATTAAATGATCTAAAATCCTTCTGTTGTTTAGGAAAAGACTGGAAATATTAATTGAATTGAGATATTCAAAAATTAATTATGCTTAAGTGGCATTAATATAACCATATTGAGATTCACTCCTCTCTACATTCCTTGACTTCAACAGCCTTTCCCACTAACTTTCCACCAGATAAAGATCATTCCAAAAAATAAATGACCAGAAAATTTATAGTGTGGATGTTATGTTAGTAAAGCACAGCAATAGTATCAAGTGACATTATTAAAACTTAAGTGAAAAATTATCCTAAAAATGTTTCCTTAGTACACATCAAGCCAAAAGGCTAGACCAGTGGATTAACATCCCAAATTATACTACGGCTAACTGAAATGTACATTTTCCTATAATTAATGCTATCATTCCTCACTCAGTGTAGGCGAATAATGATCCTAGAAGAGATGAATTATGTTAGCAAGTTTTTAGGATGAGACATATGAGAGAAGTAGAAATGAGAGCAGTTATTTTTTAAGATTTTATTTATTTGACAGAGAGAGAGAGAGTACAAGTAGGCATGGTGGCAGGCAGAGGGAGAGGGAGAAGCAGGCTCCCCATGGAGCAGGGAGCCCGACATGGGGCTTGATCCCAGGACCCAGCCCAAGGCAGCCGCTTAACCAACTGAGCCACCCAGGCTCTCTGAAATGAGAGCAGTTATAACATTATAGATATATGGATGTGTATATGGATGTCTATGTACTTTGTAAGTTTTTTCTGTTTGTGTGTTTGTGTGCATGTGTGCCCTTGGGAGGGGGGATTAAAAGTAATTCATTCATTCATTCATTCATTCAGCGAATATTTATTGAGCACTTACCATAAGCCAAGAACTCTACTACCTGCTGGCTATACAATGCGGAGCAAGATAATCATGGCTTTTATTTTCTAAGATAACAGTATAATAAGACATGTCCAAGATGAGGAAAAGTAACTGAGACTTGCTGTGTTTGAGTACCATATGATAATTCCCTGACACAGAGAGGACATATTATTATTATTATTATTAAATGAAAATCAATTTTTTAGTTTGGTCATAGTAACTCATGACTTCAAAGCGTCACTATAAAGAGAAGGTCATAATAATAAAGAAGAGATAAAGGATAAGAAAGGGAGGCATTCTCCTTGAAGAAGAAACCCTCTTCTAGAATAAGACAAATTATACAACCATGTTGTGCAGCCTAGAAAATTTACTCTATAGATTTGGAAGTGTTTTAGCCTAGCAATGGACTTTGAAGAACATATAAGGAATAACACCAGCTGCCTATATAAGTAAATAAATACTTAAGTCAGAGAGAGAGGAGTGAATACTCCTAAACAGTTTATATCTGCAGAAAGACCCCAAACCCAAAAATGATAGATGTGGAAACTAAAGACTTACAGTTTTATTATATGGAAATATCCACCTTTCAGGAAATGGACAGAAATCTAATTCAAACTATTTTGTGATACTGAGAGGCTACGGAAGATGTAGAATTATTGTTTCTTTATGATGTTTCTCTTCAGCAAACTTTTCTTAAGTGACCAGGGTAAGTGTTCACTCAGTTGTTCATGAGCATACATATGGAATTTCTAGTTGTAAAATCTCCAAATATAGAAGTAAACTTCTCCACTTATGAGTTAGCTCTGTAACCATTTCACCAATCATTTATTCATTTCCGAAAAATAAACTCCCAACATACATTAACAAACTGAAGTAAAGAAGACATTGATTTTTCTCTACAAATAGTCATTAGTTACTAGATTATTTTTCCGTGTAGTACCTTACCAATTGTTACTGCTCAATTAATACCTAGCAATTTATTGTTGATTGTCAATTTGTTCATCTTATTTTTAACACATACTTATTTTAAGAAATACGTCCTAATTTACTTACCTGACTATATCTGTTTGGCTGCTGCTTTCCGATCTGGATCTAAAGGAGAGTGAAAGTAATGCTTCCAGGTTAATACTAAAAAAAATTTGCCTCCCTAACAAATGAATGTTAGACTATTTTGTGACCTGCATTAACTCTTTTATACCACCAACTACCACTAATGAATAATTTTAAAAGACTACTAAATTAGGATATGCAAATAAATAATATCCTAATTTACACATGTACCATGTCCATAAGGAATATAAATTTCAAATCCCCAATAGGGAAAGGAGCAAGAAAACAGATTAATTTTTCTCCTTACTACTTCCCAGCATAGAATATATGCTTGATTTTGAATGCCTGATTCTGGCCTGCAGGTCCCATTAAATGCTTTACCCACTGATAAATTACAGGTCATGAGTTAAAACCCTCACTGACTTCTGGACAATCAGGCAGACTGGGCTGACAGGGCAGTTTTCCCCTTCTATTCCACACAGAGAAATAATGGGGAAAAAAAGAAACACACAAAATACTAACCAAAATTTAAGAGAAGAAAGGGAAATTTCCAATGATAGTTTTAAAAAGAGAGAAAATTAAAAACATGAAAGGTAAATAGGAACTAAAGCTGAGTGAGTGACTCCAGAACTATGTGAACTACCACATTAGCCTATAAGGAGTTGAGACCTCCTGGAAAGCTGGAACTGACTTCCTTCTCTAAACTTGGAAGCCATGAAAGGAGAATAGTGAAAGCTGTTACCATTAGTCTTTGAGATGCAGCAGGGAAATTGCTTCAGAAGTGTAGATGGAAAAGGATCACCTAGAGACACAGAAACTCTAAGTGCTTAAAATGGTTTAGGGATGTGGATGTAAAAAATATCACATAGAGAAACAGGAACCTCAAGCCTTACCAACTTTAGGTTAGGATACCAGGACATGCTTCCTATGAATTTTAGATCTCCAGGTGTAACAAGTGTAAAAATTTATGACTTAGGAGGGTAATACACGAAATAATCTCCACAAGGAAGATTTTACAAAGCAGGACACACAGAAATCTCAGAAGATAATCATCATTGCTTAAGGTGGCCTTATAATCAAAGAAAAAAGCCACTAAGCGTTAATGTCCACAGCTGGAGAAAAGTAAAGAATTCATACATGAAAAATTATAGGCAACAAATAAACTTTAAAAAAAGAATGTTTAGGATTTCCATAGAGATCAATAAAGGAGCAGAATCCATTAAACAAGAAATGAAAGAACTGAAAAAAAAGAAAAAGAATTGCTGATTTTTAAATTGTTTAGGGAAATCACCCAGAACACTTGATAAACAGAAATGTAATAAAATATAAAAAGACCAGTTAACAGTTGGGCATCTGCCTTCAGCTCAGGTAATGATCTCAGGATCCTGGGATTGAGCCCCACGTTGCGCTCCCTGCTCAGCTGCGCTCCCTGCTCAGCGGGGATGTCAGGTTCCCTGCTCAGCTGGGGGCCTGCTTCTCCCTCTTCCTCTGCCTGCCACTCCACCTCCTTGTGTGCTCCTCTCTCTGTATCAAATAAATAAATAAAAATTTAAAAAATAATAAAAAAATTAAAAGACCAGTTAAGAAACATGAAGGAATTCTGACACAGAGGATTTAGAATGAGGGAGATTCAATATATGAAAAGAAAAGATCTAGGACTTTTCCAAAATAGAAGAAAGTTGAGTCTTCTCACTGAAATAAAATACTGAGTCTGGTTCATGAGTTAAAAAAAATCTCTACCAGAATATATTATAATGAAATAATAACTCTAGGGTCAAGAAAAAAACACAGAAGCTTTGTTAGGCAGAATTCCAGAGATCGCTTCCTAAGATCTCCATTCCTTGGTTATTCAAACACCCTTCTGAGTACTTAAAAGGTTTTGCAAGTGTAATTACAGCTCCAAATAAATTGATCTTAAAATACAAAGATTATTTTTGTTGGCCTGACCCAATCAGGTGAGCCTTCAAAAGTAGAGTAGTCTGCTGCTGGCCGAAAAGGAAGTAAGAGGAAGTCAAAGCCTAAGGAAGACCTGAATGCCCTTTTTTCTTTGAAAATGATGGGAGGCACATGAGAAACAATGCAGACAGGCTCTGGGAGTAGGAAGGGGCCCCTAGCAGACAGCTCAGACCCATAGATGCAAGAAATTAGATTCTGCTTACAACCTGAATGAGCTAGGAACATAGCCTGGCCTTCAGGCTTTCTGGTCAGGCTTGTGACAACCCAGCCAAATCCACATGATTTCTTTTATTTATTTACTTATTTTAAGATTTTACCTATTTATTCAGAGAGAGAAAGGGAGAGCACCTGCATGCATGCGCAAGTAGGGGGAAGAGCAGAGGGAGAAAAAAAGAATCTCAAGCAGACTCCCTGCTGAGCACAGAGCCCAACCCAGGGCTTGATCACGACCCTGAGATCATGACCTGAGCTAAAATTAAGAGTCCAATGCTTTATTGAGTCACCCATGCACCCCATCCACCTG
The DNA here is from genome assembly GCF_004348235.1 of Phoca vitulina. Taxonomy (NCBI): domain Eukaryota; kingdom Metazoa; phylum Chordata; class Mammalia; order Carnivora; family Phocidae; genus Phoca; species Phoca vitulina. The sequence continues at coordinate 5,323,408 of NW_022589718.1, forward strand.
GATTTCTAATTTATAGATCTTTGACAGAATAAATGAATATTGTTTTAAGTCCCTAAGTGTGTGATAATATGTTATGCAGCAATAGAAATACAAAGCCTACTACAGATAAAACTCTTATTAACCATTAAAGAACAAATGAATAAACACACTAACAGAAGATTTATCATCATCATCAATAAATGCCAGACTACACTGACATACTTTCCAATAGTTGAGGCAAAATAAACTCTCAATTAGAAGTCCACACTATATAGACTCACATTCAACAGTGAAAATAAAATAAAAACAATTTCGGGTGGATAAGATAAACAGCTTACTACACAGAGACTCACTGATGGAAATTCTGAGAGATGTACTTCCCCAAAAGGGAGATTGAACATAAAAAGATGGAGCGAAATTTAAAAAAGAATAGTGAGCAAATAAAGTGGTAAATATGTAGTGAAATCCTAGTATGTTTTGACTAAATACAATAATGACAATGATAATGATGACTTGTTTACAGCAGGTTAAAATTCAGGAGTAATTAAATACCAAATAATAATAATATGGAAGAGTGAAGAAAAGAGTATAGGAATAAATTGGCGAAGATCAATATGTTGTTAGAAATTGTAAGTGTTCATGATATCTGAAATTGTAAAATTAACATTGAATTTTAATAATTAAATAACAATATAATAAATCAATCTTTAAAGAATATCACTAAAAGAATATAACTAGAACATATAATGACCAAATTAATAGAAAGAAAGAAAAAACAATGAAAGTACAATTGATGTAACAGACTACAAGAAAGTAGAAAAATAAAATATTGGCAAAGTATGATAAATAGAATAGAAAAAATAAATAAAATGATAGAATTTAGTCTAAATATATCAGCAAACATTTAAGTATATAACCATATTAAATTCAACTATGAGAAACTGGAGATTATATATTTTTAACTTCCATTGGCAGGTTATTTTTAAGAAACCAACTTAAATAAAAGATGGAAAGTAAAAGAATTGGGGGCGGAGCAAGATGGCTGAGGAGTAGGAGACCTGGATTTTGTCTGGTCCCAGGAATTCAGCTGGATAGGGATCAAACCATTCTGAACACCTACGAACTCAACAGGAGATCAAAGAAAAGAATAGCAGCAACTCTCTGAACAGAAAAGCGACCACTTACTGGAAGGTAGGACGAGCGGAGAAGTGAATCCGAGGTGATATTCAGGAGGATAGATGGCAGGGGAGGAGGCCTCCGTCAGCCGCTTCTGGCAAATGATAGAGCCGCGGAGCACAAAATCGGAACTTTTAGTGTTGGCTCCGCTGAGGGCGTCGCTCTAGTGGCTAAGTGGGGGGGGGGATCCCTCGCGGGACAGTGTGGTCTCAGGACCCTCAGGGTCACAGAAAGACCGGGGGTGCCTGAGTGTGGCAGAGCTCCCAGGTATCGGAGCAGGGAAGCCGGCTGCAGAGATGGAGCAGAGGCACAGGCTCTCAGCTCGGGGTTGCCATAAACCGTGATCCGCTGCACAGTCGGGCCACTGCTCCTCCAGCAGGGACCCAACAAGCGACAGATCCGGGGAGACTCCCCTTCCTCCCCCGGGAGGAGCGGGAGCACACCGCAGGGATCTGCTGGGTTTGGAGACTCCACACGGGGTCGGGTGCCAGAGATAGAAATGCTCGGTCACAGGCCGGGTGAGCACGGAGTGTGGCTGAAGACCGGGAAGATGAGAGTTACTGACTGCTTTTCTCTGGGGGCTCATTGAGGAGCGGGGCCCCGAGTTCTCGGCTCCTCCGGGGCGGAGATTGGGAGGCCGCCATTTTCACTCTCAGCCTCCAAAGCTGTACCGAAAGCTTGCAGGGAACAAAAGCTCCCGAGAACAAATCTGAGCAGATGACTTAGCCTGGACCAGCAAGGACAGGGCAATTCCACCTCCGGCAAAGACATTTGGGAACCACGGCAACAGGCCCCTCCCCCAGAAGATCAGCAATAACAGCCAGCCAAGACCAAGTTTACTGATCAATGAGAACTGCAGAACTCAAGCTAGGGGAATACTGCACATAGAATCCATGGCTTTTTTACCATGATTCTTTAGTCTTTCGAAGTTAATTTTTTTTTTTTTTGAAATTTTCTTTTTCCCTTTTTCAACCAACATCTTATCAATCCTTTTTATAAAAAACATTTTTATTTTTCATTTTTAGAGTCGTATTCTATCCCTTCATAGTAGTTACCCTTATTTTTGGCATATATATATAAGTTGTTCCCTCTTTAAAATTTTGAGATACAGTTTCTTCTAACAGATCAAAATATACCTTAAATCTCTAGTGTATTGTTTGTTCTACTCTCCTGCCTGATCACATTCTCCGCCCCCTTTATTTTTAAATCCTCTTCTTTCTTTTTTCAAACAACTTCTTATCAATTCCTTTTATAAAATTTTTTATAATTTTCATCTTTACAGTCATATTCCATCCCTTCATCGTATCAACCTTTATTTTTGTACATATATAAGTTTTTCTTTCTTTAAAATTTTGGGAGGCACTTTTTTCTAACAGACCAAAATACACCCAAAATCTAGTGTGTGGCACTGATCTATGCACCAGCCTGATCATATTTAATCATATTCTGTTTTTTTGTTTTGTTCTTTTTTTTTTTTGTTTTTATCTTTTTCTTTTCCTTTTGTTTCTTTTCTTTTTTCTTTCTTTCCCTTTCTTTTTCCCCAGCTTCAGGTCTTTTCTGATTTGTTTAGAGTATATTTTCTGGCTACATTGTTACCCTGTTAGCATTTTGTTCTCTCATTCATCTATTCTCCTCTGGACAAAATGACAAGACAGAAAAAATCACCTCAACAAAAAGAACAAGAGGTAGTACCGACTGCCAGGGACCTACTCAATATGGACATTAGTACAATGTCGGATCTAGAGTTCAGAATCATCACTTTAAAGATACTAGCTGGGCTTGAAAAAAGCATGGAAGTTATTAGAGAAACCCTTTCTGGAGAAATAAAGGAACTAAAATCTAACCAAGTCGAAATCAAAAAGGCTATTAATGAGGTGCAATCAAAAATGGGGGCACTAACTCCTAGGATAAATGAGGCAGAAGAGAGAATCAGTGATATAGAAGACCAAAGATGGAAAATAAACAAGCTGAGAAAAAGAGAGATAAACAACTACTGGATCAAGAGGGCAGAATTCGAGAGATAAACGATACCATAAGACGAAACAACATTAGAATAATTGGGATCCCAGAAGAAGAAGAAAGAGAGAGAGGGGCAGAAGGTATATTGGAGCAAATTATAGCAGAGAACTTATCCCCAATTTGGGGAAGGAAACAGACATCAAAACCCGGGAGGCACAGAAAACCCCTCTCAAAATCAATAAAAATAGGTCAACACCCCAACATCTAATAGTAAAACTTACAGGTCTCAGAGACAAAGAGAAAATCCTGAAAGCAGCTTGGGAGAGGAGATCTGTAACCTACAAGGGTAGAAACATTAGATTGGCAACAGACTTATCCATAGAGACCTGGCAGGCCAGAAAGGACTGGCATGATATATTCAGAGCACTAAACGAGAAAAATATGCAGCCAAGAATACTATATCCAGCTAGGCTGTCACTGAAAATAGAAGGAGAGATAAAAAGCTTCCAGGACAAACAAAAACTAAAGGAATTTGCAAACACGAAACCAGCCCTACAAGAAATATTGAAAGGGGTCCTCTAAGCAAAGAGAGAGCCTAAAAGCAACATAGACTGGAAAGGAACACAGACAATATACAGTAACAGTCACCTTACAGGCAATACAATGGCACTAAATTGATATCTTTCAATAGTTACCCTGAACGTAAATGGGCTAAATGCCCCAATCAAAAGATACAGGCTATCAGATTGGATTAAAAAAACAAGACCCATCAATATGCAGTCTGCAAAAGACTCATTTTAGACCAAACACACTCCCAGATTGAATGTGAGGGGGTGGAAAACCATTTACCATGCTAATGGACACCAAAAGAAAGCTGGGGTGGCAATCCTTATATCAGACAAATTAGATTTTAAACCAAAGACTGTAATAAGAGATGAGGAAGGACACTATATCATACTTAAAGGGTCTATCCAACAAGAAGATCTAACAATTGTAAATATCTATGCCCCTAACATGGGAGCAGCCAATTATATAAGGCAATTAATAACAAAAGCAAAGAAACACATTGACAACAATACAATAATAGTGGGGGACTTTAACACCACCCTCATTGAAATGGATAGATCATCTAAGCAAAAGATCAACAAGGAAATAAAGACTTTAAATGACACACTGGACCAAATGGACTTCACAGACATATTCAGAACATTCCATCCCAAAGAATCGGAATACACATTCTTCTCTAGTGCCCATGGAACATTCTCCAGAATAGATCACATCCTAGGTCACAAATCAGGTCTCAACTGGTACCAAAAGATTGGGATTATTCCCTGCATATTTTCAGACCACAATGCTTTGAAACTAGAACTCAATCAACTCAATGAATGGGTCGACAGGAAATTAAAGAAGAATTAAAAAAATTCATGGAAACCAATGAAAATAAAAATACAACTGTTCAAAATCTCTGGGATGCAGCAAAGGCAGTCCTAAGAGGAAAGTATATAGCAATACAAGCCTTTCTCAAGAAAAGGGAAAGGTCTCAAATACACAACCTAACCCTACACCTAAAGGAGCTAGAGAAAAAACAGCAAATAAAGCCTAACCCAGCAGGAGAAGAGAAATAATAAAGATCAGAGCAGAAATCAATGAAATAGACCCAAAAGAACAGTAGAACAGATCAATGAAACTAGGAGCTGGTTCTTTGAAACAAATAACAAGATTGATAACCCCCTGGCCAGACTTATCAAAAAGAAAAGAGAAATGACCTAAATCAACAAAATCATGAATGAAAGAGGAGAGATCCCAACCAACACCAAAGAAACACAAACAATTATAAGAATATATTATGAGCAACTCTATGCCAGCAAATTAGATAACCTGGAAGAAATGGATGTATTCCTAGAGATGTATCAACTACCAAAACTGAACCAGGAAGAAATAGAAAACCTGAACAGACCTATAACCACTAAGGAAATTGAAGCAGTCATCAACAATCTCCCAACAAACAAAAGCCCAGGGCCAGATGGCTTCCCAGGGGAATTTTACCAAACATTTAAAGAAGAATTAATACCTATTCTTCTGAAACTGTTCCAAAAAATAGAAATGGAAGGAAAACTTCCAAACTCGTTTTATGAGGCCACCATTACCTTGATCCCAAAACCAGACAAAGACCCCATCAAAAAGGAGAATTACAGACCAATATCCTTGATGAACATGGATGCAAAAATTCTCACCAAAATACTAGCCAATAGGATCCAACAGTACATTAAAAGGATTATTCAGCCCAACCAAGTGGGATTTATCCCTGGGTTGCAAGGTTGGTTCAACATCCACAAATCAATCAACGTGATACAATACATTAACAAAAGAAAGAACAAGAATCATATGATCCTCTCAATAGATGCAGAAAAAGCATTTCACAAAGTACAGCAACCTTTCTTGATCAAAACTCTGCAGAGTATAGGGATAGAGGGTACATACGTCAATATCATAAAAGCCATCTATGAAAAACCTACAGTGAATATTATTCTCAATGGGGAAAAACTGAGAGCTTTGCCCCTAAGGTCAGGAACATTGCAGGGATGCCCACTATCACCATTGCCATTCAACATAGTATTAGAAGTCCTAGCCACAGCAGTCAGACAACAAAAAAATAAAAGGCATCCAAATTGGCAAAGAAGAAGTCAAACTCTCACTCTTTGCAGATGATATGATACTTTATGTGGAAAACCCAAAAGACTCCACCCCAAAACTGCTAGACTCATACAGGAATTCAGTAAAGTGGCAGGATAGAAAGTCAATGCACAGAAATCAGTGGCATTCCTATACACCAACAACAAGACAGAAGAAAGAGAAGTTAAGGAGTCGATCCCATTTACAATTGCACCCAAAACCATAAGATACCTAGGAATAAATCTAACCAAAGAGGCAAAGGATCTGTACTCAGAAAACTATAAAATACTCATGAAAGAAATTAGGAAGACACAAAGAAATGGAAAAACGTTCCATGCTCATGGATTGGAAGATCAAATATTGTGAAGATGTCAATGCTACCTAGAGCAATCTACACATTCAAAGCAATCCCCATCAAAATACCATCCACTGTTTTCAAAGAAATGGAGCAAATAATCCTAAAATTTGTATGGAACCAGAAAAGACCCCAAATAGCCAGAGGAATGTTGAAAAAGAAAAGCAAAGCTGGCGGCATCACAATTCCAGACTTCCAGCTCTATTACAAAGCTGTCATCATCAAGATAGTACGGTACTGGTACAAAAACAGACACATAGATCAATGGAACAGAATAGAGAGCCCAGAAATGGACCCTCAACTCTATGGTCAACTAATCTTTGACAAAGCAGGGAAGAATGTCCAATGGAAAAAAGACAGTCTCTTCAACAAATGGTGTTGGGAAAATTGGACAGCCACATGCAGAAGAATGAAACTGGACCATTTCCTTACACCACACACAAAAATAGACTCCAAATGGTTGAAAGACCTCAATGTGAGACAGGAGTCCATCAAAATCCTAAAGAAGAACACAGGCAGCAACCTCTTCGGCCTCAGCCGCAGCAACTTCTTCCTAGAAACATTGCCAAAGGCAAAGGAAGCAAGGGCAAAAATGAACTACTGGGACTTCATCAAGATAAAAAGCTTTTGCAAAGCAAAGGAAATAGTCAACAAAACCAAAAGACAACTGACAGAATGGGAGAAGATATTTGCAAATGACATATCAGATAAAGGGCTAGTATCCAAAATCTATAAAGAACTCATCAAACTCAACACCAAAAGAACAAAGAATCCAATCAAGAAATGGGCAGAAGACATGAACAGACATTTTTCCAAAGAAGACATCCAAACGGCCAACAGACACATGAAAAAGTGTTCAATATCGCTCGGCATCAGGGAAATCCAAATCAAAACCTCAATGAGATACCACCTCACACCAGTCAGAATGGCTAAAATTAACAAGTCAGGAAATGACAGATGTTGGCGGGGATGCGGAGAAAGGGTAACCCTCCTACACTGTTGGTGGGAATGCAAGCTGGTGCAGCCACTCTGGAAAACAGTATGGAGGTTCCTCAAAAAGTTGTAAATAGAGCTACCATATGATCCAGCAATTGCACTACTGGGTATTTACCCCAAAGATACAAAAGTAGGGACCCGAAAGGGTACGTGCACCCCGATGTTTATAGCAGCAATGTCCACAATAGCCAAACTGTGGAAAGAGCCAAGATGTCCATCGACAGATGAATGGATAAAGAAGATGTGGTATATATATACAATGGAATATTATGCAGCCATCAAAAGGAATGAGATCTTGCCATTTGCAACGACATGGATGGAACTGGAGGGTATTATGCTGAGCGAAATAAGTCAAACAGAGAAAGACATGTATCATATGACCTCACTGATATGAGGAATTCTTAATCTCAGGAAACAAACTGAGGGTTGCTGGAGTGGGGGGTGGGGTGGGAGGGATGGGGTGACTGGGTGATGGACTGGGGAGGGTATGTGCTCTGGTAAGCGCTGTGAATTGTGCAAGACTGTTGAATCTCAGATCTGTACCTCTGAAACAAATAATGCAATATATGTTAAGAAAGAAAAAAAGAAGAAGAAGAATGTAGCAGGAGGGGAAGAATGAAGGGGGGGAAATCGGAGGGGGAGAAGAACCATGAGAGACGATGGACTCTGAAAAACAAACTGAGGGTTCTAGAGGGGAGGGGGGTGGGAGGATGGGTTAGCCTGGTGATGGGTATTGAGGAGGGCACGTTCTGAATGGAGCACTGGGTGTTATGCACAAACAATGAATCATGGAACACTATATCTAAAACTAATGATGTAATGTATGGGGATTAACATAACAATAAAAAAATTTTTAAAAAAAGAGGGTACATTCTGCATGGAGCACTGTTTGTTATACACAAACAATGAATCATGGAACACTACATCAAAAATTAATGATGTAATGTATGGTGATTTACATAACAATAAAAAATTTTAAAAAAAGAAAGTAAATGAATTGAAAAGTTATATTACATAAATCTAACAAATAGAATGTTCATATAGCAATTATAAAACAGTGAGGACTGAATTTATGGTTAAGAAACCCTAATGGGGACAAAATACTAACAGCACAGTTAAGTCAATATAATTAGCTCTTCCCAGTCCATAATTATTATAGATTTTACCCGAGCTTTGTCACATACAATCTGTGAAATGTCAGGTACTTGTGCTTGTTTATTTATCCAAGCAATACATGAATATAACCAAAGTTGGGCCATTTCTAGGCACCATATAGCCTTTTTCTTTACTAATTATATACACCCTATTTCTTATTAGAATTGGCTATTTTTGTCCTTGTTTCCTCAGAGTAGACTTCTAATAAACATTTATTAAGTGAATAAAAGACTACCAGAAGCTAAATTACTATATATTTGTAGGCTGGTTTTCAGTGCATAACTTTACCAATTGCATCTGTTCAAGTGATATCTAAAAATTGTGAATTATTCATTCTTAATATACAACATGTGTTTTAAGATACCTTCTAATTTACTTACCTGCTAGCAAATGTGTGAGTGCTGCCTTCTGAGCTAGATATTTAAAAAAATGAAAAATAGTGTCTCATGTTAGTCCTAAGAAAGTCTTACCAACTGCATGAATAAAAAGTCAGGTCATTTTATAAGCAGTATTGCCTCTTTTACAAGACTAGTTACCAATAAAGAAAATAATGTTCAAGGTCACTGAACAAAGATGGAAATAAATAATATTTTTATTTACCCGTATACCTCACCCACAAAGAGTGCAAATTTCAAATCCCACAGTGAGGAGATTATCAAAAAGGCACAGATTTGCTTTTTCCTTATCTCTTCTGAACATAGAATACAGATTTGACCCTGAGTCCCTGATTCTGACCTTCATGCCCCAAATTTTAACTTTTATTCATTGATTTTGAAAACAATGTTATATTTTGTGAATTTAAAAAACCCATACTGGCTTCTAGGCAATCTGGCAGAGTGGGCGGGCAGGGCAGTTTCCCCTTTACATTCCTCCTAACATGGAGGAGTGCTGAAAACAATAACAAAACATGGACTACATAACTGAGGTTAACAATAAGACTTCTCCTGGTGCTAGTAAAAATGAAGAAACTGAGAGCTGAAACAGTAAACAGGAGCTAAAACTGAGTAACTGCAGGGGCACCTAAACCAGTAATAACACCTTTCAGGCTAGAGATTTAATAGCTCTTTCTTGGGAGTTGAGGTTCCAGGCCTTTGCATGTGGGGAAACTGTGAGTTCCTTAATTAAACCTGGGAGCCATGAAGAGCCATACCACCCATGAAACACAGATAATAAAAATTCTGACTTGTGGCCTTTGGAATGCAACAGGGAAATGAGGATATGTAGATGGCGGGCGGGGAAAGGCATCACTGAGAGAAGTAGGAATCCCAAGCCTCAAAAAGTGTAATTTTAGGACTCCAGTTCACATCCCTACAAATTCTTGAACACTGTGCATAGCAATTGTTTTAAATATTTTTGATTGATAAAAGAAGCAAAAGTGAAACAATCCACATGTATTTATCTTCACACAAAACATGCAGAATTCTCATGAGAAAATAATAAACACTGAAGATAAAAGAATCTATGATTACAAACCACTAAGAGTTAATGTCAACATCCATAGCAAAATAGTGAATTCACACACCAAAAAACACAAGTGATTAAAAAAAGTTTATATAAGAGTATTTTAAATCTCCATAGAGATCTTTGCAAGAACAGAATCCACAAATCTTAAACAGGACAGTGATGGCAGAAGAACTGGTGAAATGAAAGAAAAATCTAACACAATGTGAGATGTAGATAAATATGAATGCAGTTACAAACCATAAAGGCATACTTCCAATTTTGACCAAAATGGAGTAACAGACTCAGTTTACCCTCCTGCCTAAAACAACTGAAAATTCAGACAAAATATATGAAACAGTGGTTTTCAGACATTGAATAGTAAGCAGCACAGGATAGTGACTTCTGATAGAGGGGAATAAAAAAGGTGAGACACCTATGATCGACCCTTCTTACTGCCTGGTGAGAATTTCTAAGCTATCGCACAGCCAGGGGGACCCAGGCAAAATCCAGAAATCTCCCTGAGTTGAGCTAATAGAACTGGGGGTCTAAGGAGGCCAAGGCAGCTAGAATTCACAGAGAAAAAATACCAGAGAGGGAAAGAGCTGCACAGAGCTCCTGAGATCTGTGGAGGGTCCCTCTTGAGTCTTCTGCAAAGTACTGATCATTGAATGCAAGTGAGGAAACTACTTAGAAAAATTAAGCTGGAGAAAAATTATTTGAAATTGAGCAATTTTTTGTGCTCACATAGGGACAAGAATAGCTTGTATTCCCACCACCTGACTTTTAAAATACCATGCTTTGGAGAACTGGGTAGAGTTACTCAAAAGGGTATCGCCTCAGTAGTGGTGACTATTCTGATCCCACTTAGCAAAGCATTAAAAACAATGGTGTTAGAACAACTGGATATTCTTATGCAGAAAACAACCACTCTATCCATACCTTTTAACCTATACAAAACTTAATTCAAATTGGATATAGGTCTAAATGCAAAACCTGAAACTATAAGATTTTAGAAGAAAACATGGAAGAAAATTTGTATGAATTTTGGTTAGGCAAATATTTCCTAGATACAAAACTAAAATCATGATCTATAAAAGAAGAAATTCACACATTGGATTTCATAAAAATTTAAAATTTTTGCTCTTTGAAAGAATAAAAAGATAAGCCTTAGACTATTCCTAGTCTACATATTTGCAAATCATACATAATAAGACATATCCAGGATATGTAAAGAACACTCAATATGCAGTAATAAGAAAACAACCCATTTTTAAAACAACCACAAGATCTGAACAACTCAGTAATAAAAAGACAAGCCAATTAAAAAATGGGGATTTTCAGCTGGAACTACCAACACAAAGGGAAAGAGGAATGGCACCAGCTATACATTCTTTAGGCCTTTTTAAAAACATGGAGTTGTTCCTTTAGCCACATACATGTTAATCTACAATTAAGATATTATAAACATAAAGGGAATGGGTACTGTTTAAAAAGGAATGTTCCACAAATGTTATCATGGCAAAACTGAGTCTACAATGTTACGCATCCTGCTAAAATTAAGGGCAAGATTCATGCCAAGACAATTAATGTACATAATGAGAATATCAAGCACTCTAAAACTCTAAAAACCGAGATAGTTTCCTAAAACGTGTGAAGGAAAATGATCAGAAAAAGAAGGAAGCTGGGGCACCTGGGTGGCTCAGTTATTAAACGTCTGCCTTCAGCTGGGGCCCTGATCCCAGGGTCTTGGGATCGAGCCCCGCATCGGGGTCCCTGCTCAGCGGGAAGCCTGCTTCTCACTCTCCCACTCCCCCTGCTTGTGTTCCCTCTCTTGCTGTGTCTCTCTCTGTCAAATAAATAAATAAAATCTTTAAAAAAAAAAAAGAAAGAAAAAGAAAAAGAAGGAAGCCAAAAAGAAAGGTACTTGGGTTCAACTGAAGCACCAATCTGCTCCACCCAGAGAAGCACATTTTGTGAGATTCAACTGAAGGGAGCCTGACCTGCTGGAACCCATTTCCTATGAAATCATGGCATAATAGGTACAAAAATAAATGAGTAAAAGACCTCTTAACTATAAGTTAATTAATTACTTAATTTTAAAATGGGCAAAAGATTTGAACACACACTTCTCCAAAGAAGAGGTACAGATGACAAATAACCACATGGAACAATTAGCAATGTCATTAGTCATTAGAGAAATGTGAATTAAAAACAATGAGATGCTACTACACACTATCAGAATTGCTAAAATTTTAAAAATAAATATATTACTATACCAAGTGTTGGCAAAAATGTCGAGGAACTAGAATTCCCACATACTAGTGACGGGAATATAAGATGGTACAACTGTTTTGAGAAACAGTTCAGTTCTTTCTTTAGAAGTCAAACATACCTACCATATTACCTTTCCATTCATTCTTAGGTATCAACCCAAGAAAAAGAAAGCACATATTCACAGAGACTTGCATATAAATGTTCATAGTGGCTTTATTTATAACAGCTAAAATCTGGAAACAACCCACACATCCATTGACAGATGAATGGAATGAATGGATAAACAAATTATGCTATGTTTGTACAACTGAATACCTATCAGCAATAAAAAAGTACAACTACTGATATACATAAGAGTATGGATGAATTGCAAAATAATTGTGATGAGTAAAATAAACCAGACAAAAATAAAGAGCACATATTGTATGCTTCTATTTATATAGAATTCTAGAAAATGCAAACTGAGCTGTAGTGACAAAGCAGATCAGCAGTACTGTGGGGATAAAGGAGATGGCAGAGAAAGGGGTAGGGATTACCAAGGAACACAAGGAAGATTTGGGGCATGACAGGTATCTTCATAATCTTGATTGTTGTGATGGTTCCATGAGTTTCATGAGTGTTACTTTCCAAATTATCAAAACATACCAGATTATGCACTTAAAGAATAGGCAATTTACTGTATGTCAATTGTACCTCAATAAAACTGTATTTTTTAATTGTTTTCCAAACATTATTTTAATCCTTTTTTATTTTTCTTTATCATGAGGAACCTTGTAGATATAATTGTTTACATATTAGCTATTGATCCTATGAAAATTATAGCTTTGATGGTGAAGGTCTTTTGAAACATGGCTCAGAAAAAATATTTTTCTTTAAGCCATTCCTCATTCTCCATAGAATAAAGGCCTTAGCTTGTATGTTATTTTAAAAAAAGGAACAAGCTATCACATAACAACAGGGATGAATCTCAAATGCATTATCCTAATGGAAAGAAGGCAGACTCAAAAGACTACACACTGTATGCTTCCATTTATACAAAATTCTGGAATAGGCAAAACTACAGCAAAGAAGACAGATCTGTCAGTGCCAGGAGCTGGAGGAGGGGTTAGAGGGAATTTGGGGGATAATGGGATTGTTCTTTATTTTATGGTGGTCATGGTATGTGTATGTATTTGTTAAACTCATAGAATTACACACACTAAAAATTTTACTATATGTAAATTGTAGCTCAGTTTTTAAAAGCCTAATGGGATGAGCACTGGGTGTTATATGCAACTAATGAATCACTGAACACTATATCAAAACTAATGATGTACTTACTATATGTTGGCTAACTGAATTTAAATTTTAAAAAAAGCCTCATTCTATTGTCAAAAGGAAAGAAAAAAAAGGAGGAGCAGGAGGAGGAAGAGGAGAAGGAAAGCAACCATCATTGTCACCACCACCATGGAAATGAGAAATGAAGACCATAAAATATAGGAATTGCAGAAAGATAAAAGAGATAGAATGGGTGTCAATCATTGAAGAGATAATGATTAGAATTTTCTAGAATTGAAGAAAAACTTCATAATTAAAGATTATGCTGAGTTCAGAGCCAGATAAATAAAAAAAAAAACTCATCAGAACAGGTAATAATTTAGTAACAAGACTGGACAAAAGAATACTTGGAAAGCTAACTTAAAAAAGAAACAGTTTAAGCATAAAAGTAAAAATGAATTAATTATACTGGTAGCAGACATCTCATCACCAACAGTAAATGCCAGAATTCAATGGCATATCACAAAAAAACTTACAGACATAACTGTTAAGGTAAAATGCTACACCCATACAAGAGTGAAAATGAAATAAAGCCCTTTTCAGGCATATAAATCAAACAGATTATTACACATGGACCATCACTGTAATAACTACTAAGACAGTGCTTCCTAAGAATAAAATTGAACCTAGAATGAAAAAAGCAGGATTCTAAAAAGAATGGTGATGATTGTGGTATCAAAAACCATGTGATTAAATTTCATAATACTACATACTCACACATACTCAAAAATGATCACAAAAAAAGATTGCATGTAAATGCTGATGAATATGAATAAGGTCTGTAGTTTAATTATTAATATTGTACCAATACCAATTCCCTAGCTGTGAAAATGCACTGTTAGTGTAAGATGTTATCATTGGCAAAACCCAAATGAAAGGGATAAGGAAACTCTGCTATTTTTGCAACTTTTTATATTTCTTAAATTATTTCAAAATAAAAAGTTTAAAAGAAAGGAACAGTAAACAAAGACCTAAGAAATATAATAGGTAATCCTAGTAAGTACTGACTAAATATAACAATAACAAAACAACACTAAATTATTTGGGGCCAAGTGAAAAGCCAAATTACAAACAAATAGATGAAGAGAGGCTAGTGTTATGAGATCCTGGTGTAATTCAGATGACCATATATAATGATTAAATTAGACACTGTATAACATTAACTATAAATACTAAAATTAAAAAAAATCATTTAAAAATAAAAACATAAAAATGTGCAAAGTAATAGAAGAGAAAAGAGAACAGAAAAAACACAAACAGATTTGAGGAAAAGGAAAGAAAACATGCAAAAAAAAAGATGGTAAATAAGAAAAAAAAATGGCAATTTTCAATCTAAATATATGCCATCATTTACTAAGCATATATGCATAACAAACTCCACTATTGCATCTCATATAAAGGCTGTTTATAAGAAACCAATGAAAAACAAAGAAAGATTGAGAATAAGGGATGAAAAAAGATATACTAAGTAAGTCTAAATTTCAAAGAGCAAGTTGATATAGCAATATAAAACAGTGAGAATAGATTTTAAGATAAAATTATTAATGATAAAAAGATAATATGCCAAGAAATTATAACTAAATTGAACGTTAATGCATTGTCATTGCCTCAGAATATAAAGCAGAAGTTTCAAAAATCAGAGGGAAAGCCATGAAATACTGAAAAACTTTAGTTTGCTTCTCACAGAAAATAAATTAATGAGCAGATGGGGGAAAATCCCAATACATGTAAAAATGATTTGAAACAACATAATTAAAAAAAGTTTGTTTTTGAAACAAGAAAAACAAACATGTTACAGTAATTGAAGCATACCTACAAGCATAGATTTTTACAAAAATTGACTTCCTTTCTGGTTCCAACATTTAAGAATAAATCATAGAAACAAGTCTCTCCCAATAAGGTAATAAAATTAGAAAATAATTTTTTTCAGAATCAAAATAAATCATATAATTGGAAACTAAAGATTATAATTTATCCATAATTCAAACAAGAAATCATACTGGAAGTTTCTAATTTTTTGAACTGAATGTCAACTATATATTAAAAACAGGAGAGTATACATGAAATGATATATAAAAGGGAAAGTTTTAGCTTTAAAAACATATGTTGGAAATAAGAAAGACTGAAAATTAATTTTAAAAAAGCCCCATTAGACTCAAGAAAGCTAGAATTAAAACAGAGCAAGAGTAAAGAGAGCAGAAAGGAGGAAAAGAGCAAAATTTAAGATAATAAACACTAAGGAAATATAGAGATCTCAACAAACCCCAAAGTTATATTTTTCAAATTACCAATAAAACCTCTGAGAAAACTTCTCATGAAAAAGGGAAAAAAGAAAACACATAAAAAAATTAGAATTAGAAGAGGAAATGTATCTATAAAGGTGTAAATATTTAAAATTATAATATAATTCCAAAATAAAATAAATAAAATATAATTCCAGATATGGCACACTGATACAGCCATATGTAGCAAAAATATGTAATACATATCAACTTTCAGTGTAGAGGTTGTTCTCTGCAGAGAGGGAGATAATACTAGAAAGGGATTGCAGCTGTAAATGCAAGAACCAAGAAAAATATTAACATTTGTTTATTTCCACTAGAGGGCAAATGAGTATTCATCACCGTGTTCTCTTTGTGTTTGAATTATTTTTTAAAAAAAATTAAAATATGCTCGGGGTGCCTGGGTGGCTCAGTCAGTTAAGCATCTGACTCTCAGTTTGGCTCAGGTCGTGACCTCAGGGTCATGAGATCAAGCCCCATCAGGCTCCGTGCTCAGTGTGGAGTCTGCTTCAGACTCTCCCTCTGCCCCTCGCCCCTGCGCACTCCTCTCTCTTTCTCTAAAATAAATAAATCTTAAAAAAAGATTCTCTCTCTCCCTCTCCCTCTGCCCCTTCCCCCCACTTGTGCACACTCTCTCTCTAAAAAAAAAAAATTAAATATGCTAAAGTCTAAATTATAAATTTGCCTTCTGAATACTTTACCCAGAGAATATTTTTAAAATCATTTCTTACATAAAGCAGCAACAAAAATTGAAATATTTCATCTGTGATAAGGCCTGGAAATCTGCATTTCTAACAAATATTTCTGGTGGTTCTCCTGTAGGTAACACAGATCACAATTTGAGAACCACTAAAGTATCTGAAAGCAATAGATAAGGATACATTTGAGTTTTTTCTCTCTCAATTTCCAAGGCAATGACTTTGGCAAATTATTTAAATTATACTCCCAAATTTTTGCATCTTTAAAATGGGGATATTCAAAACTATTTCACAAAATTAAATGAGATATTTATATAGTACTCAAAATCCCTGTAAAATGTATAGTTGTGGCTCATGATACTGCCCTATATATGACTAGAGTCAAATGGTACTAAAGTTTAACTTCGGAACACAAATTCAATTTACTTGCTACTTAGGGATTCCTCTTCCTTGACAAACCACTTGGTCGAACTATGCCACGAAACAGCTATTATGGTTGCTATGATGATAACAGGTAAAGCAATGTAGAAACCTAGAAGCCACCGGTTCTTTTCAGCCTTCCTAAGAGTTCTTTCCATGGTTAAACCTAAAAATAGAAATACATTAAAAATCAGAGTAAAAAAATGAAGCCATCTACTTTTACTTTCAAGTTGCAGCAAACCAATTACAGTGTTCTTAATTTTTGTTGTTATTCAAAGAACATGGAAAAATAATAACAGAATCATAATACTTAGAACTATCTCTACAACCTCTCATTCTGAAAGATTAGAAAACAAGTTCCAGAAAATTCCAACATATTCTACATTATACTTCAGCTATAGCAAAATCTCACTATAGCACTATTAAGTTGGACCCAAAAACTTCAATGATATATAATGTGGGATCATGTAATTGCAAGGTAATCCAACAAATTTACAGGATAGCCTAATGGAGAAAGTCAATGATATCAGTAAATAAAAATTTTAAAAGATACTCTCAGTTTCAATCATGATATTGAGAGTTAGTATCAGAAGAGCAAGATTAAGAAGACATACTTGGTTTTCATTTCTTGAAAAGAAGACTATTTACCTTTTAATTGCAAATATTGACTTCTAGGCAGAAAAATCTACCTTTGTTTTTGTGAAGATAAGCAATTTGAGAATTTATTAACTGAATATGTAAAGATATTAGATACTTGCCCTGTTTCCCAGACAAACTAGAAACTTCTCTGCCACGCCTTTCGCAATATGGAGGCTGGTAGCCATCAAAACAATGGCACGTTTCATTGGAAGTGCATACCTAGGATCATTTTTAAAAAGTTAAATGATCATTTAAAACTATTTTATCATAAAAAATAAAACTATCAGATGGATCATCAAGCTTACTTTTGTATTTTCATTTAGTGTAATTTTATTTATTTACAGAAATAATCCTACAAATCAAATGTTTGGTTTCTAATGCACACACAAAAACGTACACACAGTTTGTAAAAAAGCTATAGAGGCTCATAGAATTTACATCAAGAAAATTTAACACTTTCAAATATTCACCTGAAAACTTAGTTTGCCATTTCAGAAACATATCCTTAAATTCTCATGAAAATGAGACCCATCCAGTGGTATCCTGGAGCCAGCTAGTACCACCTCCAGAGCTGATTGTGCACATCTCTTCCTATCTCCAAGTTCAGTGACATTATGTGGTAGCTTGAAGTATTTGTACTTACAAATGAGCACTTTACCCTTCCCTACTGTCCTTCACCAGGATTGGATTGTATGTGTTTTTGTTTTGTTTTATTTTTTTAAAGATTTTATTTATTCATTCCTTCTATATTGATTACACTATAAGGAAGAATTTTCCCTTATCTCCATTTATTTCATTTATTTATTCTGTTATTCAATTATGGCTATCAGTAATATATTATTTATATGGTCAGATGATCTATGACCAGGATGCCAAGGCCACTCAATGGGAAGTCTTATCTGCAAATGAAAACTGGATATCCAATGCAAAAGAATGAAATTAGATCTTTATCTCACATCATGTACAAAAATTAACTCAAAATGAATTAAGGACCAAATGTTAAGACCTAAGACTATAAAATTCCTAGAAGAAAACATAGAGAAAAAGCTTTATGACATTGGACTTCACAATCATTTCTTGGACTAAAAGCACGAGCAACAATAGTAAAAATGGACAAATGGATCTACAACAAACTTAAAAACTTTTGTGCATCAAAGGATATAATCAAGAGAGTGAAAAGGTAATCTATAGAACAGGAGAAAAGACTTGCAAATCATATATCTTATAAGACATTAATATCAAGAATATGCATAGAACTCATACAACTCAACAATAATTTAAAAAATCAGATAATCTACTTAAATGGGCAAAGGGCTTGAATAGAAATTTCTCCAAAGATGATGTACAAATGGCCAATAAGAATATAAATAGATGTTCAACATCAATAGTCATAAAAGAAATAAAAATGAAAATCACAGTGATACCACCCTACACCCATTAGGATGACTACTATAAAAAATAACTGAAAGCAGAGTCTCAAAATGAAAATTTGCATACCTATGACCCCAGAAGTATTAGTCACAAGAGCCAAGAGGTGTTAACAACCCAAACGTCCACTAACAGATGACTGCATTAACAAAATGTGGTACATACATACAAGGGAATATTATTCAACCTTAAAAAGGAAGTCAGTCCTATCACATGCTAAAACATAGATGACTGAAATGAACCATCAATAAAAGACAAATACTGTATTACCCCACTTATATGAGGTATCGAAAGTAGTCAAATTCATCAAAACAAAGTAGAATGGGGGTTTGCAGGGGCTTTTGGAATAAGGGAAAGGAAAGTTATTTAATGGGTATGGCCATTGTGATTTATAAGAAATAAATATTTCATCATTCAGATGATTGAAATATATTTCTCACATGTATTTGGTCTTTGTCCACAGTTCCTGGTTTACAGCTCCCAAAACCCTTAGAATTTCCTGTGTTGAGAGAGATAAAGGTGTCTTCTGTTACGTAAATGAAGTAAGTTTTGAAGGCATCTAAGGATGGGAGCTGGTTGCCAGGGGAATCCATGTGATTCCATGTGGCTATGTGGTTAGAGGGTTGGAACTTTCAGTCCCGCCCTCCCCCACCAAACTTCAGGGAGGTTGAATCAATTGCCAATGGCCAATGAATTAATCAGTTGTGCCTATGTGATGAAGCCTCCATAAAACCCAAAGACAGGGTTCAGAGAGCTTCTGGGTTGGTGAACATATAAAGATTTGAGGACAGTGTGCATAGAGAGGGCATGAAAGTTCGGCACCCTTTCCCTATACCTTGCCCTGTACATATCTTCCACCTGGCTGTACCTGAATTATATCTTTTTATAATAAAAGAGTAATCTAGTAAGCAAAATGCTTCTCTAAGTTCTGTGAGCCACTCTAGCAAATTAATTTAATCCAAGGAGTGAATCCTGGGAACCTCTGGTTTATAGCCAGTTAGAAGTACAGGTAACAACCTGGGCTTGCAACTGATCTGAACCGAGTTGCCAAGGAGGAAGTCATTGGAACTTCCAATCTATAGCCAACTGGTCAGAAGCACAGGTGATAGCATAGGATATCACCTAGGATAGCAACTGGCATATGTGGGGTGGGGGGGGTTGGTGTACCGTCTTGTAAGCCTGGACCCTTAACCTATGGAATCTGATGTCATCTTTGGGTAGATAGAATTGAAGTGAATTCTGCTGGTGTCCAAGAATTGCTTTTTGGTATAGGAGGAACCCTAGCACTCACATTGGAAATTGGGTGCTCAGAATACCAAAAAGAGTATTAGAGTTTCATATTTGCAAGATAAAAAAGTTCTGGAGATCTGTTTCACAACAATGTAAATATATGTAATACTACTGAACTGCACACTTAAAAATGTTAAGATGGCAAATTTTGTTTTTTACCACAGTAAAAATCATTCATAGCAGCTTTATTCAAAAAGGCCAAAACTTGAAACTATGAAATTATTATCAACAGATAAATCAATAATTTAATATCCATAAAATGAGTTATTAAAAGCAATAGAAACAGTTTTGTCTAAGTATGTTACAAATGCCACAATACACTATTATTGTTTACTTGAAATAGTCAATTTATCTTTTTAAAAACATTTAAATGAAATACAGTATTTTATCCACATATTTTTCATTCCAGCACTCTTCAATGCTTTGTTTAGATCCACATTTCCATCTGACATTATTTTCCTTCTACCTAAATATAGTTTAATATTTCCTTTAGTGCATATCTTCTAGCAATAAATTCTCTCAGATGTTCATATCAAAGACTCTTTTCTATCCTTAATTTTTAAAATATTTTTTTAAAAGATTTTACTTATTTATTAGACAGAGAGAGACAGCAAGAGAGGGAACACAAGCAGGGGGAGTGAGAGAGGGAGAAGCAGGCTTCCCACTGAGCAGGGAGTCTGATGCGGGGCTTGATCCCAGGACCCCAGGATCATGACCCGAGCTGAGGGCAGGCACTTAATGACTGAGCCACCCAGGCACCCCTTAAAATACTTTCATTGGTTATAGAATGCTTAATTTACAGTTTTTCCCTCACATTTAAATAATGTAATTTAATTGTTTTCGGTATTACATATTTTCTGATAAAAAAATCTGAAGTTATTCTTGTCATTGTTCCTCTGGACATAATGTGTCTTTCTTCTCTGAACACATTTAAAATATTCTCATTAATGTTGGTTTTCAGTAATTTGATTATAATGTGCCTTCACATGTGTATTTCTTTGTGTTTTTCTGGCTTAAGATTTATTGAATTTCTTGGAACTTTGAGTTTATGATTTTCACCAAATTTTGAAAATTATTAAATTTTTTCTAGCCTCCTCTTTCTCTTCTCCTTCTGCAACTCCAATTACAGATATACCAAACTATTTGATATCATCCCAGGAATTACTGGTTCATGTTTTTTTTCAATCTTTTTAAATCTTTTTCCTTCAGTTTGAATAGTTTTTATTGGCTTATCTTTAAATTCACTGAAATTATCTTTTGTGTCTGTTGAGTTGTTAATCCCATCCATGGAACTTTTCATTTCGGTTATGATATTTTCCCATTTCTGGAAATTCCATGTGTGTTTTACATCTCCCATTTCTCTTATTATTATTTTAATATTTGTTAAATCCAAGAGAAAATTTATAATCACTTTTAAAAGTCCCTGTCATCTAATTATATCATTTTAAAAATTCCAGGGTCTATTTTATTGGCTAATTTTTTCTCCTGGCATGGGTTACATAATTCTCCCCCATTGCATATTTCCTTACTTTTAAAAATTTTATGCTGGATATTGTGGATATTATATTGTAGAATGTATAGATTTTGTTGCTTTCCTTTAAAGATTGCTATACTTTGTGCTGGGAGGCAGTTAAGTTACTTGCAAAACAGATTGATCAAGGCTTTTAAACTTTGATAGGGAAGATTTAGAATATCCTTTTCTCTAGGGCAAATTTACTGCTGCTAGGAAAGTAATGACTTTTCTGGGGTTCCAAGTGAATATTCCAAGTTTCCTAGAGTTTAGTAAGTTTCATGAATAGAAATGAATGTGCAAACATTATTAACTTTCCTACACTCTAAATGTAATGGGAAAAGACCCCTAATCACACTAAAAACAAACTATGGAATATGGAGAAATAATTTTAAAAAGAAATATTCAACATCACATGAAAAAAACTATAAAACTTTCCTGAAAACAATATCAAAGATTTGAATAAATAATCCAAGAAAAAATAATTAGAAAACTTGACATATATATTAATATTTAATTGATTTTTACCAACTGCTATAAAATATAAAACAGTATTATACTGTTGTGAGAATAGTCAGGTCAATAAATAAAACAGCCATTATACATATCTGACAAATGATATATACATAGCATCACATCTTAGACACTACCTGGAAATTAGAAGCCCAATGGGCAAAAGGCAGGAAGAGGTTTTTTTTTATTATTAAAATATATCTATCAAGATGAGGTTTTAGGGTGCCTGGGTGGCTGTTGGTTAAGCATCTGCTTTCGGCTCAGGTCATGATCCCAAGGTCCTGGGATTGAGCCCCATGTTGGGGTCCCCACTCAGCAGGAAATGTGCTTCTCCCTCTCCCTCTGCCGCTCCCCCACTAGTTCTTGCTCTCTCTCTCTCTCTCCCTCTCTCAAATAAATAAATAAAATCTTTAAAAAAAAAAGATAAGGTTTTAATTCTTTTAAATGATAACCATAACATCAAAACAAAATATTTCAACTGTAAGAACACAATACACATACAACATATTTTAGGTTTGTACTCTTAAAGTATGATTTGCACTTTTTTTAACATAAATTAAACTTAGCACTGGATGTATATATTAGATTTGTTAAGATTCATCAGTATCATACATACTGATTTGCTTTTAAGTTTTTATTTAAATTTCAGTTGATTAACCTACAGTATAATATTAATTTCAGATGTAAAATATAGTGATTCAACACTTCCATACAATACCCGCTGCTCATCACAACCAAAGCCCGCTACTTAATTCCTATCACTTATTTAACCCAGCACCCTCCCACCACCTACCTCCCCTCTGGTAACCATCAGCTTGTTCTCTAGAGTTGAGAATCTGTTTTATGGTCTGCCTCCCTCTTTTTTCCCCTTTGCTCATTTGTTACATTCCTTAAATTCCACATATTAGTGAAATCATAAGGTATTTGTCATTCTCTGTCTTATTTCACTTAGCGTAATACTCTCTAGCTCCATCCACATAATTGCGAATGGCAAGATTACATTCTTTTTTATGGATGAGTAATATTCCATTGTGTGATATGTGTGTGTATATATATATATATATATATATATATCATATCTTTTTTTATCCATTCAGCAGTTAGTGGACACAGGCAGTTTCCCTAATTTGGCTATTATACATAATGCTGCTATAAACATTGGGGTGCATGTATCCTTTGAATTAATGTTTTTGTATTCTTTGGGTAAATATTTAGTATTGTAATTGCTGAATTCAGTAAAGTCACAGTATACAAAATCAATGTACAGAAATCTGTTACATTTCTATACACTAATAATGAAGCAGCAGAAAGAGAAATCAAGGAATCAATCCCGTTTACAATTGCATCAAAAACAATAAGATACCTAGGAATAAACCTAACCAAAGAGGTAAAAGACCTATACTCTGAAAACTATAAAACACTGATGAAAGAAATTGAAGAAGACACAAAGAAATGGAAAAACATTCCATTTGGATCGGAAGAACAAATATTGCTAAAATGTCTATACAACCCAAAGCAATCTACACATTTAATGAAATCCTTATCAAAATACCAACAGCATTTTGGGGCACCTGGGTGTCAGTTAAGCATCCGACTCTTGATTTTGGCTCAGGTCATGATCTCAGGGTCATGGGATTGAGCCCCGCTTCCACCTCCACACTCAGTGCAGAGTCTGCTTGAGATTCTCTCTCCCCCTCTCCCTCTGCCCCTCCCCCTACTGACATGCACACTTTCTCTCTCTCTCAAATAAATAAATCTTAAAAAAAAAAATACTAACAGCATTTTTCACAGAGCTAGAACAAACAATCCTAAAATTTGTATGGAACCACAGAAGACCCCAAATAGCCAAAGCAACCTTGAAAAACAAAAGCAAGATGTATCACAATTCTGGACTTCAAGTTATATTACAAAGCTGTAGTGATCGACACAGTATGGTCCTAGCAGAAAAACAGACACATAAATCAATGTGACAGAATAGAAAACTCAAAAGTAAAAGCACAACTATATGGTCAATTAATTTTTGACAAAGCAGGAAAGAATATCCAATGGGAAAAAGACATTCTCTTCAACAAGTGGGAAAACTGGACAGCAACATACAAAAGAATGAAACAGGACCACTTTCTTAGACCATACCCAAAAATAAATTCAAAATGGATTAAAGACCTAAATGTGAGACAGGAAACCATCAAAATCCTAGAGGAGAACACAGGCAGTGACCTCTTTGACATCAGGTATAGCAACTTCCTTCTAGATTAATGTCTCCTGAAACAAGGGAAACAAAAGCAAAAATAAACTATTGGGACTTTATCAAAATAAAAAGCCTCTGCACAGTATAGGAAATAATCAGCAAAACTAGAAGTCAACCTATGGAATGGGTAGAGATATTTGCAAATGACATATCTGAAAAAGGGTAAGTACCCAAAATATATGAAGAACTTACAAACTCAACACCCAAAAAAATAATCCAATTTAAAAATGGGCAGAAGACTTGAATAGACATTTTTCCAAAGAAGACATCCAGGTGGCCAACAGACACATGAAAAGATGCTCAACATCACTTATCATCAGGGAAATACAAGTCAAAACTACAATGGGATATCACCTCACACCTGTCAAAATGGCAAAAATCAACAGCACAAGAAATAATAGATGTTGGCAAGGATGTGGAGAAAAAGGACCCCTCTTGCACTGTTGGTGGGAATGCAAAGTGGTGCAGCCACTCTGGAAAACAGTATGGAGGTTCCTCAAAAAGTTAAAAATAGAACTACCCTACAATCTAGCAATTCCACTATTAAGAATGGTTTTCTGATCAACATGTGATTATTAAACATTTGAAGATATGTTCACTCTCACTATATGTTCAATGGTCAAAGTATATTAAATAAAACCATAGTAGGGAACTTTTTTTCATGTGTCAAATTGACAAATATTAAAAATAAAATAGTACTTAGATTTGAAAGGAAGAATTGAGAGAGACATGCTCATATGCTTATTACCATAGAATAAATTTATAAACTTTCTGGAAAGCACTTAAAAATTTTAGGTTAATACCTTAAAGGGGATTACCCTCTTACACTCTATAATCCACTTCTGGAAATTTGTCCCACAGAAATAACAATAATGCTTGCAAATGATTATATACAAGTTTCTCATCAAAGCAAATTTCAATAATAATGAAGAATCAAACATCATATGATATTTAACATACGGGAATGGTTAAAATAAATAAAGTTATATAATATTATTTTCTATAATAATTTTTAGGCAATGTTTAAAACATGGAAAAATTCTTAGGAGTGAAAATGCTTTGGAGAGAAAAAGCATGCTGTTACCCTCTATACATAGTACCATGTTTTCTTAGCAGAATCAATGACTAAATGAATGAGGCTGCGCCCTCACACATAAACATATTTGGTGAATGGATGAATAAATTTATACATATTTATACATATACATATGTACACTTGCACATACATGGACAAAGAAAGCTTTCAGGAGAAGAGTTATGTCTGTATTATAAAAAATATGGTTAATTTTTTGCTTTCTATGTTAGATAAATTTCCCAAGTCTTTCATGATAAATAAGTAGTACTTTTATTATGAAGAAAGAAAATAATAAGTAATATCTAGGAATTTGAAGGAGTGAAAACTTGCACTGTTAGCAGGTCAACAATTGACCTATTAGACAAATTTAGCCTCCAAGTTAAGTTTTCTTTGACATGCTCAGAGTTTTCATAATAATACTCATTGCTCAAGAGGATTGGGGAAAAGAGAGAGAGATGAGGGGGAAGAGGTAACTTTTTTACAGTGTAAGTAAAATTAAAAGTGTTTTGGCATTTGGGAAAAATAATTTGGCTTTAACAAATCTATCATTAAAATTTTAAGTATATATATATATATATATATATATATATACTTGTACCACGCAGGCACACTCCTGGTGATCTTCCCACAGCAATATAGGTACTAGCATGCAAGGATACTTATTAAATCTATATCTACTTACTTGGAAACATCTAAGTGAAGCATTGATGAATGTAAAAGTAAGATATGGAAAAGTGTGATACACCTATATGTATCTATCTAGCTAATATCGATAGATAGATGATAGATAGATAGATAGATAGATAGATGATAGATAGATAGATAGATATACATTCAGCAAATATTTGAGTTCCTACAATGTGCCAAGCAGAGTTCTGGGCTCCTGCTAACTAATACCAAAGAATACATGTCTATATGAATATAGCTCTGTGCATGATTAAATGAGTCTAGAATAAACAAAAGAGTAATGATATATGGTAGATTGATAACAAGAGAACAACACAAAAATTAATGTGATAACATTGGTATAATTATGTAATCCTATCAGTGAATATACATATATGCAAACACACATGTGCATGCACAGAGACATTCAAAAGAATAATATACAATAAAAAAAAATAACTAAGTAGGTGTGCCAATGGCAACACAACTATTTAATGTCTACAGTTGTATACCAAATTTGCCTTACTTGTTTATTTACTCCCTTGGCATATTTAAATTTGTGAACCCAGAAAGAAAGTTTTCAACAGACAATATTTTTTAATTTGGATAATGATTTACACTTGTATTAGAGTGTGAATTTTTTTTAACTTACTAAGTAAGCACTACAATCTATTTTTTCCTTATTATTCTAATATTTATTATTCTAATATTGTGTGATTTTGACTTTCTGCTAATTTTCTGAAAGGCAATCTACAGAAAGGCAATTTGCCTAGGCAAATTCACTCAATGTCAGTTTCCTTAACAGTCAATTCATCAAATAGTTACTTAGTATTTGGAATGCCAAATGATTAAATCTCAGTATTTATATAGAAATATGATTGGCTGGGTTGGCTGTCACTGCACTGGAAGATTTCTGTGAAGTTTTAGTACAGCAGTTTTCATTTTGTTTTCAGAAAAGCATTTTAATAAATTTTCCATTTATATATACCCAATTTATATCTCTCTAGCTATAGCAGCAGAGACCCACTATTCAAAATTTTTGTGAGAACAAGCACAGAACACCAGTTCCTGGTCTGGCATGTGAGGAGCTTGGGGGTCCACACAATCCTAATAAGTAAAAAGCTGAATAAACTGAAAATTAACAATTCTTATATCCATCGGAAAGGTGAGATCACAGGATAAACTATCACCTCCAAAACTGGAGACACAGGCAAATACACAAAATCACAATTTAACAAAACAGAAACCCACATGGGAATCAGTACCAGGGTAGGAAAAATTAAACTGTCATTGATGTACTACTTGGAGGTTCAATTAGAGTTGGAAACTTCAGGGGGGGGTTCTAGTTATTAATGTGTCCCCACACTTTTGTGAGTTTTATATCCAGGAGCTCAACCAGATTATATATATAATATATAATACTATACTTATTATAAGATTACTTACACTACTCGTGATACAGTGTTATTTGAAACTGGACTTAGATTAGTTGTAAATGTATACTGTAAACAGTAGGGCAACTACTAAAAAAAGTAAACAATGAAGTATAACTGATATGCTAAGAAAGGAGAGAAAACAGCATCATATAAAAGGCTCAACTAGAACCACAAAGACAGGAAAACAGTGGAAGACATAAATAGGAACAAAGAACAATAGTAATAAATAGAAAACACTAATAAATGCAGTAGACATTGATTAATATCTATTTTCCTCAAACTATTCCAAAATTACAAGAGGAAAGAAAGATTCCAAACACATTTAATGAGGCCAGCATTGCTTTGATAGATAGCAAAACCAGACACAGACACCACAAAAAAAAAAAGAAAGAAAGAAAGAAAGAAAGAGAAAAAGAAAGAAAGAAAGAAAGAAAGAGAAAGAAAGAAAGAAAAAGAAAGAGAGAAAGAAAGAAAGAAAGAAAGAAAGAAAGAAAGAAAGAAAGAAAGA